>NC_134359.1:86276793-86588931 GCF_048569485.1 Anomaloglossus baeobatrachus | reverse complement strand
CAGTGACATGTAACTCCCCTGTCCATGCTTACTGTTCCAAGTATCTGTGGTGAAATGCACCCTGTCACACACTAATAATAATATTAATAATAATCTTTATTTCTATAGCGCCAACATATTCCGCAGCGCTTTACAATTCACACACAGAGTTTCTCAAGGAAGCGGTGATGTTGTGTGCGACCTGCTGTGTTAGCGCGGGCACCCCTTTCTTGGAAAAGGAGTGAAAATGGCCATCGGCTCTTGGGGCACTGCAATGGGCATAAGGTCTTGAAAATCCTCAGTGACAAAAAGGTGTAAAGGCAGCCTATCTGTAGCCAACAAGTTGGAGATGCCGAAACTAAACCTCTTAGGCATGTCATGCACTTCGAAAATCATGTAAAAAACAGCGAGGGGACTCCAACCACAGTCTCCCTCGTTGCCACTAATTGGGCTACACACACCCCACTTGACTGTCATCAGTTGATCCCCCTTTTCAAAATGAAAAAGATGCTTTACATGAAGCACTCTCAAAAATACGTGTGCTTTTCGCGTCCCCTGGCTGACCCAGGGGAAGAAAAGTCCTCTGAGAGCCATGACTTGTTCATCTTGGTTCTTTTAGAAACACAGCGAGGGGACTCCAACCACAGTCTCCATCGTTGCCACTAATTGGGCCACACACACCCCACTTGACTGGCATCAGTTGATCCCCCTTTTCAAAATGAAAAAGATGCTTTGCATGAAGCACTCTCAAAAATACGCGTGCCTTTCGCCTCCACTGGCTGACCCAGGGGAAGAAAAGTCCTCTGAGAGCCATGACTTGTTCATCTTGGTTCTTTTAGAAACACAGCGAGGGGACTCCAACCACAGTCTCCCTCGTTTCCACTAATTGGGCCACACACACCCCACTTGATTGTCATCAGTTGATCCCCCTTTTCAAAATGAAAAAGATGCTTTGCATGAAGCACTCTCAAAAATACGTGTGCCTTTCGTGTCCCCTGGCTGACCCAGGGGAAGAAAAGTCCTCTGAGAGCCATGACTTGTTCATCTTGGTTCTTTTAGAAACACAGCGAGGGGACTCCAACCACAGTCTCCCTCGTTTCCACTAATTGGGCCACACACACCCCACTTGACTGGCATCAGTTGATCCCCCTTTTCAAAATGAAAAAGATGCTTTGCATGAAGCACTCTCAAAAATACGTGTGCCTTTCGCCTCCCCTGGATGACCCAGGGGAAGAAAAGTCCTCTGAGAGCCATGTCCACAATGTCAGTGGACAGACGCGTGTGCTTATCTGCCAGCAGACCCCCAGCAGCACTGAAGACAGGTTATGAGAGAACGCTGGCTGCAGGACACGACAAGATCCCCAAGGCGTATGTGGCAAGCTCAGGCAATTTATCCAGATTGGAAGCCTAAAATGAGCAGGGCTCATGTTGCACAGTAATGGCATCGATGTTTCCTTGCATATACTCATATATCTGTGTCTCCTCCTCTTTTTCCTTGTCCAGCTCTTTTGTTTTCGCATGAGTATATGTCCTTGTCACTTTCCCATGTGTTTGTGTTGTGTTGTGAGTTGTTTGTCACCTTTTGGACACCTTTGAGGGTGTTTTCTAGGTGTTTTTATGTGTTTGTGATTGCCTGCCATTGTTTTCTATGGGGTTCGAGTGGTTCGCCGAACTGGTTCGCCGAACCGAACTCGAACGAGACCTCCGTTCGGCGAACCGAACTCGAGCCGAACCGCGACCGGTTCGCTCATCTCTAGTCAAGTCCCTGGTGAAACAAGGCTCTGCTGGAATAGACCCTGCTGCCCCCGCCGAGGCCCAACGACTGTGGAGGGAACGAGCCCGGCTGTACCTGCACCAGGGGAAGCTGTATCGGGAATTTATCAACCCGAAGACCCATGAGAAGGTTCGCCAGCTGGTGATTCCCCAGACTAACGTGCCCACTGTTCTGCAGGCATACCATGACGGTGCCGGGCACTTTGGGTGGAAGAAGCTGGAGATGCTGTTGAGGGAGCGATTCTATTGGAGTGGGATGCGGGAGTCTGTGGAGGCCTGGTGCCGAGAATGTGGTCCCTGTGCACTGAGAAGAAGGGATGAGGCCAGCCAAAAGGCCCCTTTGCGCCCAATCATTACGCATCAGCCGCTGGAGCTGGTCGCCCTCGACCACGTGAAGCTCACCCCTAGCTGAAGTGGGTACACCTATGCTCTGACCATTGTAGACCACTATTTGAGATTCATGGTGGTTGTCCCAGTTAAAGATCTGACCGGGCGTACTGCAGCCAGAGCCTTCCAGGCCTACTTTTGTCGACAACATGGGTACCCGGAGAGGGTGCTGACCGACCAGGGTCCAGCTTTTGAAGCAGAAGTGTTTCAGGAATTCTGCCAGTTATACGGCTGTAAAAAGATCCGGACCACCCAGTACCATGCACAGACTAACGGCATGTGTGAAAAGATGAACCATCTGGTCTTGGACCTCCTTAAGACCCTGCCGTTGGAAGAGCGGAACTTATGGCCGGAAAAGCTGTCCGATCTGGTAGACATGGACAATAACATTCCTAGCAGCTCCACCAAGTGCACGCCCACGTACCTAATGAGAGCCCGACCAGGCCGGTTGCCGGTGGACCTAGAAATGGATTTGGAGGCTCCAGAGGCCCTTCCTTCCACTGCTGACTGGGACGCCCGGCGGAGGGCGCAGTACCGACAGGTCCAAGAATACGTAGAAAAGAACTTGTGTCGGAGTCGGGGACAGCAAGAACAGTGCCTCAACAGGAAGGCTCCTGCAGGTCCCTTTCAGCCTGGGGATGTAGTACTGAAGCGAAAGAGAAGAACCCATAAGCTGGATGACCAATAGGAGAAGACCCCGTATGTTATACAACCCACTGAGTGGGAGAATGTGAAGGCCTACCAGATCAGTCGTGACCAGGGGAAGACTTCGGCCATGGTTTCCAGAGACCACCTGAAGAGGTGTCCACCACCGTTGAGGGTGGCAACTGAAGTTCCGGCCCCCAGACCGGCTGGAGAGAAAGAAAAAGAGGTAATCCACACCATGATGGGCGATTTTCCGGCAGATTGGCCTTTGCAGAATGGCGCAGTGATTCTTCCTGTGATACTGTTCCCACAACCTGTGGAGGAAAAAGAGATGGAAGTCGCCGCCAATGAACCAGTGCCCAGGGATGCACCTATACCCAGCCCCCCTGCGTCTCCGCCTGCCCCACATAATAGACGGGAAGGGGAACCAGTTTTTTCCTCCGCCCCACTGCCTGTCACCACTAACATTGGGCCCCGAAGGTCCACACGCCCCAACCTAGGCCGACCCCCGCTTAGGTACAGGGAAACTACCATTTAGGGGTGTTACACGTTGAGTGTGTAAATAAGTAAATGAATGAATCAACCGAGCAAATAACCTGATTGACACCGTGATTGACCCGGCCGTTGCCGGCAAGTTGTCCCCGCAGGGACCCTTTGTACCGTTGGCATGAGGAACTCTTCATGGACATGCCTGAGAACTTGCAGGGCACCCACGAACTGGTGGGATTGTAAATAAGTTGGGGCATGTTTTCCGTTGCCGCCTCCGGAGAGGCAGATTTGGAGGATGGGCCTGGAGGAAAGTGATGGCCCAGGCCCGCCACTACCACAACCGGTGGCGATCCTCCGGGGGTCAGGGGTCCCCCATGGACGTGGGGTCCCCTGAAGTGACAGCCGGGTGCGAGTCACCGTACCCGTTCCCGCTCGGGCAGCCTGGATCTGGACTGGGGTCAAGGGGTGCTGCCCACTTCTTAGGGGCAGCATCAGGGCTAGGTTGCTTGGGTGGGAGAGCGGAAGCTGTCCGTCCGTTATTATTAAAAGTGTGTGTATATGTGGTTTGTAACATTTAAGTGACCTGCCTCCCGTAAGGGAAGATTTAAAATGCTTAAACTGTTGATGGTTTTTATATTTTTTACAGTTAAAAAAAAAAAAGAAAAATAAAACCGGTGATGGACGGGCAGCCCGCAGACGGTCTGCATTTAAATAAGGGGGAATGTGGCGCCCTGGACTAGCCAGGTCGTCACAGGTACTACAACACACACCCCCACCCTGAGACAGGCACAGCAGCCAGACGCAAAATCCTTGTTGCCTCCCTCCAGGGGCTGATGTCCACACCAGGTGGGGTGGAGCCAGGCGGTTGCCCCCACCCACTGAGGAGTTCACAGTCCTAGAGGCGGGAAAGGAAGAGAGTTCAGTTAGGGAAGTGGAAGTGAGGAGTGAGAAGGAGCAAACTGACCGTGTCCGGGTGTGTGGCCCGGGCACTAAGCGCAAGGTTGGCAGACGGTGGTGGCCGTCTGCAGGAGAGGCGAATCAACGCGGAACCGTAAGACCGGGGACGGATGGTGGCCCGCTGGTACCGAACCGGGGAGCGAAGTGAAGCCAGCACACACAGGTAGGGCCTGCGGACCCCGACCAGGCTTGGAGTCGCCGTTAGAAGTCAAATCCGTCAGTGACCAGAACCCCAGGGGTTTCCTAACAGCCAAGACCCGATTGAAGGCAACCGTCCGACCAGCAAAAGGAAATACAGCTACCACCACAGCTAGAGTTCCAAGGTCCCGAGCCTGCGGGCAAAAGGGCTCCTCCGGCACATATACACGCTGGGGAGCGGGTTACCGGTGGGAATCCATCAGGACCGAACATACACAAAGATGCAGGGAAAGGCAGCCACCACCAACCGTCCGGGAGAAGTCACAGCAGCCAGCTGCGGGACCCGTCCATCCAGCCGTTTGGTTTTCCAGAGACTTTGTGTACATTTGTGGCTGAGTAAGTACAACCGTGCCGTCCGGCACCACGCTGCGCAGTCCAGACGACCCTGCACTTTGCCAACCCTGCCTCCCCGTCACCTCACCGGGCCCCGGGACCACCCCTACCCATGGAGGGAGGGAACAACATCCCAGCTGCTCCCTACCATCGCTCCCGGGATCCCCGCCACCAGCAGCGGTGGTGCCCAACCTCACCACAACCCGTGGGTGGCATCACGGACCAAATCCCCAAACCAAACTACCCCCTTTCACTCACGGGCGAGGAGCGCCGCTCGAGTCCCCGGATCCGGGCCCACTGCTCAAGCCACCGAGCAACAGCAGCGCCAGACCCGAGCGTTAGCGAGCGCGCGGCGGCGTCCTCCCCGCCCACGACACTGCCCCACTAAGAAGACAAGGAACAGGAAGCGGCTCTAAGAACAGTTCTCGTAAGGGATCACTGCCTATGGCTGTGGGTGCAGGATACTCAGCGAAACATATTGACCCTTGGACTCCAGGGCCATAGAGATGAAGGGCTTATTTAACTTTCCTGGCTAAAAGAATGTTCACAAGTAATATGCCGTCATTGGAAACTGCAATGATTGTGTGTCTGAGTTATACAGAAGATACCATGAAGTGTGCTGCCTGCTGTATTATGTGACCAAGTGTTGTGCCAAGTAAAGACTACTTTGTTGTTATGAATTTGTTTGTCGTCCTTATCTGGAAGTCCTATTGACCTGATGAAGAGTGTAACAGCATTGCTCCAAGTAACACTATCAGCACACACAGACCCAGAACTCTCATTTAAAACCCGTGTCTCGGGGTGCTGAACTTTACACTCTTGCCCACACAGACCCAGAACTCTCATTTAAAACCCGTGTGTCGGGAGGCTGAACTTTACACTCTCCCCCATGGCTACTGCCCCGGGCACCATTGCTTCAGCCATGCGCTGCAATCTCCTGACATTTGAAAAAGAGATCACTCTCCGTCATGGTACTCCCATGACATCTCTGCATTACAACTATATTTTCTAATTCCACTAAGTAATGTTCATGAACATGGATATTTATATATAGATTGCGTTTGTTACCCTGGAACAAGCACTCTGCCCTCAATTGGATGCATTTTATACCACAGTCACGGTATTGGCATGGGCTATCTACTAGTAAGAATTAAATGTGTAAGCAATGGAAGTTCCCATATTTA
The DNA here is from genome assembly GCF_048569485.1 of Anomaloglossus baeobatrachus. Lineage (NCBI taxonomy): Eukaryota > Metazoa > Chordata > Amphibia > Anura > Aromobatidae > Anomaloglossus > Anomaloglossus baeobatrachus. Next base: position 86,582,986 of record NC_134359.1, on the reverse strand, counting down.
GGATCCACACCAAACCCATCAGGTAGATAATAAGTGGCCAATTTACTATCTATTTGCTGCTAACCTACATGACCATCTATGATCAGACATAATTACTACCCTTGTATTTCGGTTTGATTTATTGCAGAAGCCATAAGTCCTAAAATTAATAACTAATTTATACAAATAATTAAGTATTACATATTATAAAAAAATGAGAAGACAAATCATTCAGTTTTGAACTCTTTATTAAATACAGTCTCTACCTATACCTAAAGCCATTGATCCAGAAGAAGGCAAAAAACCTGGACACATTCAGCCAATTTGTGCCACAGGGAAAAAATTCCTTCTCGACCCCAAGAAAAGGCGATCAGTTCAAGAACCCTGGACCAAGGCTATACTACAACTAACTGAGCTATAGGACGGTTATATCATATAAGAACCCTTATGTGGAATTCATAAACTGGCCAACAGAAGAACTGGAATTAGGCCGGTGGTAGTATGGTACTTGTTTAGGCCTGTTGTTTGAAGACCAGAAATAGCCTTCGCTATTGCCCCAGACTAGGAAAGATTTTGTATTTTATTACCTTTCAGAGCATCGCATCCCTGAAGAATGAAATCATTAGGGATGATCGAATACCACAAATATCCGACTTCGCGAATATCCGACCAATAGGTCACTGCTATGTGAATATTCGATGCGCAATGTAAGTCTATGGGAAGCCCAAACAATTGTTATTCGGGTTATCCATAGACTTACATTGCATATCAAATATTCGCAAATAGTCAAATAGCGGCGACCTGTTTGCGAATTTTCGCAAAGTCAGATATTTGTGGTATTTGATCATCCCTAGAAATCATCCTTAGTGACTAAGTGAGTAAATTAAACGAAAAAAGTGCACGTTTGTTATGATGCTCAAGATGGGGACCAGAATGTGGACTAATAATAAAATAGGGAACATGATAGGAGACATATCTACAATACATACATTATTCTTATCTATCTAATATGATGACAACAGCTCTCCAGACCCGCAACCCACCACAAGGACCACTCCTGTCTAATCCCTGAAGAATGAAATCATCCTCAGTAACAATGTGAGGGGGCTAAGCGCCTCCTTTGATCTCAGAGTATAGACTCCCGGGAAAGAGTGCTGCTCAAACTGTTGGGGTGCAGATGTGGGACCCTATACCAGAGATGATGTCCTCCACCCAACTTTCAAAAAGCTGTAAGGGTCGTCAGAAGATATGGGTAGTCGAGCTGGGCTATCAGACGGTCACCTCTGTAGCTGTAGTGTCATTTTTCGTATGGTCCCGATGTGTAAATTAAAAAAAGTACACGTTTGTTATAATGTACAAGATGGGGACCATAATGTGGACAAAATAACAAAATAGCGAACATGATAGGGGACATTTCTACAATACATACATTATTCTTATCTATATAATAGGATGACAACAGCTCTCCAGACCTGCATCCCACCACAAAGACCACTCCATCCCTGAAGAATGAAATCATCCTAAGTGACGAAGTGAGGGAATTCGTGCCAACCTGTGGTCTCAAGGCATTGTCTCTTATAAGAGTCCTGCTGAAGGTGATGGGGTACAACTGTGGGACCCTATACCAGAGATGATGTCCTCCACCCAACTTTCAGAAAGCTGTAAGGGTCTTCAGTAGAGATGGGTAGTCGAGCTGGGCTATCAGACGGTCACCTCTGTAGCTGTAGTGTCATTATTCGTATGGTCCCAATGTGTAAATTAAAAAAAAGTGCACCTTTGTTATAATGTACAAGATGGGGGCCATAATGTGGACAAAATAACAAAATAGGGAACATGATAGGGGACATTTCTACAATACATACATTATTCTTATCTATATAATAGGATGACAACAGCTCTCCAGACCTGCATCCCACCACAAAGACCACTCCATCCCTGAAGAATGAAATCATCCTTGTGACGAAGTGAGGGACTTCGTGCCAACCTGTGGTCTCAAGGCATTGTCTCTTATAAGAGTCCTGCTCAAGGTGATGGGGTGCAACTGTGGGACCCTATACCAGAGATGATGTCCTCCACCCAACTTTCAAAAAGCTGTAAGGGTCTTCAGTAGAGATGGGTAGTCGAGCTGGGCTATCAGACGGTCACCTCTGTAGCTGTAGTGTCATTATTCATATGGTCCCAATGTGTAAATTAAAAAAAAGTGCACATTTGTTATAATGTACAAGATGGCGACCATAATGTGGATAAAATAACAAAATAAGGAACATGATAGGGGACATTTCTAAAATACATACATTATTCTTATCTATATAATAGGATGACAACAGCTCTCCAGACCTGCATCCCACCACAAAGACCACTCCAGCCCTGAAGAATGAAATCATCCTTAGTGACGAAGTGAGGGACTTCGTGCCAACCTGTGGTCTCAAGGCATTGACTCTTATAAGAGTCCTGCTCAAGGTGATGGCGTGCAACTGTGGGACCCTATACCAGAGATGATGTCCTCCACCCAACTTTCAAAAAGCTGTAAGGGTCTTCAGTAGAGATGGGTAGTCGAGCTGGGCTATCGGAGGGTCACCTCTGTAGCTGTAGTGTCATTATTCGTATGGTCCCAATGTGTATATTAAAAAAAAGTGCACCTTTGTTATAATGTACAAGATGGGGACCATAATGTGGACAAAAAAAACAAAATAGGGAACATGATAGGGGACATTTCTACAATACATACATTATTCTTATCTATATAATAGGATGACAACAGCTCTCCAGACCTGCATCCCACCACAAAGACCACTCCAGCCCTGAAGAATGAAATCATCCTTAGTGACGAAGTGAGGGACTTCGTGCCAACCTGTGGTCTCAAGGCATTGTCTCTTATAAGAGTAATGCTCAAGGTGATGGGGTGCAACTGTGGGACCCTATACCAGAGATGATGTCCTCCACCCAACTTTCAAAAAGCTGTAAGGGTCTTCAGTAGAGATGGGTAGTCGAGCTGGGCTATCAGACGGTCACCTCTGTAGCTGTAGTGTCATTATTCGTATGGTCCCAATGTGTATATTAAAAAAAAGTGCACCTTTGTTATAATGTACAAGATGGGTACCATAATGTGGACAAAAAAAACAAAATAGGGAACATGATAGGGGACATTTCTACAATACATACATTATTCTTATCTATATAATAGGATGACAACAGCTCTCCAGACCTGCATCCCACCACAAAGACCACTCCATCCCTGAAGAATGAAATCATCCTAAGTGACGAAGTGAGGGAATTCGTGCCAACCTGTGGTCTCAAGGCATTGTCTCTTATAAGAGTCCTGCTGAAGGTGATGGGGTACAACTGTGGGACCCTATACCAGAGATGATGTCCTCCACCCAACTTTCAGAAAGCTGTAAGGGTCTTCAGTAGAGATGGGTAGTCGAGCTGGGCTATCAGACGGTCACCTCTGTAGCTGTAGTGTCATTATTCGTATGGTCCCAATGTGTAAATTAAAAAAAAGTGCACCTTTGTTATAATGTACAAGATGGGGGCCATAATGTGGACAAAATAACAAAATAGGGAACATGATAGGGGACATTTCTACAATACATACATTATTCTTATCTATATAATAGGATGACAACAGCTCTCCAGACCTGCATCCCACCACAAAGACCACTCCATCCCTGAAGAATGAAATCATCCTTGTGACGAAGTGAGGGACTTCGTGCCAACCTGTGGTCTCAAGGCATTGTCTCTTATAAGAGTCCTGCTCAAGGTGATGGGGTGCAACTGTGGGACCCTATACCAGAGATGATGTCCTCCACCCAACTTTCAAAAAGCTGTAAGGGTCTTCAGTAGAGATGGGTAGTCGAGCTGGGCTATCAGACGGTCACCTCTGTAGCTGTAGTGTCATTATTCATATGGTCCCAATGTGTAAATTAAAAAAAAGTGCACATTTGTTATAATGTACAAGATGGCGACCATAATGTGGATAAAATAACAAAATAAGGAACATGATAGGGGACATTTCTAAAATACATACATTATTCTTATCTATATAATAGGATGACAACAGCTCTCCAGACCTGCATCCCACCACAAAGACCACTCCAGCCCTGAAGAATGAAATCATCCTTAGTGACGAAGTGAGGGACTTCGTGCCAACCTGTGGTCTCAAGGCATTGACTCTTATAAGAGTCCTGCTCAAGGTGATGGCGTGCAACTGTGGGACCCTATACCAGAGATGATGTCCTCCACCCAACTTTCAAAAAGCTGTAAGGGTCTTCAGTAGAGATGGGTAGTCGAGCTGGGCTATCGGAGGGTCACCTCTGTAGCTGTAGTGTCATTATTCGTATGGTCCCAATGTGTATATTAAAAAAAAGTGCACCTTTGTTATAATGTACAAGATGGGGACCATAATGTGGACAAAAAAAACAAAATAGGGAACATGATAGGGGACATTTCTACAATACATACATTATTCTTATCTATATAATAGGATGACAACAGCTCTCCAGACCTGCATCCCACCACAAAGACCACTCCAGCCCTGAAGAATGAAATCATCCTTAGTGACGAAGTGAGGGACTTCGTGCCAACCTGTGGTCTCAAGGCATTGTCTCTTATAAGAGTAATGCTCAAGGTGATGGGGTGCAACTGTGGGACCCTATACCAGAGATGATGTCCTCCACCCAACTTTCAAAAAGCTGTAAGGGTCTTCAGTAGAGATGGGTAGTCGAGCTGGGCTATCAGACGGTCACCTCTGTAGCTGTAGTGTCATTATTCGTATGGTCCCAATGTGTATATTAAAAAAAAGTGCACCTTTGTTATAATGTACAAGATGGGTACCATAATGTGGACAAAAAAAACAAAATAGGGAACATGATAGGGGACATTTCTACAATACATACATTATTCTTATCTATATAATAGGATGACAACAGCTCTCCAGACCTGCATCCCACCACAAAGACCACTCCAGCCCTGAAGAATGAAATCATCCTTAGTGACGAAGTGAGGGACTTAGTGCCAACCTGTGGTCTCAAGGCATTGTCTCTTATAAGAGTTCTGCTCAAGGTGATGGGGTGCAACTGTGGGACCCTATACCAGAGATGATGTCCTCCACCCAACTTTCAAAAGCTGTAAGGGTCTTCAGTAGAGATGAGTAGTCGAGCTGGGCTATCAGACGGTCACCTCTGTAGCTGTAGAGTCATTATTCGTATGGTCCCAATGTGTAAATTAAAAAAAAGTGCACATTTGTTATAATGTACAAGATGGGGACCATAATGTGGACAAAATAACAAAATAGGGAACATGATAGGGGACATTTCTACAATACATACATTATTCTTATCTATATAATAGGATGACAACAGCTCTCCAGACCTCCATCCCACCACAAAGACCATCCCAGCCCTGAAGAATGAAATTATCCTTAGTAACGAAGTGAGGGACTTCGTGCCAACCTGTGGTCTCAAGGCATTGACTCTTATAAGAGTCCTGCTCAAGGTGATGGGGTGCAACTGTGGGACCCTATACCAGAGATGATGTCCTCCACCCAACTTTCAAAAGCTGTAAGGGTCTTCAGTAGAGATGAGTAGTTGAGCTGGGCTATCAGACGGTCACCTCTGTAGCTGTAGTGCCATTATTCGTATGGTCCCAATGTGTATATTAAAAAAAAGTGCACCTTTGTTATAATGTACAAGATGGGGACAATAATGTGGACAAAAAAAACAAAATAGGGAACATGATAGGGGACATTTCTACAATACATACATTATTCTTATCTATATAATAGGATGACAACAGCTCTCCAGACCTGCATCCCACCACAAAGACCACTCCAGCCCTGAAGAATGAAATCATCCTTAGTGACGAAGTGAGGGACTTCGTGCCAACCTGTGGTCTCAAGGCATTGTCTCTTATAAGAGTCCTGCTCAAGGTGATGGAGTGCAACTGTGGGACCCTATACCAGAGATGATGTCCTCCACCCAACTTTCAAAAAGCTGTAAGGGTCTTCAGTAGAGATGGGTAGTCGAGCTGGGCTATCAGACGGTCACCTCTGTAGCTGTAGTGTCATTATTCGTATGGTCCCAATGTGTATATTAAAAAAAAGTGCACCTTTGTTATAATGTACAAGATGGGGACCATAATGTGGACAAAAAAAACAAAATAGGGAACATGATAGGGGACATTTCTACAATACATACATTATTCTTATCTATATAATAGGATGACAACAGCTCTCCAGACCTGCATCCCACCAAAAAGACCACTCCAGCCCTGAAGAATGAAATCATCGAAGTGAGGGACTTCGTGCCAACCTGTGGTCTCAAGGCATTGTCTCTTATAAGAGTCCTGCTCAAGGTGATGGGGTGCAACTGTGGGACCCTATACCAGAGATGATGTCCTCCACCCAACTTTCAAAAAGCTGTAAGGGTCTTCAGTAGAGATGGGTAGTCGAGCTGGGCTATCAGACGGTCACCTCTGTAGCTGTAGTGTCATTATTCGCATGGTCCCAATGTGTATATTAAAAAAAAGTGCACCTTTGTTATAATGTACAAGATGGGGGCCATAATGTGGACAAAAAAAACAAAATAGGGAACATGATAGGGGAGATTTCTACAATACATACATTATTCTTATCTATATAATAGGATGACAACAGCTCTCCAGACCTGCATCCCACCACAAAGACCACTCCAGCCCTGAAGAATGAAATCATCCTTAGTGACGAAGTGAGGGACTTAGTTCCAACCTGTGGTCTCAAGGCATTGTCTCTTATAAGAGTTCTGCTCAAGGTGATGGGGTGCAACTGTGGGACCCTATACCAGAGATGATGTCCTCCACCCAACTTTCAAAAGCTGTAAGGGTCTTCAGTAGAGATGAGTAGTTGAGCTGGGCTATCAGACGGTCACCTCTGTAGCTGTAGTGTCATTATTCGTATGGTCCCAATGTGTAAATTAAAAAAAAGTGCACATTTGTTATAATGTACAAGATGGGGACCATAATGTGGACAAAATAACAAAATAGGGAACATGATAGGGGACATTTCTACAATACATACATTATTCTTATCTATATAATAGGATGACAACAGCTCTCCAGACCTGCATCCCACCACAAAGACCACTCCATCCCTGAAGAATGAAATCATCCTAAGTGACGAAGTGAGGGAATTCGTGCCAACCTGTGGTCTCAAGGCATTGTCTCTTATAAGAGTCCTGCTGAAGGTGATGGGGTACAACTGTGGGACCCTATACCAGAGATGATGTCCTCCACCCAACTTTCAGAAAGCTGTAAGGGTCTTCAGTAGAGATGGGTAGTCGAGCTGGGCTATCAGACGGTCACCTCTGTAGCTGTAGTGTCATTATTCGTATGGTCCCAATGTGTAAATTAAAAAAAAGTGCACCTTTGTTATAATGTACAAGATGGGGGCCATAATGTGGACAAAATAACAAAATAGGGAACATGATAGGGGACATTTCTACAATACATACATTATTCTTATCTATATAATAGGATGACAACAGCTCTCCAGACCTGCATCCCACCACAAAGACCACTCCATCCCTGAAGAATGAAATCATCCTAAGTGACGAAGTGAGGGAATTCGTGCCAACCTGTGGTCTCAAGGCATTGTCTCTTATAAGAGTCCTGCTGAAGGTGATGGGGTACAACTGTGGGACCCTATACCAGAGATGATGTCCTCCACCCATCTTTCAGAAAGCTGTAAGGGTCTTCAGTAGAGATGGGTAGTCGAGCTGGGCTATCAGACGGTCACCTCTGTAGCTGTAGTGTCATTATTCGTATGGTCCCAATGTGTAAATTAAAAAAAAGTGCACCTTTGTTATAATGTACAAGATGGGGGCCATAATGTGGACAAAATAACAAAATAGGGAACATGATAGGGGACATTTCTACAATACATACATTATTCTTATCTATATAATAGGATGACAACAGCTCTCCAGACCTGCATCCCACCACAAAGACCACTCCATCCCTGAAGAATGAAATCATCCTTGTGACGAAGTGAGGGACTTCGTGCCAACCTGTGGTCTCAAGGCATTGTCTCTTATAAGAGTCCTGCTCAAGGTGATGGGGTGCAACTGTGGGACCCTATACCAGAGATGATGTCCTCCACCCAACTTTCAAAAAGCTGTAAGGGTCTTCAGTAGAGATGGGTAGTCGAGCTGGGCTATCAGACGGTCACCTCTGTAGCTGTAGTGTCATTATTCATATGGTCCCAATGTGTAAATTAAAAAAAAGTGCACATTTGTTATAATGTACAAGATGGCGACCATAATGTGGATAAAATAACAAAATAAGGAACATGATAGGGGACATTTCTAAAATACATACATTATTCTTATCTATATAATAGGATGACAACAGCTCTCCAGACCTGCATCCCACCACAAAGACCACTCCAGCCCTGAAGAATGAAATCATCCTTAGTGACGAAGTGAGGGACTTCGTGCCAACCTGTGGTCTCAAGGCATTGACTCTTATAAGAGTCCTGCTCAAGGTGATGGCGTGCAACTGTGGGACCCTATACCAGAGATGATGTCCTCCACCCAACTTTCAAAAAGCTGTAAGGGTCTTCAGTAGAGATGGGTAGTCGAGCTGGGCTATCGGAGGGTCACCTCTGTAGCTGTAGTGTCATTATTCGTATGGTCCCAATGTGTATATTAAAAAAAAGTGCACCTTTGTTATAATGTACAAGATGGGGACCATAATGTGGACAAAAAAAACAAAATAGGGAACATGATAGGGGACATTTCTACAATACATACATTATTCTTATCTATATAATAGGATGACAACAGCTCTCCAGACCTGCATCCCACCACAAAGACCACTCCAGCCCTGAAGAATGAAATCATCCTTAGTGACGAAGTGAGGGACTTCGTGCCAACCTGTGGTCTCAAGGCATTGTCTCTTATAAGAGTAATGCTCAAGGTGATGGGGTGCAACTGTGGGACCCTATACCAGAGATGATGTCCTCCACCCAACTTTCAAAAAGCTGTAAGGGTCTTCAGTAGAGATGGGTAGTCGAGCTGGGCTATCAGACGGTCACCTCTGTAGCTGTAGTGTCATTATTCGTATGGTCCCAATGTGTATATTAAAAAAAAGTGCACCTTTGTTATAATGTACAAGATGGGTACCATAATGTGGACAAAAAAAACAAAATAGGGAACATGATAGGGGACATTTCTACAATACATACATTATTCTTATCTATATAATAGGATGACAACAGCTCTCCAGACCTGCATCCCACCACAAAGACCACTCCAGCCCTGAAGAATGAAATCATCCTTAGTGACGAAGTGAGGGACTTAGTGCCAACCTGTGGTCTCAAGGCATTGTCTCTTATAAGAGTTCTGCTCAAGGTGATGGGGTGCAACTGTGGGACCCTATACCAGAGATGATGTCCTCCACCCAACTTTCAAAAGCTGTAAGGGTCTTCAGTAGAGATGAGTAGTCGAGCTGGGCTATCAGACGGTCACCTCTGTAGCTGTAGAGTCATTATTCGTATGGTCCCAATGTGTAAATTAAAAAAAAGTGCACATTTGTTATAATGTACAAGATGGGGACCATAATGTGGACAAAATAACAAAATAGGGAACATGATAGGGGACATTTCTAAAATACATACATTATTCTTATCTATATAATAGGATGACAACAGCTCTCCAGACCTCCATCCCACCACAAAGACCATCCCAGCCCTGAAGAATGAAATTATCCTTAGTAACGAAGTGAGGGACTTCGTGCCAACCTGTGGTCTCAAGGCATTGACTCTTATAAGAGTCCTGCTCAAGGTGATGGGGTGCAACTGTGGGACCCTATACCAGAGATGATGTCCTCCACCCAACTTTCAAAAGCTGTAAGGGTCTTCAGTAGAGATGAGTAGTTGAGCTGGGCTATCAGACGGTCACCTCTGTAGCTGTAGTGCCATTATTCGTATGGTCCCAATGTGTATATTAAAAAAAAGTGCACCTTTGTTTTAATGTACAAGATGGGGACAATAATGTGGACAAAAAAAACAAAATAGGGAACATGATAGGGGACATTTCTACAATACATACATTATTCTTATCTATATAATAGGATGACAACAGCTCTCCAGACCTGCATCCCACCACAAAGACCACTCCAGCCCTGAAGAATGAAATCATCCTTAGTGACGAAGTGAGGGACTTCGTGCCAACCTGTGGTCTCAAGGCATTGTCTCTTATAAGAGTCCTGCTCAAGGTGATGGAGTGCAACTGTGGGACCCTATACCAGAGATGATGTCCTCCACCCAACTTTCAAAAAGCTGTAAGGGTCTTCAGTAGAGATGGGTAGTCGAGCTGGGCTATCAGACGGTCACCTCTGTAGCTGTAGTGTCATTATTCGTATGGTCCCAATGTGTATATTAAAAAAAAGTGCACCTTTGTTATAATGTACAAGATGGGGACCATAATGTGGACAAAAAAAACAAAATAGGGAACATGATAGGGGACATTTCTACAATACATACATTATTCTTATCTATATAATAGGATGACAACAGCTCTCCAGACCTGCATCCCACCAAAAAGACCACTCCAGCCCTGAAGAATGAAATCATCGAAGTGAGGGACTTCGTGCCAACCTGTGGTCTCAAGGCATTGTCTCTTATAAGAGTCCTGCTCAAGGTGATGGGGTGCAACTGTGGGACCCTATACCAGAGATGATGTCCTCCACCCAACTTTCAAAAAGCTGTAAGGGTCTTCAGTAGAGATGGGTAGTCGAGCTGGGCTATCAGACGGTCACCTCTGTAGCTGTAGTGTCATTATTCGCATGGTCCCAATGTGTATATTAAAAAAAAGTGCACCTTTGTTATAATGTACAAGATGGGGGCCATAATGTGGACAAAAAAAACAAAATAGGGAACATGATAGGGGAGATTTCTACAATACATACATTATTCTTATCTATATAATAGGATGACAACAGCTCTCCAGACCTGCATCCCACCACAAAGACCACTCCAGCCCTGAAGAATGAAATCATCCTTAGTGACGAAGTGAGGGACTTAGTTCCAACCTGTGGTCTCAAGGCATTGTCTCTTATAAGAGTTCTGCTCAAGGTGATGGGGTGCAACTGTGGGACCCTATACCAGAGATGATGTCCTCCACCCAACTTTCAAAAGCTGTAAGGGTCTTCAGTAGAGATGAGTAGTTGAGCTGGGCTATCAGACGGTCACCTCTGTAGCTGTAGTGTCATTATTCGTATGGTCCCAATGTGTAAATTAAAAAAAAGTGCACATTTGTTATAATGTACAAGATGGGGACCATAATGTGGACAAAATAACAAAATAGGGAACATGATAGGGGACATTTCTACAATACATACATTATTCTTATCTATATAATAGGATGACAACAGCTCTCCAGACCTGCATCCCACCACAAAGACCACTCCATCCCTGAAGAATGAAATCATCCTAAGTGACGAAGTGAGGGAATTCGTGCCAACCTGTGGTCTCAAGGCATTGTCTCTTATAAGAGTCCTGCTGAAGGTGATGGGGTACAACTGTGGGACCCTATACCAGAGATGATGTCCTCCACCCAACTTTCAGAAAGCTGTAAGGGTCTTCAGTAGAGATGGGTAGTCGAGCTGGGCTATCAGACGGTCACCTCTGTAGCTGTAGTGTCATTATTCGTATGGTCCCAATGTGTAAATTAAAAAAAAGTGCACCTTTGTTATAATGTACAAGATGGGGGCCATAATGTGGACAAAATAACAAAATAGGGAACATGATAGGGGACATTTCTACAATACATACATTATTCTTATCTATATAATAGGATGACAACAGCTCTCCAGACCTGCATCCCACCACAAAGACCACTCCATCCCTGAAGAATGAAATCATCCTTGTGACGAAGTGAGGGACTTCGTGCCAACCTGTGGTCTCAAGGCATTGTCTCTTATAAGAGTCCTGCTCAAGGTGATGGGGTGCAACTGTGGGACCCTATACCAGAGATGATGTCCTCCACCCAACTTTCAAAAAGCTGTAAGGGTCTTCAGTAGAGATGGGTAGTCGAGCTGGGCTATCAGACGGTCACCTCTGTAGCTGTAGTGTCATTATTCATATGGTCCCAATGTGTAAATTAAAAAAAAGTGCACATTTGTTATAATGTACAAGATGGCGACCATAATGTGGATAAAATAACAAAATAAGGAACATGATAGGGGACATTTCTAAAATACATACATTATTCTTATCTATATAATAGGATGACAACAGCTCTCCAGACCTGCATCCCACCACAAAGACCACTCCAGCCCTGAAGAATGAAATCATCCTTAGTGACGAAGTGAGGGACTTCGTGCCAACCTGTGGTCTCAAGGCATTGTCTCTTATAAGAGTAATGCTCAAGGTGATGGGGTGCAACTGTGGGACCCTATACCAGAGATGATGTCCTCCACCCAACTTTCAAAAAGCTGTAAGGGTCTTCAGTAGAGATGGGTAGTCGAGCTGGGCTATCAGACGGTCACCTCTGTAGCTGTAGTGTCATTATTCGTATGGTCCCAATGTGTATATTAAAAAAAAGTGCACCTTTGTTATAATGTACAAGATGGGTATCATAATGTGGACAAAAAAAACAAAATAGGGAACATGATAGGGGACATTTCTACAATACATACATTATTCTTATCTATATAATAGGATGACAACAGCTCTCCAGACCTGCATCCCACCACAAAGACCACTCCAGCCCTGAAGAATGAAATCATCCTTAGTGACGAAGTGAGGGACTTAGTGCCAACCTGTGGTCTCAAGGCATTGTCTCTTATAAGAGTTCTGCTCAAGGTGATGGGGTGCAACTGTGGGACCCTATACCAGAGATGATGTCCTCCACCCAACTTTCAAAAGCTGTAAGGGTCTTCAGTAGAGATGAGTAGTCGAGCTGGGCTATCAGACGGTCACCTCTGTAGCTGTAGTGTCATTATTCGTATGGTCCCAATGTGTAAATTAAAAAAAAGTGCACATTTGTTATAATGTACAAGATGGGGACCATAATGTGGACAAAATAACAAAATAGGGAACATGATAGGGGACATTTCTAAAATACATACATTATTCTTATCTATATAATAGGATGACAACAGCTCTCCAGACCTCCATCCCACCACAAAGACCATCCCAGCCCTGAAGAATGAAATTATCCTTAGTAACGAAGTGAGGGACTTCGTGCCAACCTGTGGTCTCAAGGCATTGACTCTTATAAGAGTCCTGCTCAAGGTGATGGGGTGCAACTGTGGGACCCTATACCAGAGATGATGTCCTCCACCCAACTTTCAAAAAGCTGTAAGGGTCTTCAGTAGAGATGGGTAGTCGAGCTGGGCTATCAGACGGTCACCTCTGTAGCTGTAGTGTCATTATTCGTATGGTCCCAATGTGTATATTAAAAAAAAGTGCACCTTTGTTATAATGTACAAGATGGGGACCATAATGTGGACAAAAAAAACAAAATAGGGAACATGATAGGGGACATTTCTACAATACATACATTATTCTTATCTATATAATAGGATGACAACAGCTCTCCAGACCTGCATCCCACCAAAAAGACCACTCCAGCCCTGAAGAATGAAATCATCGAAGTGAGGGACTTCGTGCCAACCTGTGGTCTCAAGGCATTGTCTCTTATAAGAGTCCTGCTCAAGGTGATGGGGTGCAACTGTGGGACCCTATACCAGAGATGATGTCCTCCACCCAACTTTCAAAAAGCTGTAAGGGTCTTCAGTAGAGATGGGTAGTCGAGCTGGGCTATCAGACGGTCACCTCTGTAGCTGTAGTGTCATTATTCGCATGGTCCCAATGTGTATATTAAAAAAAAGTGCACCTTTGTTATAATGTACAAGATGGGGGCCATAATGTGGACAAAAAAAACAAAATAGGGAACATGATAGGGGAGATTTCTACAATACATACATTATTCTTATCTATATAATAGGATGACAACAGCTCTCCAGACCTGCATCCCACCACAAAGACCACTCCAGCCCTGAAGAATGAAATCATCCTTAGTGACGAAGTGAGGGACTTAGTTCCAACCTGTGGTCTCAAGGCATTGTCTCTTATAAGAGTTCTGCTCAAGGTGATGGGGTGCAACTGTGGGACCCTATACCAGAGATGATGTCCTCCACCCAACTTTCAAAAGCTGTAAGGGTCTTCAGTAGAGATGAGTAGTTGAGCTGGGCTATCAGACGGTCACCTCTGTAGCTGTAGTGTCATTATTCGTATGGTCCCAATGTGTAAATTAAAAAAAAGTGCACATTTGTTATAATGTACAAGATGGGGACCATAATGTGGACAAAATAACAAAATAGGGAACATGATAGGGGACATTTCTACAATACATACATTATTCTTATCTATATAATAGGATGACAACAGCTCTCCAGACCTGCATCCCACCACAAAGACCATCCCAGCCCTGAAGAATGAAATTATCCTTAGTAACGAAGTGAGGGACTTCGTGCCAACCTGTGGTCTCAAGGCATTGACTCTTATAAGAGTCCTGCTCAAGGTGATGGGGTGCAACTGTGGGACCCTATACCAGAGATGATGTCCTCCACCCAACTTTCAAAAAGCTGTAAGGGTCTTCAGTAGAGATGAGTAGTCGAGCTGGGCTATCAGACGGTCACCTCTGTAGCTGTAGTGTCATTATTCGTATGGTCCCAATGTGTATATTAAAAAAAGTGCACCTTTGTTATAATGTACAAGATGGGGACCATAATGTGGACAAAAAAAACAAAATAGGGAACATGATAGGGGACATTTCTACAATACATACATTATTCTTATCTATATAATAGGATGACAACAGCTCTCCAGACCTGCATCCCACCACAAAGACCATCCCAGCCCTGAAGAATGAAATTATCCTTAGTAACGAAGTGAGGGACTTCGTGCCAACTTTTGGTCTCAAGGCATTGACTCTTATAAGAGTCCTGCTCAAGGTGATGGGGTGCAACTGTGGGACCCTATACCAGAGATGATGTCCTCCACCCAACTTTCAAAAAGCTGTAAGGGTCTTCAGTAGAGATGGGTAGTCGAGCTGGGCTATCAGACGGTCACCTCTGTAGCTGTAGTGTCATTATTCGTATGGTCCCAATGTGTATATTAAAAAAAAGTGCACCTTTGTTATAATGTACAAGATGGGGACCATAATGTGGACAAAAAAAACAAAATAGGGAACATGATAGGGGACATTTCTACAATACATACATTATTCTTATCTATATAATAGGATGACAACAGCTCTCCAGACCTGCATCCCACCACAAAGACCACTCCAGCCCTGAAGAATGAAATCATCCTTAGTGACGAAGTGAGGGACTTCGTGCCAACCTGTGGTCTCAAGGCATTGTCTCTTATAAGAGTCCTGCTCAAGGTGATGGGGTGCAACTGTGGGACCCTATACCAGAGATGATGTCCTCCACCCAACTTTCAAAAGCTGTAAGGGTCTTCAGTAGAGATGAGTAGTCGAGCTGGGCTATCAGTCGGTCACCTCTGTAGCTGTAGTGTCATTATTCGTATGGTCCCAATGTGTAAATTAAAAAAAGTGCACATTTGTTATAATGTACAAGATGGGGACCATAATGTGGACAAAATAACAAAATAGGGAACATGATAGGGGACATTTCTACAATACATACATTATTCTTATCTATATAATAGGATGACAACAGCTCTCCAGACCTGCATCCCACCACAAAGACCATCCCAGCCCTGAAGAATGAAATTATCCTTAGTAACGAAGTGAGGGACTTCGTGCCATCCTGTGGTCTCAAGGCATTGACTCTTATAAGAGTCCTGCTCAAGGTGATGGGGTGCAACTGTGGGACCCTATACCAGAGATGATGTCCTCCACCCAACTTTCAAAAAGCTGTAAGGGTCTTCAGTAGAGATGGGTAGTCGAGCTGGGCTATCAGACGGTCACCTCTGTAGCTGTAGTGTCATTATTCGTATGGTCCCAATGTGTATATTAAAAAAAAGTGCACCTTTGTTATAATGTACAAGATGGGGACCATAATGTGGACAAAAAAAACAAAATAGGGAACATGATAGGGGACATTTCTACAATACATACATTATTCTTATCTATATAATAGGATGACAACAGCTCTCCAGACCTGCATCCCACCACAAAGACCACTCCATCCCTGAAGAATGAAATCATCCTTAGTGACGAAGTGAGGGACTTCGTGCCAACCTGTGGTCTCAAGGCATTGTCTCTTATAAGAGTCCTGCTTAAGGTGATGGGGTGCAACTGTGGGACCCTATACCAGAGATGATGTCCTCCACCCAACTTTCAAAAAGCTGTAAGGGTCTTCAGTAGAGATGGGTAGTCAAGCTGGGCTATCAGACGGTCACCTCTGTAGCTGTAGTGTCATTATTCGTATGGTCCCAATGTTTATATTAAAAAAAAGTGCACCTTTGTTATAATGTACAAGATGGGGACCATAATGTGGACAAAAAAAACAAAATAGGGAACATGATAGGGGACATTTCTACAATACATACATTATTCTTATCTATATAATAGGATGACAACAGCTCTCCAGACCTGCATCCCACCACAAAGACCACTCCAGCCCTGAAGAATGAAATCATCCTTAGTGACGAAGTGAGAGACTTCGTGCCAACCTGTGGTCTCAAGGCATTGTCTCTTATAAGAGTCCTGCTCAAGGTGATGGGGTGCAACTGTGGGACCCTATACCAGAGATGATGTCCTCCACCCAACTTTCAAAAGCTGTAAGGGTCTTCAGTAGAGATGGGTAGTCGAGCTGGGCTATCAGACGGTCACCTCTGTAGCTGTAGTGTCATTATTTGTATGGTCTTAATGTGTATATTAAAAAAAAGTGCACCTTTGTTATAATATACAAGATGGGGACCATAATGTGGACAAAAAAAACAAAATAGGGAACATGATAGGGGACATTTCTACAATACATACATTATTCTTATCTATATAATAGGATGACAACAGCTCTCCAGACCTGCATCCCACCACAAAGACCATCCCAGCCCTGAAGAATAAAATTATCCTTAGTAACGAAGTGAGGGACTTCGTGCCATCCTGTGGTCTCAAGGCATTGACTCTTATGAGTCCTGCTCAAGGTGATGGGGTGCAACTGTGGGACCCTATACCAGAGATGATGTCCTCCACCCAACTTTCAAAAAGCTGTAAGGGTCTTCAGTAGAGATGGGTAGTCGAGCTGGGCTATCAGACGGTCACCTCTGTAGCTGTAGTGTCATTATTCGTATGGTCCCAATGTGTATATTAAAAAAAAGTGCACCTTTGTTATAATGTACAAGATGGGGACCATAATGTGGACAAAAAAAACAAAATAGGGAACATGATAGGGGACATTTCTACAATACATACATTATTCTTATCTATATAATAGGATGACAACAGCTCTCCAGACCTGCATCCCACCACAAAGACCACTCCAGCCCTGAAGAATGAAATCATCCTTAGTGACGAAGTGAGGGACTTCGTGCCAACCTGTGGTCTCAAGGCATTGTCTCTTATAAGAGTCCTGCTCAAGGTGATGGGTTGCAACTGTGGGACCCTATACCAGAGATGATGTCCTCCACCTAACTTTCAAAAAGCTGTAAGGGTCTTCAGTAGAGATGGGTAGTCAAGCTGGGCTATCAGACGGTCACCTCTGTAGCTGTAGTGTCATTATTTGTATGGTCTTTATGTGTATATTAAAAAAAAGTGCACCTTTGTTATAATGTACAAGATGGGGACCATAATGTGGACAAAAAAAACAAAATAGGGAACATGATAGGGGACATTTCTACAATACATACATTATTCTTATCTATATAATAGGATGACAACAGCTCTCCAGACCTGCATCCCACCACAAAGACCATCCCAGCCCTGAAGAATAAAATTACCTTAGTAACGAAGTGAGGGACTTCGTGCCATCCTGTGGTCTCAAGGCATTGACTCTTATAAGAGTCCTGCTCAAGGTGATGGGGTGCAACTGTGGGACCCTATACCAGAGATGATGTCCTCCACCCAACTTTCAAAAAGCTGTAAGGGTCTTCAGTAGAGATGGGTAGTCGAGCTGGGCTATCAGACGGTCACCTCTGTAGCTGTAGTGTCATTATTCGTATGGTCCCAATGTGTATATTAAAAAAAAGTGCACCATTGTTATAATGTACAAGATGGGGACCATAATGTGGACAAAAAAACAAAATAGGGAACATGATAGGGGACATTTCTACAATACATACATTATTCTTATCTATATAATAGGATGACAACAGCTCTCCAGACCTGCATCCCACCACAAAGACCACTCCAGCCCTGAAGAATGAAATCATCCTTAGTGACGAAGTGAGGGACTTCGTGCCAACCTGTGGTCTCAAGGCATTGTCTCTTATAAGAGTCCTCCTTAAGGTGATGGGGTGCAACTGTGGGACCCTATACCAGAGATGATGTCCTCCACCTAACTTTCAAAAAGCTGTAAGGGTCTTCAGTAGAGATGGGTAGTCAAGCTGGGCTATCAGACGGTCACCTCTGTAGCTGTAGTGTCATTATTCGTATGGTCCCAATTTTTATATTAAAAAAAAGTGCACCTTTGTTATAATGTACAAGATGGGGACCATAATGTGGACAAAAAAAACAAAATAGGGAACATGATAGGGGACATTTCTACAATACATACATTATTCTTATCTATATAATAGGATGACAACAGCTCTCCAGACCTGCATCCCACCACAAAGACCACTCCAGCCCTGAAGAATGAAATCATCCTTAGTGACGAAGTGAGAGACTTCGTGCCAACCTGTGGTCTCAAGGCATTGTCTCTTATAAGAGTCCTGCTCAAGGTGATGGGGTGCAACTGTGGGACCCTATACCAGAGATGATGTCCTCCACCCAACTTTCAAAAGCTGTAAGGGTCTTCAGTAGAGATGGGTAGTCGAGCTGGGCTATCAGACGGTCACCTCTGTAGCTGTAGTGTCATTATTTGTTTTGTCTTAATGTGTATATTAAAAAAAAGTGCACCTTTGTTATAATGTACAAGATGGGGACCATAATGTGGACAAAAAAAACAAAATAGGGAACATGATAGGGGACATTTCTACAATACATACATTATTCTTATCTATATAATAGGATGACAACAGCTCTCCAGACCTGCATCCCACCACAAAGACCATCCCAGCCCTGAAGAATAAAATTATTTTTAGTAACGAAGTGAGGGACTTCGAGCCATCCTGTGGTCTCAAGGCATTGACTCTTATAAGATTCCTGCTCAAGGTGATGGGGTGCAACTGTGGGACCCTATACCAGAGATGATGTCCTCCACCCAACTTTCAAAAAGCTGTAAGGGTCTTCAGTAGAGATGGGTAGTCGAGCTGGGCTATCAGACGGTCACCTCTGTAGCTGTAGTGTCATTATTCGTATGGTCCCAATGTGTATATTAAAAAAAAGTGCACGTTTGTTGTAATGTACAAGATGGGGACCATAATGTGGACAAAAAAAACAAAAAAGGGAACATGATAGGGGACATTTCTACAATACATACATTATTCTTATCTATATAATAGGATGACAACAGCTCTCCAGACCTGCATCCCACCACAAAGACCACTCCAGCCCTGAAGAATGAAATCATCCTTAGTGACGAAGTGAGAGACTTCGTGCCAACCTGTGTTCTCAAGGCATTGTCTCTTATAAGAGTCCTGCTCAAGGTGATGGGGTGCAACTGTGGGACCCTATACCAGAGATGATGTCCTCCACCCAACTTTCAAAAGCTGTAAGGGTCTTCAGTAGAGATGAGTAGTCGAGCTGGGCTATCAGACGGTCACCTCTGTAGCTGTAGTGTCATCATTATTCGTATGGTCCCAATGTGTAAATTAAAAAAAAAAGTGCACATTTGTTATAATGTACAAGATGGGGACCATACTGTGGACAAAATAACAAAATAGGGAACATGATAGGGGACATTTCTACAATACATACATTATTCTTATCTATATAATAGGATGACAACAGCTCTCCAGACCTGCATCCCACCACAAAGACCATCCCAGCCCTGAAGAATGAAATTATCCTTAGTAACGAAGTGAGGGACTTCGTGCCAACCTGTGGTCTCAAGGCATTGACTCTTATAAGAGTCCTGCTCAAGGTGATAGGGTGCAACTGTGGGACCCTATACCAGAGATGATGTCCTCCACCCAACTTTCAAAAAGCTGTAAGGGTCTTCAGTAGAGATGGGTAGTCGAGCTGGGCTATCAGACGGTCACCTCTGTAGCTGTAGTGTCATTATTCGTATGGTCCCAATGTGTATATTAAAAAAAAGTGCACCATTGTTATAATGTACAAGATGGGGACCATAATGTGGACAAAAAAACAAAATAGGGAACATGATAGGGGACATTTCTACAATACATACATTATTCTTATCTATATAATAGGATGACAACAGCTCTCCAGACCTGCATCCCACCACAAAGACCACTCCAGCCCTGAAGAATGAAATCATCCTTAGTGACGAAGTGAGGGACTTCGTGCCAACCTGTGGTCTCAAGGCATTGTCTCTTATAAGAGTCCTGCTTAAGGTGATGGGGTGCAACTGTGGGACCCTATACCAGAGATGATGTCCTCCACCTAACTTTCAAAAAGCTGTAAGGGTCTTCAGTAGAGATGGGTAGTCAAGCTGGGCTATCAGACGGTCACCTCTGTAGCTGTAGTGTCATTATTCGTATGGTCCCAATGTTTATATTAAAAAAAAGTGCACCTTTGTTATAATGTACAAGATGGGGACCATAATGTGGACAAAAAAAACAAAATAGGGAACATGATAGGGGACATTTCTACAATACATACATTATTCTTATCTATATAATAGGATGACAACAGCTCTCCAGACCTGCATCCCACCACAAAGACCATCCCAGCCCTGAAGAATAAAATTATCCTTAGTAACGAAGTGAGGGACTTCGTGCCATCCTGTGGTCTCAAGGCATTGACTCTTATAAGAGTCCTGCTCAAGGTGATGGGGTGCAACTGTGGGACCCTATACCAGAGATGATGTCCTCCACCCAACTTTCAAAAAGCTGTAAGGGTCTTCAGTAGAGATGGGTAGTCGAGCTGGGCTATCAGACGGTCACCTCTGTAGCTGTAGTGTCATTATTTGTATGGTCTTAATGTGTATATTAAAAAAAAGTGCACCTTTGTTATAATGTACAAGATGGGGACCATAATGTGGACAAAATAACAAAATAGGGAACATGATAGGGGACATTTCTACAATACATACATTATTCTTATCTATATATCAGGATGACAACAGCTCTCCAGACCTGCATCCCATTACAAAGACCATCCCAGCCCTGAAGAATGAAATTATCCTTAGTAACGAAGTGAGGGACTTCGTGCCAACCTGTGGTCTCAAGGCATTGACTCTTATAAGAGTCCTGCTCAAGGTGATGGGGTGCAACTGTGGGACCCTATACCAGAGATGATGTCCTCCACCCAACTTTCAAAAAGCTGTAAGGGTCTTCAGTAGAGATGGGTAGTCGAGCTGGGCTATCAGACGGTCACCTCTGTAGCTGTAGTGTCATTATTCGTATGGTCCCAATGTGTATATTAAAAAAAAGTGCACCTTTGTTATAATGTACAAGATGGGGACCATAATGTGGACAAAATAACAAAATAAGGAACATGATAGGGGACATTTCTACAATACATACATTATTCTTATCTATATAATAGGATGACAACAGCTCTCCAGACCTGCATCCCATTACAAAGACCATCCCAGCCCTGAAGAATGAAATTATCCTTAGTAACGAAGTGAGGGACTTCGTGCCAACCTGTGGTCTCAAGGCATTGACTCTTATAAGAGTCCTGCTCAAGGTGATGGGGTGCAACTGTGGGACCCTATACCAGAGATGATGTCCTCCACCCAACTTTCAAAAAGCTGTAAGGGTCTTCAGTAGAGATGGGTAGTCGAGCTGGGCTATCAGACGGTCACCTCTGTAGCTTTAGTGTCATTATTCGTATGGTCCCAATGTGTATATTAAAAAAAAGTGCACCTTTGTTATAATGTACAAGATGGGGACCATAATGTGGACAAAAAAAACAAAATAGGGAACATGATAGGGGACATTTCTACAATACATACATTATTCTTATCTATATAATAGGATGACAACAGCTCTCCAGACCTGCATCCCACCACAAAGACCACTCCATCCCTGAAGAATGAAATCATCCTTAGTGACGAAGTGAGGGACTTCGTGCCAACCTGTGGTCTCAGGGCATTGTCTCTAATAAGAGTCCTGCTAAAGGTGATGGGGTGCAACTGTGGGACCCTATACCAGAGATGATGTCCTCCACCCAACTTTCAAAAAGCTGTAAGGGTCTTCAGTAGAGATGGGTAGTCGAGCTGGGCTATCAGACGGTCACCTCTGTAGCTGTAGTGTCATTATTCGTATGGTCCCAATGTGTATATTAAAAAAAGTGCACCTTTGTTATAATGTACAAGATGGGGACCATAATGTGGACAAAAAAAACAAAATAGGGAACATGATAGGGGACATTTCTACAATACATACATTATTCTTATTTATATAATAGGATGACAACAGCTCTCCAGACTTGCATCCCACCACAAAGACCACTCCAGCCCTGAAGAATGAAATCATCCTTAGTGACGAAGTGAGGGACTTCGTGCCAACCTGTGGTCTCAAGGCATTGTCTCTTATAAGAGTCCTGCTTAAGGTGATGGGGTGCAACTGTGGGACCCTATACCAGAGATGATGTCCTCCACCTAACTTTCAAAAAGCTGTAAGGGTCTTCACTTCAGTAGAGATGGGTAGTCGAGCTGGGCTATCAGACGGTCACCTCTGTAGCTGTAGTGTCATTATTCGTATGGTCCCAATGTGTATATTAAAAAAAAGTGCACCTTTGTTATAATATACAAGATGGGGACCATAATGTGGACAAAATAACAAAATAGGGAACATGATAGGGGACATTTCTACAATACATACATTATTCTTATCTATATAATAGGATGACAACAGCTCTCCAGACCTGCATCCCACCACAAAGACCACTCCATCCCTGAAGAATGAAATCATCCTAAGTGACGAAGTGAGGGACTTCGTGCCAACCTGTGGTCTCAAGGCATTGACTCTTATAAGAGTCCTGCTCAAGGTGATGGGGTGCAACTGTGGGACCCCATACCAGAGATGATGTCCTCCACCCAACTTTCAAAAGCTGTAAGGGTCTTCAGTAGAGATGGGTAGTCGAGCTGGGCTATCAGACGGTCACCTCTGTAGCTGTAGTGTCATTATTCGTATGGTCCCAATGTGTATATTAAAAAAAAGTGCACCTTTGTTATAATGTACAAGATGGGGACCATAATGTGGACAAAATAACAAAATAGGGAACATGATAGGGGACATTTCTACAATACATACATTATTCTTATTTATATAATAGGATGACAACAGCTCTCCAGACCTGCATCCCACCACAAAGACCACTCCAGCCCTGAAGAATGAAATCATCCTTAGTGACGAAGTGAGGGACTTCGTGCCAACCTGTGGTCTCAAGGCATTGTCTCTTATAAGAGTCCTGCTTAAGGTGATGGGTTGCAACTGTGGGACCCTATACCAGAGATGATGTCCTCCACCTAACTTTCAAAAAGCTGTAAGGGTCTTCAGTAGAGATGGGTAGTCGAGCTGGGCTATCAGACGGTCACCTCTGTAGCTGTAGTGTCATTATTCGTATGGTCCCAATGTGTATATTAAAAAAAAGTGCACCTTTGTTATAATGTACAAGATGGGGACCATAATGTGGACAAAATAACAAAATAGGGAACATGATAGGGGACATTTCTACAATACATACATTATTCTTATCTATATAATAGGATGACAACAGCTCTCCAGACCTGCATCCCACCACAAAGACGATCCCAGCCCTGAAGAATAAAATTATCCTTAGTAACGAAGTGAGGGACTTCGTGCCAACCTGTGGTCTCAGGGCATTGTCTCTAATAAGAGTCCTGCTAAAGGTGATGGGGTGCAACTGTGGGACCCTATACCAGAGATGATGTCCTCCACCCAACTTTCAAAAAGCTGTAAGGGTCTTCAGTAGAGATGGGTAGTCGAGCTGGGCTATCAGACGGTCACCTCTGTAGCTGTAGTGTCATTATTCGTATGGTCCCAATGTGTATATTAAAAAAAGTGCACCTTTGTTATAATGTACAAGATGGGGACCATAATGTGGACAAAAAAAACAAAATAGGGAACATGATAGGGGACATTTCTACAATACATACATTATTCTTATTTATATAATAGGATGACAACAGCTCTCCAGACTTGCATCCCACCACAAAGACCACTCCAGCCCTGAAGAATGAAATCATCCTTAGTGACGAAGTGAGGGACTTCGTGCCAACCTGTGGTCTCAAGGCATTGTCTCTTATAAGAGTCCTGCTTAAGGTGATGGGGTGCAACTGTGGGACCCTATACCAGAGATGATGTCCTCCACCTAACTTTCAAAAAGCTGTAAGGGTCTTCACTTCAGTAGAGATGGGTAGTCGAGCTGGGCTATCAGACGGTCACCTCTGTAGCTGTAGTGTCATTATTCGTATGGTCCCAATGTGTATATTAAAAAAAAGTGCACCTTTGTTATAATATACAAGATGGGGACCATAATGTGGACAAAATAACAAAATAGGGAACATGATAGGGGACATTTCTACAATACATACATTATTCTTATCTATATAATAGGATGACAACAGCTCTCCAGACCTGCATCCCACCACAAAGACCACTCCATCCCTGAAGAATGAAATCATCCTAAGTGACGAAGTGAGGGACTTCGTGCCAACCTGTGGTCTCAAGGCATTGACTCTTATAAGAGTCCTGCTCAAGGTGATGGGGTGCAACTGTGGGACCCCATACCAGAGATGATGTCCTCCACCCAACTTTCAAAAGCTGTAAGGGTCTTCAGTAGAGATGGGTAGTCGAGCTGGGCTATCAGACGGTCACCTCTGTAGCTGTAGTGTCATTATTCGTATGGTCCCAATGTGTATATTAAAAAAAAGTGCACCTTTGTTATAATGTACAAGATGGGGACCATAATGTGGACAAAATAACAAAATAGGGAACATGATAGGGGACATTTCTACAATACATACATTATTCTTATTTATATAATAGGATGACAACAGCTCTCCAGACCTGCATCCCACCACAAAGACCACTCCAGCCCTGAAGAATGAAATCATCCTTAGTGACGAAGTGAGGGACTTCGTGCCAACCTGTGGTCTCAAGGCATTGTCTCTTATAAGAGTCCTGCTTAAGGTGATGGGTTGCAACTGTGGGACCCTATACCAGAGATGATGTCCTCCACCTAACTTTCAAAAAGCTGTAAGGGTCTTCAGTAGAGATGGGTAGTCGAGCTGGGCTATCAGACGGTCACCTCTGTAGCTGTAGTGTCATTATTCGTATGGTCCCAATGTGTATATTAAAAAAAAGTGCACCTTTGTTATAATGTACAAGATGGGGACCATAATGTGGACAAAATAACAAAATAGGGAACATGATAGGGGACATTTCTACAATACATACATTATTCTTATCTATATAATAGGATGACAACAGCTCTCCAGACCTGCATCCCACCACAAAGACGATCCCAGCCCTGAAGAATAAAATTATCCTTAGTAACGAAGTGAGGGACTTCGTGCCAACCTGTGGTCTCAGGGCATTGTCTCTAATAAGAGTCCTGCTAAAGGTGATGGGGTGCAACTGTGGGACCCTATACCAGAGATGATGTCCTCCACCCAACTTTCAAAAAGCTGTAAGGGTCTTCAGTAGAGATGGGTAGTCGAGCTGGGCTATCAGACGGTCACCTCTGTAGCTGTAGTGTCATTATTCGTATGGTCCCAATGTGTATATTAAAAAAAAGTGCACCTTTGTTATAATGTACAAGATGGGGACCATAATGTGGACAAAATAACAAAATAGGGAACATGATAGGGGACATTTCTACAATACATACATTATTCTTATTTATATAATAGGATGACAACAGCTCTCCAGACCTGCATCCCACCACAAAGACCACTCCAGCCCTGAAGAATGAAATCATCCTTAGTGACGAAGTGAGGGACTTCGTGCCAACCTGTGGTCTCAAGGCATTGTCTCTTATAAGAGTCCTGCTTAAGGTGATGGGTTGCAACTGTGGGACCCTATACCAGAGATGATGTCCTCCACCTAACTTTCAAAAAGCTGTAAGGGTCTTCAGTAGAGATGGGTAGTCGAGCTGGGCTATCAGACGGTCACCTCTGTAGCTGTAGTGTCATTATTCGTATGGTCCCAATGTGTATATTAAAAAAAAGTGCACCTTTGTTATAATGTACAAGATGGGGACCATAATGTGGACAAAATAACAAAATAGGGAACATGATAGGGGACATTTCTACAATACATACATTATTCTTATCTATATAATAGGATGACAACAGCTCTCCAGACCTGCATCCCACCACAAAGACCATCCCAGCCCTGAAGAATAAAATTATCCTTAGTAACGAAGTGAGGGACTTCGTGCCAACCTGTGGTCTCAGGGCATTGTCTCTAATAAGAGTCCTGCTAAAGGTGATGGGGTGCAACTGTGGGACCCTATACCAGAGATGATGTCCTCCACCCAACTTTCAAAAAGCTGTAAGGGTCTTCAGTAGAGATGGGTAGTCGAGCTGGGCTATCAGACGGTCACCTCTGTAGCTGTAGTGTCATTATTCGTATGGTCCCAATGTGTATATTAAAAAAAAGTGCACCTTTGTTATAATGTACAAGATGGGGACCATAATGTGGACAAAATAACAAAATAGGGAACATGATAGGGGACATTTCTACAATACATACATTATTCTTATTTATATAATAGGATGACAACAGCTCTCCAGACCTGCATCCCACCACAAAGACCATCCCAGCCCTGAAGAATAAAATTATCCTTAGTAACGAAGTGAGGGACTTCGTGCCATCCTGTGGTCTCAAGGCATTGACTCTTATAAGAGTCCTGCTCAAGGTGATGGGGTGCAACTGTGGGACCCTATACCAGAGATGATGTCCTCCACCCAACTTTCAAAAAGCTGTAAAGGTCTTCAGTAGAGATGGGTAGTCGAGCTGGGCTATCAGACGGTCACCTCTGTAGCTGTAGTGTTATTATTTGTATGGTCCCAATGTGTAAATTAAAAAAAAGTGCACATTTGTTATAATGTACAAGATGGGGACCATAATGTGGACAAAAAAAACAAAATAGGGAACATGATAGGGGACATTTCTACAATACATACATTATTCTTATCTATATAATAGGATGACAACAGCTCTCCAGACCTGCATCCCACCACAAAGACCACTCCAGCCCTGAAGAATGAAATCATCCTTAGTGACGAAGTGAGGGACTTAGTGCCAACCTGTGGTCTCAAGGCATTGTCTCTTATAAGAGTTCTGCTCAAGGTGATGGGGTGCAACTGTGGGACCCTATACCAGAGATGATGTCCTCCACCCAACTTTCAAAAGCTGTAAGGGTCTTCAGTAGAGATGAGTAGTCGAGCTGGGCTATCAGACGGTCACCTCTGTAGCTGTAGTGTCATTATTCGTATGGTCCCAATGTGTAAATTAAAAAAAAGTGCACATGTGTTATAATGTACAAGATGGGGACCATAATGTGGACAAAATAACAAAATAGGGAACATGATAGGGGACATTTCTACAATACATACATTATTCTTATCTATATAATAGGATGACAACAGCTCTCCAGACCTGCATCCCACCACAAAGACCATCCCAGCCCTGAAGAATGAAATTATCCTTAGTAACGAAGTGAGGGACTTCGTGCCAACCTGTGGTCTCAAGGCATTGACTCTTATAAGAGTCCTGCTCAAGGTGATGGGGTGCAACTGTGGGACCCTATACCAGAGATGATGTCCTCCACCCAACTTTCAAAAAGCTGTAAGGGTCTTCAGTAGAGATGGGTAGTCGAGCTGGGCTATCAGACGGTCACCTCTGTAGCTGTAGTGTCATTATTCGTATGGTCCCAATGTGTATATTAAAAAAAAGTGCACCTTTGTTATAATGTACAAGATGGGGACCATAATGTGGACAAAAAAAACAAAATAGGGAACATGATAGGGGACATTTCTACAATACATACATTATTCTCATCTATATAATAAGATGACAACAGCTCTCCAGACCTGCATCCCACCACAAAGACCATCCCAGCCCTGAAGAATGAAATCATCCTAAGTGACGAAGTGAGGGACTTCGTGCCAACCTGTGGTCTCAAGGCATTGTCTCTTATAAGAGTCCTGCTCAAGGTGATGGGGTGCAACTGTGGGACCCTATACCAGAGATGATGTCCTCCACCCAACTTTCAAAAGCTGTAAGGGTCTTCAGTAGAGATGAGTAGATGAGCTGGGCTATCAGACGGTCACCTCTGTAGCTGTAGTGTCATTATTCGTATGGTCCCAATGTGTAAATTAAAAAAAAGTGCACATTTGTTATAATGTACAAGATGGGGACCATAATGTGGACAAAATAACAAAATAGGGAACATGATAGGGGACATTTCTACAATACATACATTATTCTTATCTATATAATAGGATGACAACAGCTCTCCAGACCTGCATCCCACCACAAAGACCACTCCAGCCCTGAAGAATGAAATCATCCTTAGTGACGAAGTGAGGGACTTCGTGCCAACCTGTGGTCTCAAGGCATTGTCTCTTATAAGAGTCCTGCTCAAGGTGATGGGGTGCAACTGTGGGACCCTATACCAGAGATGATGTCCTCCACCCAACTTTCAAAAGCTGTAAGGGTCTTCAGTAGAGATGAGTAGTCGAGCTGGGCTATCAGACGGTCACCTCTGTAGCTGTAGTGTCATTATTCGTATGGTCCCAATGTGTATATTAAAAAAAAGTGCACCTTTGTTATAATGTACAAGATGGGGACCATAATGTGGACAAAAAAAACAAAATAGGGAACATGATAGGGGACATTTCTACAATACATACATTATTCTTATCTATATAATAGGATGACAACAGCTCTCCAGACCTGCATCCCACCACAAAGACCACTCCAGCCCTGAAGAATGAAATCATCCTTAGTGACGAAGTGAGGGACTTAGTGCCAACCTGTGGTCTCAAGGCATTGTCTCTTATAAGAGTTCTGCTCCAGGTGATGGGGTGCAACTGTGGGACCCTATACCAGAGATGATGTCCTCCACCACACTTTCAAAAGCTGTAAGGGTCTTCAGTAGAGATGAGTAGTCGAGCTGGGCTATCAGACGGTCACCTCTGTAGCTGTAGTGTCATTATTCGTATGGTCCCAATGTGTAAATTAAAAAAAAGTGCACATTTGTTATAATGTACAAGATGGGGACCATAATGTGGACAAAATAACAAAATAGGGAACATGATAGGGGACATTTCTACAATACATACATTATTCTTATCTATATAATAGGATGACAACAGCTCTCCAGACCTGCATCCCACCACAAAGACCATCCCAGCCCTGAAGAATGAAATTATCCTTAGTAACGAAGTGAGGGACTTCGTGCCAACCTGTGGTCTCAAGGGATTGACTCTTATAAGAGTCCTGCTCAAGGTGATGGGGTGCAACTGTGGGACCCTATACCAGAGATGATGTCCTCCACCCAACTTTCAAAAAGCTGTAAGGGTCTTCAGTAGAGATGGGTAGTCGAGCTGGGCTATCAGACGGTCACCTCTGTAGCTGTAGTGTCATTATTCGTATGGTCCCAATGTGTATATTAAAAAAAAGTGCACCTTTGTTATAATGTACAAGATGGGGACCATAATGTGGAAAAAAAAACAAAATAGGGAACATGATAGGGGACATTTCTACAATACATACATTATTCTTATCTATATAATAGGATGACAACAGCTCTCCAGACCTGCATCCCACCACAAAGACCACTCCAGCCCTGAAGAATGAAATCATCCTTAGTGACGAAGTGAGGGACTTCGTGCCAACCTGTGGTCTCAAGGCATTGTCTCTTATAAGAGTCCTGCTCAAGGTGATGGGGTGCAACTGTGGGACCCTATACCAGAGATGATGTCCTCCACCCAACTTTCAAAAAGCTGTAAGGGTCTTCAGTAGAGATGTGTAGTCGAGCTGGGCTATCAGACGGTCACCTCTGTAGCTGTAGTGTCATTATTCGTAAGGTCCCAATGTGTATATTAAAAAAAGTGCACCTTTGTTATAATGTACAAGATGGGGACCATAATGTGGACAAAAAAAACAAAATAGGGAACATGATAGGGGACATTTCTACAATACATACATTATTCTTATTTATATAATAGGATGACAACAGCTCTCCAGACCTGCATCCCACCACAAAGACCACTCCAGCCCTGAAGAATGAAATCATCCTTAGTGACGAAGTGAGGGACTTCGTGCCAACCTGTGGTCTCAAGGCATTGTCTCTTATAAGAGTCCTGCTCAAGGTGATGGGGTGCAACTGTGGGACCCTATACCAGAGATGATGTCCTCCACCCAACTTTCAAAAGCTGTAAGGGTCTTCAGTAGAGATGGGTAGTCGAGCTGGGCTATCAGACGGTCACCTCTGTAGCTGTAGTGTCATTATTCGTATGGTCCCAATGTGTATATTAAAAAAAAGTGCACCTTTGTTATAATGTACAAGATGGGGACCATAATGTGGACAAAAAAAACAAAATAGGGAACATGATAGGGGACATTTCTACAATACATACATTATTCTTATCTATATAATAGGATGACAACAGCTCTCCAGACCTGCATCCCACCACAAAGACCACTCCAGCCCTGAAGAATGAAATCATCCTTAGTGACGAAGTGAGAGACTTCGTGCCAACCTGTGGTCTCAAGGCATTGTCTCTTATAAGAGTCCTGCTCAAGGTGATGGGGTGCAACTGTGGGACCCTATACCAGAGATGATGTCCTACACCCAACTTTCAAAAGCTGTAAGGGTCTTCAGTAGAGATGGGTAGTCGAGCTGGGCTATCAGACGGTCACCTCTGTAGCTGTAGTGTCATTATTCGTATTGTCTTAATGTGTATATTAAAAAAAAGTGCACCTTTGTTATAATGTACAAGATGGGGACCATAATGTGGACAAAATAACAGAATAGGGAACATGATAGGGGACATTTCTACAATACATACATTATTCTTATCTATATAATAGGATGACAACAGCTCTCCAGACCTGCATCCCACCACAAAGACCATCCCAGCCCTGAAGAATGAAATTATCCTTAGTAATGAAGTGAGGGACTTCGTGCCAACCTGTGGTCTCAAGGCATTGACTCTTATAAGAGTCCTGCTCAAGGTGATGGGGTGCAACTGTGGGACCCTATACCAGAGATGATGTCCTCCACCCAACTTTCAAAAAGCTGTAAGGGTCTTCAGTAGAGTTGGGTAGTCGAGCTGGGCTATCAGACGGTCACCTCTGTAGCTGTAGTGTCATTATTCGTATGGTCCCAATGTGTATATTAAAAAAAAGTGCACCTTTGTTATAATGTACAAGATGGGGACCATAATGTGGACAAAAAAAACAAAATAGGGAACATGATAGGGGACATTTCTACAATACATACATTATTCTTATCTATATAATAGGATGACAACAGCTCTCCAGACCTGCATCCCACCACAAAGACCACTCCAGCCCTGAAGAATGAAATCATCCTTAGTGACGAAGTGACGGACTTCGTGCCAACCTGTGGTCTCAGGGCATTGTCTCTTATAAGAGTCCTGCTAAAGGTGATGGGGTGCAACTGTGGGACCCTATACCAGAGATGATGTCCTCCACCCAACTTTCAAAAAGCTGTAAGGGTCTTCAGTAGAGATGGGTAGTCGAGCTGGGCTATCAGACGGTCACCTCTGTAGCTGTAGTGTCATTATTCGTATGGTCCCAATGTGTATATTAAAAAAAAGTGCACCTTTGTTATAATGTACAAGATGGGGACCATAATGTGGAAAAAAAAACAAAATAGGGAACATGATAGGGGACATTTCTACAATACATACATTATTCTTATCTATATAATAGGATGACAACAGCTCTCCAGACCTGCATCCCACCACAAAGACCACTCCAGCCCTGAAGAATGAAATCATCCTTAGTGACGAAGTGAGGGACTTCGTGCCAACCTGTGGTCTCAAGGCATTGTCTCTTATAAGAGTCCTGCTCAAGGTGATGGGGTGCAACTGTGGGACCCTATACCAGAGATGATGTCCTCCACCCAACTTTCAAAAAGCTGTAAGGGTCTTCAGTAGAGATGGGTAGTCGAGCTGGGCTATCAGACGGTCACCCCTGTAGCTGTAGTGTCATTATTCGTATGGTCCCAATGTGTATATTAAAAAAAAGTGCACCTTTGTTATAATGTACAAGATGGGGACCATAATGTGGACAAAAAAAAACAAAATAGGGAACATGATAGGGGACATTTCTACAATACATACATTATTCTTATTTATATAATAGGATGACAACAGCTCTCCAGACCTGCATCCCACCACAAAGACCACTCCAGCCCTGAAGAATGAAATCATCCTTAGTGACGAAGTGAGGGACTTCGTGCCAACCTGTGGTCTCAAGGCATTGTCTCTTATAAGAGTCCTGCTTAAGGTGATGGGGTGCAATTGTGGGACCCTATACCAGAGATGATGTCCTCCACCTAACTTTCAAAAAGCTGTAAGGGTCTTCAGTAGAGATGGGTAGTCGAGCTGGGCTATCAGACGGTCACCTCTGTAGCTGTAGTGTCATTATTCGTATGGTCCCAATGTGTATATTAAAAAAAAGTGCACCTTTGTTATAATGTACAAGATGGGGACCATAATGTGGACAAAAAAAACAAAATAGGGAACATGATAGGGGACATTTCTACAAAACATACATTATTCTTATCTATATAATAGGATGACAACAGCTCTCCAGACCTGCATCCCACCACAAAGACCACTCCAGCCCTGAAGAATGAAATCATCCTTAGTGACGAAGTGAGAGACTTCGTGCCAACCTGTGGTCTCAAGGCATTGTCTCTTATAAGAGTCCTGCTCAAGGTGATGGGGTGCAACTGTGGGACCCTATACCAGAGATGATGTCCTACACCCAACTTTCAAAAGCTGTAAGGGTCTTCAGTAGAGATGGGTAGTCGAGCTGGGCTATCAGACGGTCACCTCTGTAGCTGTAGTGTCATTATTCGTATTGTCTTAATGTGTATATTAAAAAAAAGTGCACCTTTGTTATAATGTACAAGATGGGGACCATAATGTGGACAAAATAACAGAATAGGGAACATGATAGGGGACATTTCTACAATACATACATTATTCTTATCTATATAATAGGATGACAACAGCTCTCCAGACCTGCATCCCACCACAAAGACCATCCCAGCCCTGAAGAATGAAATTATCCTTAGTAATGAAGTGAGGGACTTCGTGCCAACCTGTGGTCTCAAGGCATTGACTCTTATAAGAGTCCTGCTCAAGGTGATGGGGTGCAACTGTGGGACCCTATACCAGAGATGATGTCCTCCACCCAACTTTCAAAAAGCTGTAAGGGTCTTCAGTAGAGTTGGGTAGTCGAGCTGGGCTATCAGACGGTCACCTCTGTAGCTGTAGTGTCATTATTCGTATGGTCCCAATGTGTATATTAAAAAAAAGTGCACCTTTGTTATAATGTACAAGATGGGGACCATAATGTGGACAAAAAAAACAAAATAGGGAACATGATAGGGGACATTTCTACAATACATACATTATTCTTATCTATATAATAGGATGACAACAGCTCTCCAGACCTGCATCCCACCACAAAGACCACTCCAGCCCTGAAGAATGAAATCATCCTTAGTGACGAAGTGACGGACTTCGTGCCAACCTGTGGTCTCAGGGCATTGTCTCTTATAAGAGTCCTGCTAAAGGTGATGGGGTGCAACTGTGGGACCCTATACCAGAGATGATGTCCTCCACCCAACTTTCAAAAAGCTGTAAGGGTCTTCAGTAGAGATGGGTAGTCGAGCTGGGCTATCAGACGGTCACCTCTGTAGCTGTAGTGTCATTATTCGTATGGTCCCAATGTGTATATTAAAAAAAAGTGCACCTTTGTTATAATGTACAAGATGGGGACCATAATGTGGAAAAAAAAACAAAATAGGGAACATGATAGGGGACATTTCTACAATACATACATTATTCTTATCTATATAATAGGATGACAACAGCTCTCCAGACCTGCATCCCACCACAAAGACCACTCCAGCCCTGAAGAATGAAATCATCCTTAGTGACGAAGTGAGGGACTTCGTGCCAACCTGTGGTCTCAAGGCATTGTCTCTTATAAGAGTCCTGCTCAAGGTGATGGGGTGCAACTGTGGGACCCTATACCAGAGATGATGTCCTCCACCCAACTTTCAAAAAGCTGTAAGGGTCTTCAGTAGAGATGGGTAGTCGAGCTGGGCTATCAGACGGTCACCCCTGTAGCTGTAGTGTCATTATTCGTATGGTCCCAATGTGTATATTAAAAAAAAGTGCACCTTTGTTATAATGTACAAGATGGGGACCATAATGTGGACAAAAAAAACAAAATAGGGAACATGATAGGGGACATTTCTACAATACATACATTATTCTTATTTATATAATAGGATGACAACAGCTCTCCAGACCTGCATCCCACCACAAAGACCACTCCAGCCCTGAAGAATGAAATCATCCTTAGTGACGAAGTGAGGGACTTCGTGCCAACCTGTGGTCTCAAGGCATTGTCTCTTATAAGAGTCCTGCTTAAGGTGATGGGGTGCAATTGTGGGACCCTATACCAGAGATGATGTCCTCCACCTAACTTTCAAAAAGCTGTAAGGGTCTTCAGTAGAGATGGGTAGTCGAGCTGGGCTATCAGACGGTCACCTCTGTAGCTGTAGTGTCATTATTCGTATGGTCCCAATGTGTATATTAAAAAAAAGTGCACCTTTGTTATAATGTACAAGATGGGGACCATAATGTGGACAAAAAAAACAAAATAGGGAACATGATAGGGGACATTTCTACAATACATACATTATTCTTATCTATATAATAGGATGACAACAGCTCTCCAGACCTGCATCCCACCACAAAGACCACTCCAGCCCTGAAGAATGAAATCATCCTTAGTGACGAAGTGAGAGACTTCGTGCCAACCTGTGGTCTCAAGGCATTGTCTCTTATAAGAGTCCTGCTCAAGGTGATGGGGTGCAACTGTGGGACCCTATACCAGAGATGATGTCCTACACCCAACTTTTAAAAGCTGTAAGGGTCTTCAGTAGAGATGGGTAGTCGAGCTGGGCTATCAGACGGTCACCTCTGTAGCTGTAGTGTCATTATTCGTATTGTCTTAATGTGTATATTAAAAAAAAGTGCACCTTTTTTATAATGTACAAGATGGGGACCATAATGTGGACAAAATAACAGAATAGGGAACATGATAGGGGACATTTCTACAATACATACATTATTCTTATCTATATAATAGGATGACAACAGCTCTCCAGACCTGCATCCCACCACAAAGACCATCCCAGCCCTGAAGAATGAAATTATCCTTAGTAACGAAGTGAGGGACTTCGTGCCAACCTGTGGTCTCAAGGCATTGACTCTTATAAGAGTCCTGCTCAAGGTGATGGGGTGCAACTGTGGGACCCTATACCAGAGATGATGTCCTCCACCCAACTTTCAAAAAGCTGTAAGGGTCTTCAGTAGAGATGGGTAGTCGAGCTGGGCTATCAGACGGTCACCTCTGTAGCTGTAGTGTCATTATTCGTATGGTCCCAATGTGTATATTAAAAAAAAGTGCACCTTTGTTATAATGTACAAGATGGGGACCATAATGTGGACAAAAAAAACAAAATAGGGAACATGATAGGGGACATTTCTACAATACATACATTATTTTTATCTATATAATAGGATGACAACAGCTCTCCAGACCTGCATCCCACCACAAAGACCACTTCAGCCCTGAAGAATGAAATCATCCTTAGTGACGAAGTGAGGGACTTCGTGCCAACCTGTGGTCTCAAGGCATTGTCTCTTATAAGAGTCCTGCTCAAGGTGATGGGGTGCAACTGTGGGACCCTATACCAGAGATGATGTCCTCCACCCAACTTTCAAAAAGCTGTAAGGGTCTTCAGTAGAGATGGGTAGTCGAGCTGGGCTATCAGACGGTCACCTCTGTAGCTGTAGTGTCATTATTCGTATGGTCCCAATGTGTATATTAAAAAAAAGTGCACGTTTGTTATAATGTACAAGATGGGGACCATAATGTGGAAAAAAAAACAAAATAGGGAACATGATAGGGGACATTTCTACAATACATACATTATTCTTATCTATATAATAGGATGACAACAGCTCTCCAGACCTGCATCCCACCACAAAGACCACTCCAGCCCTGAAGAATGAAATAATCCTTAGTGACGAAGTGAGGGACTTCGTGCCAACCTGTGGTCTCAAGGCATTGTCTCTTATAAGAGTCCTGCTCAAGGTGATGGGGTGCAACTGTGGGACCCTATACCAGAGATGATGTCCTCCACCCAACTTTCAAAAAGCTGTAAGGGTCTTCAGTAGAGATGGGTAGTCGAGCTGGGCTATCAGACGGTCACCTCTGTAGCTGTAGTGTCATTATTCGTATGGTCCCAATGTGTATATTAAAAAAAAGTGTACCTTTGTTATAATGTACAAGATGGGGACCATAATGTGGACAAAAAAAACAAAATAGGGAACATGATAGGGGACATTTCTACAATACATACATTATTCTTATCTATATAATAGGATGACAAAAGCTCTCCAGACCTGCATCCCACCACA
Source organism: Anomaloglossus baeobatrachus (assembly GCF_048569485.1). Taxonomy (NCBI): domain Eukaryota; kingdom Metazoa; phylum Chordata; class Amphibia; order Anura; family Aromobatidae; genus Anomaloglossus; species Anomaloglossus baeobatrachus. The sequence continues at coordinate 86,546,017 of NC_134359.1, read as the reverse complement.
AAGACCACTCCAGCCCTGAAGAATGAAATCATCCTTAGTGACGAAGTGAGGGACTTCGTGCCAACCTGTGGTCTCAGGGCATTGTCTCTTATAAGAGTCCTGCTAAAGGTGATGGGGTGCAACTGTGGGACCCTATACCAGAGATGATGTCCTCCACCCAACTTTCAAAAAGCTGTAAGGGTCTTCAGTAGAGATGGGTAGTCGAGCTGGGCTATCAGACGGTCACCTCTGTAGCTGTAGTGTCATTATTCGTATGGTCCCAATGTGTATATTAAAAAAAAGTGTACCTTTGTTATAATGTACAAGATGGGGACCATAATGTGGACAAAAAAAACAAAATAGGGAACATGATAGGGGACATTTCTACAATACATACATTATTCTTATCTATATAATAGGATGACAACAGCTCTCCAGACCTGCATCCCACCACAAAGACCATCCCAGCCCTGAAGAATGAAAATATCCTTAGTAACAAAGTGAGGGACTTCGTGCCAACCTGTGGTCTCAAGGCATTGACTCTTATAAGAGTCCTGCTCAAGGTGATGGGGTGCAACTGTGGGACCCTATACCAGAGATGATGTCCTCCACCCAACTTTCAAAAAGCTGTAAGGGTCTTCAGTAGAGATGGGTAGTCGAGCTGGGCTATCAGACGGTCACCTCTGTAGCTGTAGTGTCATTATTCGTATGGTCCCAATGTGTATATTAAAAAAAAGTGCACCTTTGTTATAATGTACAAGATGGGGACCATAATGTGGACAAAAAAAACAAAATAGGGAACATGATAGGGGACATTTCTACAATACATACATTATTCTTATCTATATAATAGGATGACAACAGCTCTCCAGACCTGCATCCCACCACAAAGACCACTCCAGCCCTGAAGAATGAAATCATCCTTAGTGACGAAGTGAGGGACTTCGTGCCAACCTGTGGTCTCAAGGCATTGTCTCTTATAAGAGTCCTGCTCAAGGTGATGGGGTGCAACTGTGGGACCCTATACCAGAGATGATGTCCTCCACCCAACTTTCAAAAGCTGTAAGGGTCTTCAGTAGAGATGAGTAGTTGAGCTGGGCTATCAGACGGTCACCTCTGTAGCTGTAGTGTCATTATTCGTATGGTCCCAATGTGTAAATTAAAAAAAAGTGCACATTTGTTATAATGTACAAGATGGGGACCATAATGTGGACAAAAAAAACAAAATAGGGAACATGATAGGGGACATTTCTACAATACATACATTATTCTTATTTATATAATAGGATGACAACAGCTCTCCAGACCTGCATCCCACCACAAAGACCACTCCAGCCCTGAAGAATGAAATCATCCTTAGTGACGAAGTGAGGGACTTAGTGCCAACCTGTGGTCTCAAGGCATTGTCTCATAAGAGTTCTGCTCAAGGTGATGGGGTGCAACTGTGGGACCCTATACCAGAGATGATGTCCTCCACCCAACTTTCAAAAGCTGTAAGGGTCTTCAGTAGAGATGAGTAGTCGAGCTGGGCTATCAGACGGTCACCTCTGTAGCTGTAGTGTCATTATTCGTATGGTCCCAATGTGTAAATTAAAAAAAAGTGCACATTTGTTATAATGTACAAGATGGGGACCATAATGTGGACAAAATAACAAAATAGGGAACATGATAGGGGACATTTCTACAATACATACATTATTCTTATCTATATAATAGGATGACAACAGCTCTCCAGACCTGCATCCCACCACAAAGACCATCCCAGCCCTAAAGAATGAAATTATCCTTAGTAACGAAGTGAGGGACTTCGTGCCAACCTGTGGTCTCAAGGCATTGACTCTTATAAGAGTCCTGCTCAAGGTGATGGGGTGCAACTGTGGGACCCTATACCAGAGATGATGTCCTCCACCCAACTTTCAAAAAGCTGTAAGGGTCTTCAGTAGAGATGGGTAGTCGAGCTGGGCTATCAGACGGTCACCTCTGTAGCTGTAGTGTCATTATTCGTATGGTCCCAATGTGTATATTAAAAAAAAGTGCACCTTTGTTATAATGTACAAGATGGGGACCATAATGTGGACAAAAAAAACAAAATAGGGAACATGATAGGGGACATTTCTACAATACATACATTATTCTCATCTATATAATAGGATGACAACAGCTCTCCAGACCTGCATCCCACCACAAAGACCATCCCAGCCCTGAAGAATGAAATCATCCTAAGTGACGAAGTGAGGGACTTCGTGCCAACCTGTGGTCTCAAGGCATTGTCTCTTATAAGAGTCCTGCTCAAGGTGATGGGGTGCAACTGTGGGACCCTATACCAGAGATGATGTCCTCCACCCAACTTTCAAAAGCTGTAAGGGTCTTCAGTAGAGTTGAGCGCGGTTCGTGGTTCGTGGTTCTCCAGTTCTAGGCTCGAGTGATTTTGGGGCATGTTCTAGATCGAACTAGAACTCGAGCTTTTTGCAAAAGCTCGATAGTTCTAGAAACGTTCGAGAACGGTTCTAGCAGCCAAAAAACAGCTAAATCCTAGCTTGGTTTCTGCTGTAATAGTGTAAGTCACTCTGTGAATCAAACTATTATCACATTTCAGTGTATAGTGTGCGTGAACAGCGCCTTCAGATCACTGCTGTTTCTATAATGGCGATCGCCATTTTTTTTTTTTTTTTTTCTTGTCTTCCTTCCCTAAGCGCGCGCGTCTTGTGGGGCGGTCCAGCATGTCAGCCAATCCCAGACACACACACAGCTAAGTGGACTTTTAGCCAGAGAAGCAACGGCATGTGTGATAGGATGTCCATGTCACATGTCCCTGCATTATAAAAACGAGTATCTGCCCGTCCGGACGCCATTATCTCTTCTGCGTCCTTGGTGTCAGACATCACTGTCGCATATTCGTCCTCCTGACTGAGTCCTATAGCCGATACAGCTGTATGCGCTGCATACACAGCGTTAGACAGCTTAGGGAGAGCACTTTATAGCAGTCCTTTTAAGGGCTCAAAGCGGCAGGGTCAGAGAGCCATAGGTGACAGGTCCTGCAAACAGCAACAGCGTCTGTGTAGCCCAGGTCAGGGATTTCCTCCCTGCATTTCACCATTAGGAGGGAATAGAAAGGCAGGCTTCCATTCCTCTACCCAGAGCACCACAATCCTGCCACTGTACCCTCTTGTCCTCTGCACACTCCAACTCATTATAACTAAGCCATTATACTAGCAAACACTCAGTGTACCTAGTGGCATCCTATCTGTGGCTATTGGACTTTGCTATAGTCCCACTAGTGCAAAGACATTTGCAGAGCGCATCTGCCTGCGTTGCACACTCCAACTCATTATAACTAAGCCATTATACTAGCAAACACTCAGTGTACCTAGTGGCATCCTATCTGTGGCTATTGGACTTTGCTATAGTCCCACTAGTGCAAAGACATTTGCAGAGCACGTCTGCCTGCATTGCACACTACAACTTTTTTAAACTAAGCAATTTTACTAGCAAACACTCAGTGTACCTAGTGGCATCCTAAAGGTGGCTATTGGACTTTGCTATAGTCCCACTAGTGCAAAGACATTAGCAGAGCACATCTGCCTGCATTGCACACTCCAACTTTTTTAAACTAAGCAATTTTACTAGCAAACACTCAGTGTACCTAGTGGCATCCTATACGTGGCTATTGGACTTTGCTATAGTCCCACTAGTGCAAAGACATTTGCAGAGCACGTCTGCCTGCATTGCACACTACAACTTTTTTAAACTAAGCAATTTTACTAGCAAACACTCAGTGTACCTAGTGGCATCCTAAAGGTGGCTATTGGACTTTGCTATAGTCCCACTAGTGCAAAGACATTAGCAGAGCACATCTGCCTGCATTGCACACTCCAACTTTTTTAAACTAAGCAATTTTACTAGCAAACACTCAGTGTACCTAGTGGCATCCTAAACGTGGCTATTGGACTTTGCTATAGTCCCACTAGTGCAAAGACATTTGCAGAGCACGTCTGCCTGCATTGCACACTACAACTCATTGTTACTAATCCATTATACTAGCAAACACTCAGTGTACCTAGTGGCATCCTATACGTGGCTATTGGACTTTGCTATAGTCCCACTAGTGCAAAGACATTTGCAGAGCACGTCTGCCTGCATTGCACACTACAACTTTTTTAAACTAAGCAATTTTACTAGCAAACACTCAGTGTACCTAGTGGCATCCTAAAGGTGGCTATTGGACTTTGCTATAGTCCCACTAGTGCAAAGACATTAGCAGAGCACATCTGCCTGCATTGCACACTCCAACTTTTTTAAACTAAGCAATTTTACTAGCAAAGACTCAGTGTACCTAGTGGCATCCTATCTGTGGCTATTGGACTTTGCTATAGTCCCACTAGTGCAAAGACATTTGCAGAGCACGTCTGCCTGCATTGCACACTCTAACTTTTTTAAACTCAGCCATTATACTAGCAAACACTCACTGTACCTAGTTGTATCCTAAACGTGGCTATTGTACTTTTGTCAATTCACAGTATTGGAACGTTATTTGCAGCACGTCTGCCTGCATTGCACACTCTAACTTTTTTAAACTCAGCCATTATACTAGCAAACACTCACTGTACCTAGTTGTATCCTAAACGTGGCTATTGTACTTTTGTCAATTCACAGTATTGGAACGTTATTTGCAGCACGTCTGCCTGCATTGCACACTCTAACTTTTTTAAACTCAGCCATTATACTAGCAAACACTCACTGTACCTAGTTGTATCCTAAACGTGGCTTTTGTACTTTTGTCTATTCACAGTATTGGAACGATATTTGCAGCACGTCTGCCTGCATTGCACACTCTAACTTTTTTAAACTCAGCCATTATACTAGCAAACACTCACTGTACCTAGTTGTATCCTAAACGTGGCTATTGTACTTTTGTCAATTCACAGTATTGGAACGTTATTTGCAGCACGTCTGCCTGCATTGCACACGCTAACTTTTTTAAACTCAGCCATTATACTAGCAAACACTCACTGTACCTAGTTGTATCCTAAACGTGGCTATTGTACTTTTGTCAATTCACAGTATTGGAACGTTATTTGCAGCACGTCTGCCTGCATTGCACACTCTAACTTTTTTAAACTCAGCCATTATACTAGCAAACACTCACTGTACCTAGTTGTATCCTAAACGTGGCTTTTGTACTTTTGTCTATTCACAGTATTGGAACGATATTTGCAGCACGTCTGCCTGCATTGCACACTCTAACTTTTTTAAACTCAGCCATTATACTAGCAAACACTCACTGTACCTAGTTGTATCCTAAACGTGGCTATTGTACTTTTGTCAATTCACAGTATTGGAACGTTATTTGCAGCACGTCTGCCTGCATTGCACACTCTAACTTTTTTAAACTCAGCCATTATACTAGCAAACACTCACTGTACCTAGTTGTATCCTAAACGTGGCTTTTGTACTTTTGTCTATTCACAGTATTGGAACGTTATTTGCAGCACGTCTGCCTGCATTGCACACTCTAACTTTTTTAAACCCAGCCATTATACTAGCAAACACTCACTGTACCTAGTTGTATCCTAAACGTGGCTTTTGTACTTTTGTCTATTCACAGTATTGGAATGATATTTGCAGCACGTCTGCCTGCATTGCACACTCTAACTTTTTTAAACTCAGCCATTATACTAGCAAACACTCACTGTACCTAGTTGTATCCTAAACGTGGCTTTTGTACTTTTGTCAATTCACAGTATTGGAACGATATTTGCAGCACGTCTGCCTGCATTGCACACTCTAACTTTTTTAAACTCAGCCATTATACTAGCAAACACTCACTGTACCTAGTTGTATCCTAAACGTGGCTTTTGTACTTTTGTCTATTCACAGTATTGGAACGATATTTGCAGCACGTCTGCCTGCATTGCACACTCTAACTTTTTTAAACTCAGCCATTATACTAGCAAACACTCACTGTACCTAGTTGTATCCTAAACGTGGCTATTGTACTTTTGACAATTCACAGTATTGGAACGTTATTTGCAGCACGTCTGCCTGCATTGCACACTCAAACTTTTTTAAACTCAGCCATTATACTAGCAAACACTCACTGTACCTAGTTGTATCCTAAACGTGGCTATTGTACTTTTGGCAATTCACAGTATTGGAACGTTATTTGCAGCACGTCTGCCTGCATTGCACACTCTAACTTTTTTAAACTCAGCCATTATACTAGCAAACACTCACTGTACCTAGTTGTATCCTAAACGTGGCTATTGTACTTTTGTCAATTCACAGTATTGGAACGTTATTTGCAGCACGTCTGCCTGCATTGCACACTCTAACTTTTTTAAACTCAGCCATTATACTAGCAAACACTCACTGTACCTAGTTGTATCCTAAACGTGGCTTTTGTACTTTTGTCTATTCACAGTATTGGAACGATATTTGCAGCACGTCTGCCTGCATTGCACACTCTAACTTTTTTAAACTCAGCCATTATACTAGCAAACACTCACTGTACCTAGTTGTATCCTAAACGTGGCTATTGTACTTTTGTCAATTCACAGTATTGGAACGTTATTTGCAGCACGTCTGCCTGCATTGCACACTCTAACTTTTTTAAACTCAGCCATTATACTAGCAAACACTCACTGTACCTAGTTGTATCCTAAACGTGGCTATTGTACTTTTGTCAATTCACAGTATTGGAACGTTATTTGCAGCACGTCTGCCTGCATTGCACACTCTAACTTTTTTAAACTCAGCCATTATACTAGCAAACACTCACTGTACCTAGTTGTATCCTAAACGTGGCTATTGTACTTTTGTCAATTCACAGTATTGGAACGTTATTTGCAGCACGTCTGCCTGCATTGCACACTCTAACTTTTTTAAACTCAGCCATTATACTAGCAAACACTCACTGTACCTAGTTGTATCCTAAACGTGGCTTTTGTACTTTTGTCTATTCACAGTATTGGAACGATATTTGCAGCACGTCTGCCTGCATTGCACACTCAAACTTTTTTAAACTCAGCCATTATACTAGCAAACACTCACTGTACCTAGTTGTATCCTAAACGTGGCTTTTGTACTTTTGTCTATTCACAGTATTGGAACGATATTTGCAGCACGTCTGCCTGCATTGCACACTCTAACTTTTTTAAACTCAGCCATTATACTAGCAAACACTCACTGTACCTAGTTGTATCCTAAACGTGGCTTTTGTACTTTTGTCTATTCACAGTATTGGAACGATATTTGCAGCACGTCTGCCTGCATTGCACACTCTAACTTTTTTAAACTCAGCCATTATACTAGCAAACACTCACTGTACCTAGTTGTATCCTAAACGTGGCTATTGTACTTTTGACAATTCACAGTATTGGAACGTTATTTGCAGCACGTCTGCCTGCATTGCACACTCAAACTTTTTTAAACTCAGCCATTATACTAGCAAACACTCACTGTACCTAGTTGTATCCTAAACGTGGCTATTGTACTTTTGGCAATTCACAGTATTGGAACGTTATTTGCAGCACGTCTGCCTGCATTGCACACTCTAACTTTTTTAAACTCAGCCATTATACTAGCAAACACTCACTGTACCTAGTTGTATCCTAAACGTGGCTATTGTACTTTTGTCAATTCACAGTATTGGAACGTTATTTGCAGCACGTCTGCCTGCATTGCACACTCTAACTTTTTTAAACTCAGCCATTATACTAGCAAACACTCACTGTACCTAGTTGTATCCTAAACGTGGCTTTTGTACTTTTGTCTATTCACAGTATTGGAACGATATTTGCAGCACGTCTGCCTGCATTGCACACTCTAACTTTTTTAAACTCAGCCATTATACTAGCAAACACTCACTGTACCTAGTTGTATCCTAAACGTGGCTATTGGACTTTTGTCTATTCACACTACTGCAAATCAATGTGCAGCACCTCTGCATGACAACCTCGTGCTCTGTTTTTAATAAGCTATAATGATAGCACAAAATACTGCCATTTTGTGGCATCATAGAACTGGCTGTTGTATTCCATTAGTTCCCCACTGGTGACAAGCTATTTCTAGCACCTCTACATCACACCCTCATGCACATTTTGCTACGCTAATGTTATAGCAAACTCATGGAATTCATTGCTGCATTTCATAATTCGGAGGGATAGAAAGTCAGGCTTCCTTTAGCTTTTCCTTCTGTTCATAGACAGCATCTCCAAGACAAATTTCCCCTCCACGTCTAAGTGTGGAGAGGCAGCAAGTGCGCATGCGTGTGCCGATGTACCCCAGCTGCAGCATAATTACAGTGTTTCGCCTAGTGAGTATGCTCAGCCTGACTGTGCCATTCCTGACGCTAAGTCTTCATTTCGGGATACAGCGCATGCTCCCACACTAAGTGTGAAAAGCCTCTTTGCACAGGTGCTTGCATTCCGTGCCGGGTCTAAGTCCTGTTTTGTGCCTAGACACCATGCTAAAGCTGATAGTCTTTTTTCAGAGACTGTATTTCATGCTACTGAGCATGCTCAGGCACTTCCTGCATCAGAGACTAGGTCCGGTAATGAACTCTTTGGCCCTGCCCCTGATGTGGGGGTCCCATATAGACCACAGGGCATCAGGTGTCCTCCCAAATGGCTTGCAGAGGCCCACACCTATGACTTGTCATCGCATTATTGATGGTCAGACGATGACTGGTGAGGTGTTTGGGTCATGGCAGCCATGAGGTCATCATTGAAGTTGCGTTTCCAAATAGGACGCTAGTTATGCCACTCATGACGTGTCACTCTACTTTTGTCTCTAGGAGGTGCATTGTGGTTCACCCTGGTTTGGGGGGGACCCAGGTTATCAAAGGGGCTGGAGCCAACAAGGAGGTGCACAGTCTTCTATTATGCTCCGAAAGAGCACACCTCCATGTGTTGAACCCATTGCGGCTTTAGGCCAGAGGTAGGCAGGGATAGGGTGGTGGATGCAGGCAACCACCACAGTTGGTAACGCAGAACGGTTAAGACCAGCTCCTGTCCTAACAGTCCTGCTTGTGCAGCCCAGTGGCATTAACAGGCCTGCTGCTGCTGATGCGCCTGCTGTCCACAGGTGTGGCCCCTACGCACACGGTCAGCGTACTCAATGGCCCCTGTGTTGTTAACAGGGAGTTCCTGGGCTGGGTGGGCATGTGGACCCTGTGACGCTAACAGGGCTCACAGTCTCCAGATCCGAATGGCGTCTAACTCGGTTCAGGCTACTATTAGTTTCATAGCCACACAGCTCTGTATCCTCCACCAAACCTTCAAGTTGCCAACCTCTCCTTTTCCAACTGGGAGCACGGTGGACACTGACTGCTGATGGGGATATATACCTTTCTCTTTCTTTTCTTATTAATTTTCGTTATATAGCGGTCACAGATTATATACCACTTTATCCAAATCTGCCAGTCCCACTGTAACAGATGTTGTTTCTTCAGCAAATGTTACAGTTGCTTAACCACCAAATCCACGGACCAAAATTTTTTTCCCCTTTCCAACACACCTGTTCCCCTTTCCAACAGCATCTGTCCTTTTTCAACTCATTTTGGGATATGACCAAAAGTGCAACTGTGCAGGGACACCGTACTCAACGCCATCTCAGCACAGCAGCCATCCCTCGGTCCCTCCGATGTGGACTAGTAAAAGACCATTTCCTCCTATCCATGACAAAGCGTTGAGATTCACTCTGTGCAGCACTGGTGTTTAGTGGAAAAGTAGATCTAAGATTGCGTACCACATTATGCAGATACTCCTGTATACGTGCGTCTATTTCTATGGCAGGAATTAGTTCGCCAAATTTTGTCTTGTACCGGGGATCTAACAATGTGGCAACCCAGTATTCAGGATTACTTCAAATTCATACAATCTGAGGGTCATGTAGGTAGTGCAGCAAGAAGGCGCTCATGTGTCTTGTGCATCCAGGAGGACCAAGTCCTTGGTGTGTTGGTGGCAGAGAGGTGAGAATCGTGCATCCTTCCTCTGCCCTCTACCCACAACCTCGCACAACCGAAATGTGAGCAAGCTCTCACTCATCTGCTGAGTCTTCCATGCCCATCGCCAGTTCGTCCTCCATTTCTTCATGGGCTCCTGCACTTTCATCAACACTTTTTGCTGATACTATGCGCCCTTGTTAATCCCTCTCCCTCACCATGACTGCCGCATAGGTGCCGCTGACCATCTGGACCTCGTAGATCTTGTTATCCCTTCCGCATATGACTCCTCCTGTACTTCCTCCCCTTCCTCTTGTCCCAACACCTGACTCTGAATAATAATTACAGTGTGCTCCATCATGTAGATGACCAGAATTGTCACGCTGAGAATGACATTGCCAGTGCTAAACATCTTCGTCGACATTTCAAAACTGTGTAGCAGGGTGCATAGGTCCTTGATCTGACACCACTCCAGCAGCGTGATCTGCACCACCTCTGGATCAAGTTATCCCAGGCTATATGTCTTACCGTATTTCAGCAGGGCTCTGCGGTGCTGCCACACACGCTGCAACATGTGCAGATTCCAATTCCTGCGTGTCGGAACATCGCATTTCCGGCGTTTAACTGCCAGACCCTAAGACTTCCGGAGTGATGAAAGTTGTTGAGCTGCTGTGTGCGAACGATGGAAGTGAGCACATAGCGAGCGTGCCCGCTGCACAAGGCCATGTAGGCCGTGATGGTGTTTTAAAAATTGCTGGAGAATTCGGTTCAACACGTGAGCCATAAAAGGCACGTGTGTCACATTGCCCTGACGATGGCCCACAGCCAGGTTTGCATCATTGCCGCACACGGCTGTTAAGTCACCAACGTAGTCCGCTCCGTCAACTTGTACTCCGGTCGCCAGGTGACAACGTGTTCCTTTCATGAATAGTGCTGATGATGGGAGAGTAGTCGATGCCAGCGGCGCAGGTGGACGCAGGTTATGCTCACCCACTGGGCTGCATTACCTTGACAGATGCAGAATCTCTGGCTGAATGTAGCTGGTGGGTATCTCACAGATGAAATACCATCATTCAGCTACAACCAATGGGAAGACACCACACCCTTTTTTATGCCCATCCTGTCTGCAGACCACTGCCAGACATAGCTATGAACCTCTGGTTAATTTTACCCCCAGTTCAGTTTTATGATTTTGTGTGCTTGTTACCTGACTACTTTTCCTGCTTGCTGTTTATGTACCTTGTTGGCCGATACGCATTTCACCTCTGCTTGTTTTCTGATTAAGTCCTGGCCGTCCCATTCTGTTCCTGTTCCTCAATTAATGTTTTGACCCTGCCTGACTACTATTCTCTGGAATAGCGGTGTGACTCACATTTCCCATACATTTCAAAGTAAAACTTTGACCGCCTGATGGCATTGAGCTCTGATGCCAGCATAGTAAGGAGGTGTGTGGTAGTCCTTGTGCGCAGTTGCAAGGAAGGGTGGCCTGACCACACAGGGTTTGCGCCAAGGTAGAGGACCCACACGAGGTTGAAGAGGCAGAAGCAGTGTATTAACTTCTACATACAGAACAAGGATTGAAACAACTCGTGGGGACGGCAAGACTTGTACAGCAGACCCTTCTCCATCTCTCACCATAGTTTGCCAGTGCCCAGTCAGTGACATGTAATGACCCTGTCTATGCTTACTGGTCCAAGTATCTGTGTTGAAATGCACCCTGTCGCACACAGATTTTCTCAAGGAAGTGGTGATGTTGTGTGCGACATGCTGGTGTAGCGCGGGCATGCTTTTCTTGGAGAAGCAGTGGTGATTGGGCATCTGGTACTGGGGCACAGCGACAGACATAAGGTCTGTAAAATCCTGTGTGTCCACTACGCGTAAAGGCAGCATTTCGGTAGCTAACAGCTTACAGAGGGATAGAGTCAACCACTTAGCTTTGTCATGGGTCGCAGTAAGTGGCCTTTTATTTGACCACATCTGAGGGACAGAGATCTGGCTGCTGTCTGTAGACGGTGTTGAGTAGGGTGTCCCTGGAAAAATGCGGGTTTGTGAGAAAAGTGCAGGCGGAGACATGATGTTGCCTTCATCTTGCCTTCAGATCTGTTCATCTTGTATCATTTTTAAAAAATACAGCAAGCAAGGGCTACTCCAAGCGGAGTCTACCTTTTTTCCCAAAATTGGGCACACAGACACCCCATCAGTGGCAGCACTTGTGCCCTAGTTGCAAACAGGATGTTTTGATTTGCATCAAGCACATTCCAAATCAACAAGCATTTACTCTCCCCAGGATGACACAGGGGTAGTAAATTCCTTGTGGATCCATGACTTGTTCATTTTGATGAACGTCAGTCTGTCCACATTGTCACTGGACAGACGCGTGCGCTTATCTGTCAGCACACACCCAGCAGCACTGAAGACACGTTCAGAGACAACGCTGGCAGCTGGACACGACAAAATCTTCAAGGCGTAACTGGAGAGCTCTTGACATTTTTCTAGATTTGAAGCCCAAAAGGAGCAAGGCTCCATTTGCAAAGTCATTGCATCGATGTTCATTTGGAGATACTCCTGTATCATCCTCTCCATCCGTTGACTATGTGTCAGACTTGTTGTCTCTGGTGGCCTTGCAAAGGAGGGTCTAAAAAAATTATGAAAAGATTCCATAAAATTGCTGTTACCAGCACCAGATACGGTCCTACTGGTACGGGTAGACTGTTGAAGATGACGAGGCCGTCCCATGTTTGTCAAGTTACAACTGGGAGAATCACTCCCTTCACCTGCACGGTTGTTTGGTGGAAAAGCCGAGCTAAGATCTAGTAACAGCTTCTGCTGATACTCCTGCATACGTGCGTCCCTTTCTATGGCTGGAATTATGTCACAAAATTTGGACTTGTCCCGGGGATCTAATAGTGTGGCAAGCCAGTAGTCATCATCACTTCTAATTTTGACAATACGAGGGTCATGTTGGAGGTAGTGCAACAAGAAGGCACTCATGTGTCTTGCGCAGCCATGCGGACCAAGTCCACGCTGTGTTTGTGGCATAGAGGTGCTAACCGTTCTTTCTTCCTCTGTCATCTCCCCCCAACCTCTTTCAACTGAAATTTGACCAAGGTCCCCCTCATCTGCTGAGTCTTCCATGTCCATGGACAGTTCGTCCTCCATATCTTCATGTCCTCCTGCACCTTCCTCAACATCTCGCCTGCTACCATGCGCCCTTGTTGATCCCTGTCCCCCATGGTCCCATGCCTGCCGCGTTGGTGATGATGAACGTCTGGACCTTGGTGATGTTGTTGTGTCTTGCGCATATGAATCCTCCTGTAGTTCCTCCCCTTCCTGTTGTCCCACCCCCTGACTACGAATAGTGTTTAGCATGTGCTCCAGCATGTAAATGACTGGAATCGTCATGCTGATAATGGCATTGTCAGCGCTAAACATATTCGTCGCCATGTCGAAACTGTGCAGAAGGGTGCATAGGTCCTTGATCTGAGATCACTCCATCAGGGTGATCTGCCCCACTTCTGCATCTCGTTGGCCCAGGCTATACATCATGACGTATTGCACCAGGGCTCGCCGGTGCTGCCACAGTCGCTGTAACATGTGGAGAGTTGAATTCCAGCGTGTCGCCACATCGCATTTCAGGCGATGAACCGGCAGGCCGAAAGACTTCTGGAGCGATGCAAGTCGCTCAGCTGCGGCGGTTGAACGGCGGAAGTGAGCACTGCAGACAGTTTCCGTGCCCTTGTCAGAAGGCCATCTAGGCCGGGATAGTGTGTTAAAAATTGCTGGACAACAAGGTTCAACACGTGAGCCATACAAGGCACGTGTGTCACCTTGCCCAGGCGAAGGGCCGCACCCAGGTTTGCAGCATTGTCGCACACGGCCTTACCAGGCTGCAGGTTGAGTGGAGACAACCATTTATCAAAATCAGTCTCCAGAGCTGCCCACAACTCAGTCGCTGTGTGACTCCTATTTCAAATACATGTCAAGCTAAAGACCGCCTGATGCCGTTGCGCTCTGCTGCCAGCATAGTAATGAGGGGTGCGTGATTCCTTCTGCACAGTGAGAACGCTGGTGGCCTGACCAGGCAGGCTTGGGGCGGAGGTGGAGGACCCAGATGAGGTGGAGGATGCAGAAGCAGTGGCGGAACTTGGACAGACAGAGGATTGACACACAAGTCGTGGGGACGGCAAGACTTGTGCAGCAGACCCTTCACCATCTATCACCATAGTTACCCAGTGCCCAGTCAGCGACATGTAACGTCCCTGTCCATGCTTACTGGTCCAAGTATCGGTGGTGAAATGCACCCGTTCACACACAGAGTTTCTCAAGGAAGCGGTGATGTTGTGTGCGACATGCTGGTGTAGCGCGGGCACACCTTTCTTAGAGAAGTAGTGGTGACTAGGCATCTGGTACTGGGGCACAGCGACAGATATAAGGTCTCTAAAATCCTGTGTGTCCACTAGGCGATAAGGCAGCATTTCTGTAGCCAACAGCTTACAGAGGGATAGAGTCAACCTCTTCGCTTTGTCATGGGTCGCAGGAAGTGGCCTTTTATTTGACCACATCTGAGGGACAGAGATCTGGCAGCTGTGTGTAGACGGTGTTGAGTAGGGTGTCCCTGGAAAAATGCAGCTTTGTGAGGAAAGTGCAGGCGGAGACATGATGTTGCCTTCATCCAAAGTTGGTGCTATCGATGTCTGAGAGAGCTGTACACACTCACTTGTTTCCCCTTCCAAACCAACTGACGACCTACCAAGCAAACTGCCTGTTGCGGTTACAGTGGTGGAAGTTGTGGGTGGAAAAACAGGTGTGACAGCTGTCCCCACAGTCCTAGAAGATGACGAGCGCGTGGATGCCCTGGAAGGGGCAGGCGGTGGATGGTTGGCTCCACTAGGCCGCATTGCAGCACGGTGAGCTTCCCACCAGGCCATATGATATTTATTCATGTGACGATTCATGGAAGAAGTTGTCAAACTGCTGAGGTTTTGACCTCTACTAAGATAACCATGCCAAATGTTACAGATCACATAATTTGGCCGATCTTTTTTTATGTCAAAAAAGGACCAGGCTAGGCAAGGCTTAGAGGCCATGCGACCTGTTGATCCACCCCGAATAATGCTCAGAGGCAGAGTGGTGGCTGAGGATGCAGTTGTAGACGTGCTACCAGTGCTCCGACTGTGTCCAGGAAGGCGCCAGGTTACTTCGACGTCGGTTGCATCCTCCTCCACCGCCTCTGTTGACCTCCTCGAGTGTCTGACTGTGGGTTGACAGTAGGTGGGATCTAGAACTTCATCATCAATTGTTGTGTTTGCACTCCCCTCCCCCTCAGACCGAGTTTCTTCTTGCCCTGACCGAATATTTAAGTTGTCATCCCAATCAGGTATCTGCGTCTCATCTTCATCAGTATGTTCCTCATTGCCTATAACCACAGTTGTTGGAAAGGCAGCATTTTGGTAGCCAACAGTTTGCATATGATGAAAGTCAACCTCCAAGCCATGTCATGCCCTTCTAAAAGCATGTAAAACACAGCGAGGGGACTCCAACCACAGTCTCCCTCGTTGCCACTAACTGGGCCACACACACCCCACTTGACTGGCATCGGTTGAGCCCCCTTTTGAAAAAGAAAAAGATGCTTTGCATGAAGCACTCTCAAAAATACGCGTGCCTTTCCCGTCCCCTGGCTGACCCAGGGGAAGAAAAGTCTTCTGAGAGACATGACTTGTTCATCTTGGTTCTTTTCGAAACACAGCGAGGGGACTCCAACCACAGTCTCCCTCGTTGCCACTAACTGGGCCACACACACCCCACTTGACTGGCATCGGTTGAGCCCCCTTTTGAAAAAGAAAAAGATGCTTTGCATGAAGCACTCTCAAAAATACGCGTGCCTTTCCCGTCCCCTGGCTGACCCAGGGGAAGAAAAGTCCTCTGAGAGCCATGACTTGTTCATCTTGGTTCTTTTCGAAACACAGCGAGGGGACTCCAACCACAGTCTCCCTCGTTGCCACTAACTGGGCCACACACACCCCACTTGACTGGCATCGGTTGAGCCCCCTTTTGAAAAAGAAAAAGATGCTTTGCATGAAGCACTCTCAAAAATACGCGTGCCTTTCCCGTCCCCTGGCTGACCCAGGGGAAGAAAAGTCCTCTGAGAGCCATGACTTGTTCATCTTGGTTCTTTTAGAAACACAGCGAGGGGACTCCAACCACAGTCTCCCTCATTGCCACTAACTGGGCCACACACACCCCACTTGACTGGCATCGGTTGAGCCCCCTTTTGAAAAAGAAAAAGATGCTTTGCATGAAGCACTCTCAAAAATACGCGTGCCTTTCCCGTCCCCTGGCTGACCCAGGGGAAGAAAAGTCCTCTGAGAGCCATGACTTGTTCATCTTGGTTCTTTTAGAAACACAGCGAGGGGACTCCAACCACAGTCTCCCTCGTTGCCACTAACTGGGCCACACACACCCCACTTGACTAGCATCGGTTGAGCCCCCTTTTGAAAAAGAAAAAGATGCTTTGCATGAAGCACTCTCAAAAATACGCGTGCCTTTCCCGTCCCCTGGCTGACCCAGGGGAAGAAAAGTCTTCTGAGAGACATGACTTGTTCATCTTGGTTCTTTTAGAAACACAGCGAGGGGACTCCAACCACAGTCTCCCTCGTTGCCACTAACTGGGCCACACACACCCCACTTGACTGGCATCGGTTGAGCCCCCTTTTGAAAAAGAAAAAGATGCTTTGCATGAAGCACTCTCAAAAATACGCGTGCCTTTCCCGTCCCCTGGCTGACCAAGGGGAAGAAAAGTCCTCTGAGAGCCATGTCCACATTGTCAGTGGACAGACACGTGTGCTTATCTGCCAGCAGACCCCCAGCAGCACTGAAGACAGGTTCCGAGAGAACGCTGGCTGCAGGACACGACAAGATCCCCAAGACGTACGTGGCGAGCTCAGGCAATTTATCAAGATTGGAAGCCTAAAATGAGCAGGGCTCAAGTTGCACAATAATGGAATCGATGTTTCCTTGCATATACTCATATATCTGTGTGTCCTACTCTTTTTCCTTGTCCAGCTCTTTTGTTTTCGCATGAGTATATGTCCTTGTCACTTTCCCATGTGTTGTGAGTTGTTTGTGACCTTTTGGACACCTTTGAGGGTGTTTTCTAGGTGTTTTTCTGTGTTTGTGATTGCCTGCCATTGTTTCCTATTGGCTCGAGTTCGGTTCGTCGAACGTTCGACGAGCCGAACTCGAACGGGACACCCGTTCGGCGAACCGACCTCGAGCCGAACCGCGACCGGTTCGCTCATCTCTAGTCTTCAGTAGAGATGAGTAGATGAGCTGGGCTATCAGACGGTCACCTCTGTAGCTGTAGTGTCATTATTCGTATGGTCCCAATGTGTAAATTAAAAAAAAGTGCACATTTGTTATAATGTACAAGATGGGGACCATAATGTGGACAAAATAACAAAATAGGGAACATGATAGGGGACATTTCTACAATACATACATTATTCTTATCTATATAATAGGATGACAACAGCTCTCCAGACCTGCATCCCACCACAAAGACCACTCCAGCCCTGAAGAATGAAATCATCCTTAGTGACGAAGTGAGGGACTTCGTGCCAACCTGTGGTCTCAAGGCATTGTCTCTTATAAGAGTCCTGCTCAAGGTGATGGGGTGCAACTGTGGGACCCTATACCAGAGATGATGTCCTCCACCCAACTTTCAAAAGCTGTAAGGGTCTTCAGTAGAGATGAGTAGTTGAGCTGGGCTATCAGACGGTCACCTCTGTAGCTGTAGTGTTATTATTCGTATGGTCCCAATGCGTAAATTAAAAAAAAGTGCACATTTGTTATAATGTACAAGATGGGGACCATAATGTGGACAAAATAACAAAATAGGGAACATGATAGGGGACATTTCTACAATACATACATTATTCTTATCTATATAATAGGATGACAACAGCTCTCCAGACCTGCATCCCACCACAAAGACCACTCCAGCCCTGAAGAATGAAATCATCCTTAGTGACGAAGTGAGGGACTTCGTGCCAACCTGTGGTCTCAAGGCATTGTCTCTTATCAGAGTCCTGCTCAAGGTGATGGGGTGCAACTGTGGGACCCTATACCAGAGATGATGTCCTCCACCCAACTTTCAAAAAGCTGTAAGGGTCTTAAGTAGAGATGGGTAGTCGAGCTGGGCTATCAGACGGTCACCTCTGTAGCTGTAGTGTCATTATTCGTATGGTCCCAATGTGTATATTAAAAAAAAGTGCACCTTTGTTATAATGTACAAGATGGGGACCATAATGTGGAAAAAAAAAAAAAATAGGGAACATGATAGGGGACATTTCTACAATACATACATTATTCTTATCTATATAATAGGATGACAACAGCTCTCCAGACCTGCATCCCACCACAAAGACCACTCCAGCCCTGAAGAATGAAATCATCCTTAGTGACGAAGTGAGGGACTTCGTGCCAACCTGTGGTCTCAAGGCATTGTCTCTTATAAGAGTCCTGCTCAAGGTGATGGGGTGCAACTGTGGGACCCTATACCAGAGATGATGTCCTCCACCCAACTTTCAAAAAGCTGTAAGGGTCTTCAGTAGAGATGTGTAGTCGAGCTGGGCTATCAGATGGTCACCTCTGTAGCTGTAGTGTCATTATTCGTAAGGTCCCAATGTGTATATTAAAAAAAAGTGCACCTTTGTTATAATGTACAAGATGGGGACCATAATGTGGACAAAAAAAACAAAATAGGGAACATGATAGGGGACATTTCTACAATACATACATTATTCTTATTTATATAATAGGATGACAACAGTTCTCCAGACCTGCATCCCACCACAAAGACCACTCCAGCCCTGAAGAATGAAATCATCCTTAGTGACGAAGTGAGGGACTTCGTGCCAACCTGTGGTCTCAAGGCATTGTCTCTTATAAGAGTCCTGCTCAAGGTGATGGGGTGCAACTGTGGGACCCTATACCAGAGATGATGTCCTCCACCCAACTTTCAAAAGCTGTAAGGGTCTTCAGTAGAGATGGGTAGTCGAGCTGGGCTATCAGACGGTCACCTCTGTAGCTGTAGTGTCATTATTCGTATGGTCCCAATGTGTATATTAAAAAAAAGTGCACCTTTGTTATAATGTACAAGATGGGGACCATAATGTGGACAAAAAAAACAAAATAGGGAACATGATAGGGGACATTTCTACAATACATACATTATTCTTATCTATATAATAGGATGACAACAGCTCTCCAGACCTGCATCCCACCACAAAGACCACTCCAGCCCTGAAGAATGAAATCATCCTTAGTGACGAAGTGAGAGACTTCGTGCCAACCTGTGGTCTCAAGGCATTGTCTCTTATAAGAGTCCTGCTCAAGGTGATGGGGTGCAACTGTGGGACCCTATACCAGAGATGATGTCCTACACCCAACTTTCAAAAGCTGTAAGGGTCTTCAGTAGAGATGGGTAGTCGAGCTGGGCTATCAGACGGTCACCTCTGTAGCTGTAGTGTCATTATTCGTATTGTCTTAATGTGTATATTAAAAAAAAGTGCACCTTTGTTATAATGTACAAGATGGGGACCATAATGTGGACAAAATAACAGAATAGGGAACATGATAGGGGACATTTTTACAATACATACATTATTCTTATCTATATAATAGGATGACAACAGCTCTCCAGACCTGCATCCCACCACAAAGACCATCCTAGCCCTGAAGAATGAAATTATCCTTAGTAACGAAGTGAGGGACTTCGTGCCAACCTGTGGTCTCAAGGCATTGACTCTTATAAGAGTCCTGCTCAAGGTGATGGGGTGCAACTGTGGGACCCTATACCAGAGATGATGTCCTCCACCCAACTTTCAATAAGCTGTAAGGGTCTTCAGTAGAGTTGGGTAGTCGAGCTGGGCTATCAGACGTTCACCTCTGTAGCTGTAGTGTCATTATTCGTATGGTCCCAATGTGTATATTAAAAAAAAGTGCACCTTTGTTATAATGTACAAGATGGGGACCATAATGTGGACAAAAAAAACAAAATAGGGAACATGATAGGGGACATTTCTACAATACATACATTATTCTTATCTATATAATAGGATGACAACAGCTCTCCAGACCTGCATCCCACCACAAAGACCACTCCAGCCCTGAAGAATGAAATCATCCTTAGTGACGAAGTGACGGACTTCGTGCCAACCTGTGGTCTCAGGGCATTGTCTCTTATAAGAGTCCTGCTAAAGGTGATGGGGTGCAACTGTGGGACCCTATACCAGAGATGATGTCCTCCACCCAACTTTCAAAAAGCTGTAAGGGTCTTCAGTAGAGATGGGTAGTCGAGCTGGGCTATCAGACGGTCACCTCTGTAGCTGTAGTGTCATTATTCGTATGGTCCCAATGTGTATATTAAAAAAAAGTGCACCTTTGTTATAATGTACAAGATGGGGACCATAATGTGGAAAAAAAAACAAAATAGGGAACATGATAGGGGACATTTCTACAATACATACATTATTCTTATCTATATAATAGGATGACAACAGCTCTCCAGACCTGCATCCCACCACAAAGACCACTACAGCCCTGAAGAATGAAATCATCCTTAGTGACGAAGTGAGGGACTTCGTGCCAACCTGTGGTCTCAAGGCATTGTCTCTTATAAGAGTCCTGCTCAAGGTGATGGGGTGCAACTGTGGGACCCTATACCAGAGATGATGTCCTCCACCCAACTTTCAAAAAGCTGTAAGGGTCTTCAGTAGAGATGGGTAGTCGAGCTGGGCTATCAGACGGTCACCTCTGTAGCTGTAGTGTCATTATTCGTATGGTCCCAATGTGTATATTAAAAAAAAGTGCACCTTTGTTATAATGTACAAGATGGGGACCATAATGTGGACAAAAAAAACAAAATAGGGAACATGATAGGGGACATTTCTACAATACATACATTATTCTTATCTATATAATAGGATGACAACAGCTCTCCAGACCTGCATCCCACCACAAAGACCACTCCAGCCCTGAAGAATGAAATCATCCTTAGTGACGAAGTGAGAGACTTTGTGCCAACCTGTGGTCTCAAGGCATTGTCTCTTATAAGAGTCCTGCTCAAGGTGATGGGGTGCAACTGTGGGACCCTATACCAGAGATGATGTCCTACACCCAACTTTCAAAAGCTGTAAGGGTCTTCAGTAGAGATGGGTAGTCGAGCTGGGCTATCAGACGGTCACCTCTGTAGCTGTAGTGTCATTATTCGTATTGTCTTAATGTGTATATTAAAAAAAAGTGCACCTTTGTTATAATGTACAAGATGGGGACCATAATGTGGACAAAATAACAGAATAGGGAACATGATAGGGGACATTTCTACAATACATACATTATTCTTATCTATATAATAGGATGACAACAGCTCTCCAGACCTGCATCCCACCACAAAGACCATCCCAGCCCTGAAGAATGAAATTATCCTTAGTAACGAAGTGAGGGACTTCGTGCCAACCTGTGGTCTCAAGGCATTGACTCTTATAAGAGTCCTGCTCAAGGTGATGGGGTGCAACTGTGGGACCCTATACCAGAGATGATGTCCTCCACCCAACTTTCAAAAAGCTGTAAGGGTCTTCAGTAGAGATGGGTAGTCGAGCTGGGCTATCAGACGGTCACCTCTGTAGCTGTAGTGTCATTATTCGTATGGTCCCAATGTGTATATTAAAAAAAAGTGCACCTTTGTTATAATGTACAAGATGGGGACCATAATGTGGACAAAAAAAACAAAATAGGGAACATGATAGGGGACATTTCTACAATACATACATTATTCTTATTTATATAATAGGATGACAACAGCTCTCCAGACCTGCATCCCACCACAAAGACCACTCCAGCCCTGAAGAATGAAATCATCCTTAGTGACGAAGTGAGGGACTTCGTGCCAACCTGTGGTCTCAAGGCATTGTCTCTTATAAGAGTCCTGCTCAAGGTGATGGGGTGCAACTGTGGGACCCTATACCAGAGATGATGTCCTCCACCCAACTTTCAAAAGCTGTAAGGGTCTTCAGTAGAGATGGGTAGTCGAGCTGGGCTATCAGACGGTCACCTCTGTAGCTGTAGTGTCATTATTCGTATGGTCCCAATGTGTATATTAAAAAAAAGTGCACCTTTGTTATAATGTACAAGATGGGGACCATAATGTGGACAAAAAAAACAAAATAGGGAACATGATAGGGGACATTTCTACAATACATACATTATTCTTATCTATATAATAGGATGACAACAGCTCTCCAGACCTGCATCCCACCACAAAGACCACTCCAGCCCTGAAGAATGAAATCATCCTTAGTGACGAAGTGAGAGACTTCGTGACAACCTGTGGTCTCAAGGCATTGTCTCTTATAAGAGTCCTGCTCAAGGTGATGGGGTGCAACTGTGGGACCCTATACCAGAGATGATGTCCTACACCCAACTTTCAAAAGCTGTAAGGGTCTTCAGTAGAGATGGGTAGTCGAGCTGGGCTATCAGACGGTCACCTCTGTAGCTGTAGTGTCATTATTCGTATTGTCTTAATGTGTATATTAAAAAAAAGTGCACCTTTGTTATAATGTACAAGATGGGGACCATAATGTGGACAAAATAACAGAATAGGGAACATGATAGGGGACATTTCTACAATACATACATTATTCTTATCTATATAATAGGATGACAACAGCTCTCCAGACCTGCATCCCACCACAAAGACCATCCCAGCCCTGAAGAATGAAATTATCCTTAGTAACGAAGTGAGGGACTTCGTGCCAACCTGTGGTCTCAAGGCATTGACTCTTATAAGAGTCCTGCTCAAGGTGATGGGGTGCAACTGTGGGACCCTATACCAGAGATGATGTCCTCCACCCAACTTTCAAAAAGCTGTAAGGGTCTTCAGTAGAGATGGGTAGTCGAGCTGGGCTATCAGACGGTCACCTCTGTAGCTGTAGTGTCATTATTCGTATGGTCCCAATGTGTATATTAAAAAAAAGTGCACCTTTGTTATAATGTACAAGATGGGGACCATAATGTGGACAAAAAAAACAAAATAGGGAACATGATAGGGGACATTTCTACAATACATACATTATTCTTATCTATATAATAGGATGACAACAGCTCTCCAGACCTGCATCCCACCACAAAGACCACTCCAGCCCTGAAGAATGAAATCATCCTTAGTGACGAAGTGAGGGACTTCGTGCCAACCTGTGGTCTCAAGGCATTGTCTCTTATAAGAGTCCTGCTCAAGGTGATGGGGTGCAACTGTGGGACCCTATACCAGAGATGATGTCCTCCACCCAACTTTCAAAAGCTGTAAGGGTCTTCAGTAGAAATGGGTAGTCGAGCTGGGCTATCAGACGGTCACCTCTGTAGCTGTAGTGTCATTATTCGTATGGTCCCAATGTGTATATTAAAAAAAAGTGCACCTTTGTTATAATGTACAAGATGGGGACCATAATCTGGACAAAAAAAACAAAATAGGGAACATGATAGGGGACATTTCTACAATACATACATTATTCTTATCTATATAATAGGATGACAACAGCTCTCCAGACCTGCTTCCCACCACAAAGACCACTCCAGCCCTGAAGAATGAAATCATCCTTAGTGACGAAGTGAGAGACTTCGTGCCAACCTGTGGTCTCAAGGCATTGTCTCTTATAAGAGTCCTGCTCAAGGTGATGGGGTGCAACTGTGGGACCCTATACCAGAGATGATGTCCTACACCCAACTTTCAAAAGCTGTAAGGGTCTTCAGTAGAGATGGGTAGTCGAGCTGGGCTATCAGACGGTCACCTCTGTAGCTGTAGTGTCATTATTCGTATTGTCTTAATGTGTATATTAAAAAAAGTGCACCTTTGTTATAATGTACAAGATGGGGACCATAATGTGGACAAAATAACAGAATAGGGAACATGATAGGAGACATTTCTACAATACATACATTATTCTTATCTATATAATAGGATGACAACAGCTCTCCAGACCTGCATCCCACCACAAAGACCATCCCAGCCCTGAAGAATGAAATTATCCTTAGTAACGAAGTGAGGGACTTCGTGCTAACCTGTGGTCTCAAGGCATTGACTCTTATAAGAGTCCTGCTCAAGGTGATGGGGTGCAACTGTGGGACCCTATACCAGAGATGATGTCCTCCACCCAACTTTCAAAAAGCTGTAAGGGTCTTCAGTAGAGTTGGGTAGTCGAGCTGGGCTATCAGACGGTCACCTCTGTAGCTGTAGTGTCATTATTCGTATGGTCCCAATGTGTATATTAAAAAAAAGTGCACCTTTGTTATAATGTACAAGATGGGGACCATAATGTGGACAAAAAAAACAAAATAGGGAACATGATAGGGGACATTTCTACAATACATACATTATTCTTATCTATATAATAGGATGACAACAGCTCTCCAGACCTGCATCCCACCACAAAGACCACTCCAGCCCTGAAGAATGAAATCATCCTTAGTGACGAAGTGACGGACTTCGTGCCAACCTGTGGTCTCAGGGCATTGTCTCTTATAAGAGTCCTGATAAAGGTGATGGGGTGCAACTGTGGGACCCTATACCAGAGATGATGTCCTCCACCCAACTTTCAAAAAGCTGTAAGGGTCTTCAGTAGAGATGGGTAGTCGAGCTGGGCTATCAGACGGTCACCTCTGTAGCTGTAGTGTCATTATTCGTATGGTCCCAATGTGTATATTAAAAAAAAGTGCACCTTTGTTATAATGTACAAGATGGGGACCATAATGTGGAAAAAAAAACAAAATAGGGAACATGATAGGGGACATTTCTACAATACATACATTATTCTTATCTATATAATATGATGACAACAGCTCTCCAGACCTGCATCCCACCACAAAGACCACTCCAGCCCTGAAGAATGAAATCATCCTTAGTGACGAAGTGAGAGACTTCGTGCCAACCTGTGGTCTTAAGGCATTGTCTCTTATAAGAGTCCTGCTCAAGGTGATGGGGTGCAACTGTGGGACCCTATACCAGAGATGATGTCCTACACCCAACTTTCAAAAGCTGTAAGGGTCTTCAGTAGAGATGGGTAGTCGAGCTGGGCTATCAGACGGTCACCTCTGTAGCTGTAGTGTCAATTTTCGTATGGTCCCAATGTGTATATTAAAAAAAAGTGCACCTTTGTTATAATGTACAAGATGGGGACCATAATGTGGACAAAAAAAACAAAATAGGGAACATGATAGGGGACATTTCTACAATACATACATTATTCTTATCTATATAATAGGATGACAAAAGCTCTCCAGACCTGCATCCCACCACAAAGACCACTCCAGCCCTGAAGAATGAAATCATCCTTAGTGACGAAGTGAGGGACTTCGTGCCAACTTGTGGTCTCAAGGCATTGTCTCTTATAAGAGTCCTGCTCAAGGTGATGGGGTGCAACTGTGGGACCCTATACCAGAGATGATGTCCTCCACCCAACTTTCAAAAAGCTGTAAGGGTCTTCAGTAGAGATGGGTAGTCGAGCTGGGCTATCAGACGGTCACCTCTGTAGCTGTAGTGTCATTATTCGTATGGTCCCAATGTGTATATTAAAAAAAAGTGCACCTTTGTTATAATGTACAAGATGGGGACCATAATGTGGACCAAAAAAACAAAATAGGGAACATGATAGGGGACATTTCTACAATACATACATTATTCTTATTTATATAATAGGATGACAACAGCTCTCCAGACCTGCATTCCACCACAAAGACCACTCCAGCCCTGAAGAATGAAATTATCCTTAGTAACGAAGTGAGGGACTTCGTGCCAACCTGTGGTCTCAAGGCATTGACTCTTATAAGAGTCCTGCTCAAGGTGATGGGGTGCAACTGTGGGACCCTATACCAGAGATGATGTCCTCCACCCAACTTTCAAAAAGCTGTAAGGGTCTTCAGTAGAGATGGGTAGTCGAGCTGGGCTATCAGACGGTCACCTCTGTAGCTGTAGTGTCATTATTCGTATGGTCCCAATGTGTATATTAAAAAAAAGTGCACCTTTGTTATAATGTACAAGATGGGGACCATAATGTGGAAAAAAAAACAAAATAGGGAACATGATAGGGGACATTTCTACAATACATACATTATTCTTATCTATATAATAGGATGACAACAGCTCTCCAGACCTGCATCCCACCACAAAGACCACTCCAGCCCTGAAGAATGAAATAATCCTTAGTGACGAAGTGAGGGACTTCGTGCCAACCTGTGGTCTCAAGGCATTGTCTCTTATAAGAGTCCTGCTCAAGGTGATGGGGTGCAACTGTGGGACCCTATACCAGAGATGATGTCCTCCACCCAACTTTCAAAAAGCTGTAAGGGTCTTCAGTAGAGATGGGTAGTCGAGCTGGGCTATCAGACGGTCACCTCTGTAGCTGTAGTGTCATTATTCGTATGGTCCCAATGTGTATATTAAAAAAAAGTGCACCTTTGTTATAATGTACAAGATGGGGACCATAATGTGGACAAAAAAAACAAAATAGGGAACATGATAGGGGACATTTCTACAATACATACATTATTCTTATCTATATAATAGGATGACAAAAGCTCTCCAGACCTGCATCCCACCACAAAGACCACTCCAGCCCTGAAGAATGAAATCATCCTTAGTGACGAAGTGAGGGACTTCGTGCCAACCTGTGGTCTCAGGGCATTGTCTCTTATAAGAGTACTGCTAAAGGTGATGGGGTGCAACTGTGGGACCCTATACCAGAGATGATGTCCTCCACCCAACTTTCAAAAAGCTGTAAGGGTCTTCAGTAGAGATGGGTAGTCGAGCTGGGCTATCAGACGGTCACCTCTGTAGCTGTAGTGTCATTATTCGTATGGTCCCAATGTGTATATTAAAAAAAAGTGCACCTTTGTTATAATGTACAAGATGGGGACCATAATGTGGACAAAATAACAAAATAGGGAACATGATAGGGGACATTTCTACAATACATACATTATTCTTATCTATATAATAGGATGACAACAGCTCTCCAGACCTGCATCCCACCACAAAGACCATCCCAGCCCTGAAGAATGAAAATATCCTTAGTAACGAAGTGAGGGACTTCGTGCCAACCTGTGGTCTCAAGGCATTGACTCTTATAAGAGTCCTGCTCAAGGTGATGGGGTGCAACTGTGGGACCCTATACCAGAGATGATGTCCTCCACCCAACTTTCAAAAAGCTGTAAGGGTCTTCAGTAGAGATGGGTAGTCGAGCTGGGCTATCAGACGGTCACCTCTGTAGCTGTAGTGTCATTATTCGTATGGTCCCAATGTGTATATTAAAAAAAAGTGCACCTTTGTTATAATGTACAAGAATGGGACCATAATGTGGACAAAAAAAACAAAATAGGGAACATGATAGGGGACATTTCTACAATACATACATTATTCTTATCTATATAATAGGATGACAACAGCTCTCCAGACCTGCATCCCACCACAAAGACCACTCCAGCCCTGAAGAATGAAATCATCCTTAGTGACAAAGTGAGGGACTTCGTGCCAACTTGTGGTCTCAAGGCATTGTCTCTTATAAGAGTCCTGCTCAAGGTGATGGGGTGCAACTGTGGGACCCTATACCAGAGATGATGTCCTCCACCCAACTTTCAAAAAGCTGTAAGGGTCTTCAGTAGAGATGGGTAGTCGAGCTGGGCTATCAGACGGTCACCTCTGTAGCTGTAGTGTCATTATTCGTATGGTCCCAATGTGTATATTAAAAAAAAGTGCACCTTTGTTATAATGTACAAGATGGGGACGATAATGTGGAAAAAAAAACAAAATAGGGAACATGATAGGGGACATTTCTACAATACATACATTATTCTTATCTATATAATAGGATGACAACAGCTCTCCAGACCTGCATCCCACCACAAAGACCACTCCAGCCCTGAAGAATGAAATCATCCTTAGTGACGAAGTGAGGGACTTCGTGCCAACCTGTGGTCTCAAGGCATTGTCTCTTATAAGAGTCCTGCTCAAGGTGATGGGGTGCAACTGTGGGACCCTATACCAGAGATGATGTCCTCCACCCAACTTTCAAAAAGCTGTAAGGGTCTTCAGTAGAGATGGGTAGTCGAGCTGGGCTATCAGACGGTCACCTCTGTAGCTGTAGTGTCATTATTTGTATGGTCTTAATGTGTATATTAAAAAAAAGTGCACCTTTGTTATAATGTACAAGATGGTGGGTGGGAAGCTGTCATCCAGGAAATGCAAAAGGAGGTAATTGACTCCCACCTCCTATTATATACACCATGAAGCTCTCTCCTTTACTACCACCACACGCCACCCCCTAACCAATCACCTTCTTTTCCTCATTGCTTAAAGAACCAACACTGTTTAACCCCATCAACTCCCTACCCTCCGGGCTGTCATGTCGCCCCTACACCCTATGGGTTCCATGGCTTTCTCATCTGTCAGACATTTGTTTTCTATCTTGCAGATATGCCAAAAATGTCTAAGATGGAAATAACCCTTTAATATAATAATTTTGACAAGTTGTGTTGGCACACTCTTATTTAAAAATCTGTCTTATGTTTCAGGTAAGGAGAACTTTAGAGGAGTTTCCTAAATTCTACAAGGTATCAACAATCCACAGGGATAAATACTAGATTTGGGAGGGTCCTAGTGTTGAGATCAGGGATCTTTGAGGGGCTCAGTACTGAGACCTCTAGTAGTTATCCCATATCCTAGGCAGGCGATAACTTGCAGCAACTGGCCTGCCTATTTACATTTTTTATAAATATTGAATATTACGTAACTCATTTAATTAGATAAATGTGACCCGGTGTATGATTCTTAAAGGGTTTGTCCACAACTTTTATATTAATGACCTATTCCCAGAATCGTGGGGTGTGACACCGGGATTTCAGACAATCAATTGTATATTCTTTTGTGGTGGCCCAAAGTTAATGTCAATAGTGTACAGAACACAAAGCCACAGCTCCATTCACTGTTTAGTGACCGCTGCTGGGTACAGCAGGTCAGATCTTATTAAAAAGAATAGCAGCTACTGCAGCACCCGGCAGTGGCTGCTACACGGTGTATGGGCCCATCGCCCTCCTTATCCATGGTCAGATGCATCTTAAATCACCAGTCCACGGTAGACCCCTGGTGGCTTCTCCCTGCTCCACTCCACTGGACTGTCCATTAGTGATGAGCGAGCCCTACCCTACTTGGGTGCTTGGTACTTGTAACCAATAGTTGGATGCTCTGATAACCTTGACTCGTGAACCCGAATATAATGGAAGTCAAGGGGGACTCAAGCATGTTTCCCTAAGATCTACCAGAAAAGTGGTGGAGTTTCCCATTGACTTCCATCCAAGTGTCTGACTGCTCATTCTGAGTACCGAGCACCCGAGCATGGTACTGGGTGCTCATCACTATTGCCTATATAAAAACAAGCCGCCTGACCCCGGCTTGGCATCGTGTCTGGATGTTATTTCGTATAGGTTGTACAGGATTGCCGGTCTCTAATTCATGATGCATCAATCTACTGGCATATTCCCTTTAAAGTCATTAAAAGAGGAAATATTTCCCCTTTCCGATAATAAGAATTGAATTCTTCCGATAGATATCTGCATTTATGTAACACCTGCTCCAGAAAGATATATGTTAGTTATTGTCGGGCTCGTCTCTGCTGTGTAAGATAAATATTTCCTAACGTTTATCTGAAATTACAGCTTTCTTATTGTCTGTTCAGAAGAGATTTTTTATTTTTGCTCTTTGTATTTACTTTTTCAAACTTAGAGCATGATGCAGATATCTCCTTTTATTAATATATGGATTTTCTTCAGTTTTAGACATTCAAATTAAACATTCGAATGTCTTAAATAACATGGGAAAAAAAACTTTCTATAAAGTTATATAAAGACTATTATACTGTATATTATCCTACACCCACCAGAGAAAAAGGACCAGGCCATGATCCTACGTAGTGTAAACTCTGAATATCTCCCATTGGGGTTAATCTGCAGGTTAATAGTATTCTGAACCTGTCCGGCGCCTGAACATTAAACCCCGCTGCCGGGAGGAAATTAGCTTTAATCCTCCCAGCAGCATTCTTATATCAGTCACGGGGACAGCACCGGTGCGGGTTCAGTCACCGGACTGTGTATGGAAAGTGGCAACTGAAACCACACCAGCCGCATTGTCACTGTCAGTCAGTGCGGTGGGTCATATTACAGCCGCCTCTTTCCATATCAGAGCGGTGACTGACGTCAACGCCACCCCCATTACTGAAACCGGAATGCTGCCAGGATGTCATGGGGTATGTAGCAATGGAAGCGGGGCTCTTGAGCTGACCCTAAGACTGGGGCTCCTGCGCTGTCCTTTATCTCGAAGTATTCTCACACAGGAACACACAGACAGACAAAGAGACATACAGAGACAGAGATACAGAGACAGAGACGTACACACAGAGAAAGAGACACACACAGAGACACACACAGGGACACACAGACAGACACAGAGACAGAGATACAGAGACAGAGAGACACACACAGAGACAGAGACCCACACACAAACAGAGACACACACAGACAGAGACACACACAGGGACACACAGACAGACACAGAGACAGACACAGAGACACACACAGAGACACACACACAGAGACAGAGAGACACACACAGAGACACACACAGAGACACACACACACAAACAGAGACACACAGTGACAGAGACACAGACAGAGACACACAGACAGAGACACACATACACATAGAAACAGAGGCACAGAGAGAGAGAGAGAGACACACAGGGACACACACACAAAGACACACACAGAGACACACACAGAGACAGACACACACAGAGTCATAGACAAACAGAGACAGAAACACACAGAGATAGAAACACACAGACACACAGATAGACAGACAGAGAGATAGAGTGAGAGAGACTGAGAGACACTTAGTTACTATCCCAGGCAACGCCAGGTACTACAGCTAGTATGTTATATTTTCCTGTGGGCTGCAGGATCCTGTGTTCAGGGATGTGAGGGTTAACACCTAGCTAGCTAGGGAGAGGAAGGAGCATTAGAGTCAGGAGAAGAGAAAGGAGCATTAAAGGCAGGAAGAGAGGAAGGAGCATTAGAGTTGTTGCGGGCGGAGGAGGGGACGCCGCGCCTTCCCTACTGCTCGGGTCCGGCTGCCGCGGCTGCTGCGGCCTGCCGCTGCTCGGTGGCTCGAGCGATGGGCCGGATCCCGGGGACACGAGCGCCGGATCCCGGGGACTCGAGCGGCGCTCCTCGTCCTTGAGTGAAAAGGGGATTGGGTTGTTGGGATAGTGTATTGTCCGTGACGCCACCCACGGTTGTGGTGATTTGTTAACACCACCGCTGCTCTGTATGG
Organism: Anomaloglossus baeobatrachus; assembly: GCF_048569485.1. Taxonomy (NCBI): domain Eukaryota; kingdom Metazoa; phylum Chordata; class Amphibia; order Anura; family Aromobatidae; genus Anomaloglossus; species Anomaloglossus baeobatrachus. Next base: position 86,514,665 of record NC_134359.1, on the reverse strand, counting down.
AGAGCCCGGGAGTGATGGTGTGGAGCAGCCAGTTGTTGATGTGCCCCTCCGTGGGTAGGGGTTGTGGTGCTCCCGGGGCCCGATGATGGGATTGGAATGGTGGACAGGCGGGTATGGGGCCTGTGGAGGTACAGGGGCGCAGGGGCAGCGCTGTGCCGCACGGCACGGAGGTACTCACTCAGCCAGTAATCACGACACAGTTCTCGGTAAACAAACGGCTGGTTGGACGGGTCCCTCGGACGGTTCACGGTGCTGCGGTTCCCTGCAGTTAGCTGTGACGGTCTCTTCCCTGCACCTCTGAAATGTCTCTTTGGTAGCGATGGGTCCCCACCGGTTACCCGCTCCCCGGCTTCAATCTGGGCCGGAGGAGCCTCTCTCTTGCCCGCAGGCGCTGGCCCTGGGAAACTGGTGCCTTGGCGGTGGCGGTGTCTCCCCTCAATGGTCGGATTGTTGCCTTCAATCGGGACTTAGTTGTTAGGAGACAGACATCCCCTTCACTGACAGATTTGGCAAATTATGGCGACTCCTAGCCTTGCCGGGATCCAAAAGGCCCCTGCCCTGGTGCTGACTGTCCTTTGTGTACTGCTCCAGACTGCCAGGCCACTACCCGTCCGCGGTCCTTCCAGCAACCTCCAGACAGTCCCACTGCAGACTATAACCGCCGTCTGCTGACCTTGCTGTCACTGTCCAGGCACCCAGCCACGGACCAACTTCAGGCTTTACTACTGTTTCTTTCCTTTTCACTTCAGCTTCTCCTACAAGCTCCTCTAACACTTCACTTCCTTCACTTGACTTTACTCCTTCCACTTTCTCCTCCAAACTCTATCTTGCTTCCTCTCACTTCCTCTCCCTTTTCTTATCTGCCTGGTTCTTCCAGCCTCCAGGGCTGTGTACTCCTCGGTGGGCGGAGCCAACCGCCTGGCCCACCCCCTGGTGTGGACATCAGCCCCTGGAGGAAGGCAACAAGGATTTTAGGTTAGCTGTTGTACCTGCAGGGAATGTGGGGTGCGTGTGTTGTTGTGACCTGTGACCCCTGGCTTGCCCAGGGCGTCACAGAGTCAGGAGGAGAGAAAGGAGCATTAGAGGCAGGAGGAGAGGAAGCTCCTGGTGTAGGGGTCAGTGTGTAGAGTACTGGTGAAGGAAGGAGTTGTTCTGGTGAAGCTGGTGTGGTGTGAGACACATTGCACAGAAACAGCAAGAAACCGTTAAAAGGAACCTGTTGCAGCAACACTGGTCACATTAGCAGACAAGCTGGAAGAGAGCAAAGAAATGTAAGAAACCAAGAATGTAGTGAGTCCATTGTATACCAGTGGGGGCGCACTGGTGAAGTGAGGGTGCTGCTGTGGCACCCTGGACTTGCCAGGTCGTCACAGGTACTAAAACACACACCCCCACCCTGACACAGGCACATCAGCCAGACACAAAATCCTTGTTGCCTCTCTCGAGGGGCTGATGTCCACACCAGGTGGGGTGGAGCCAGGCGGTTGGCCCCACCCACTGAGGAGTTCACAGTCCTGGAGGCGGGAAAGGAAGAGAGTTCAGTTAGGGAAGTGGAAGTAAATAGTGAGAAGGAGCAAACTGACCGTGTCCGGGTGTGTGGCACAGGCACAAAAAGCAAGGTTGGCAGACGGTGGTGGCCGTCTGCAGGAGAGGCGAATCAACGCGTAACCGCAGGACCGGGGACGGATGGTGGCCCGCCGGTACCGAACCGGGGAGCGAAGTGAAGCCAGCACACACAGGCAGGGCCTGCGGACCCCGACCAGGCTTGGAGTCGCCTTTAGAGGTCAAATCCGTCAGTGACCGGAACCCCAGGGGTTTCCTAACAGCCAAGACCCGATTGAAGGCAACCGTCCGACTAACAAAAGGAAATACAGCTACCGCCACAGCTAGAGTTCCAAGGGCCAGAGCCTGCGGGCAAAAGGGCTCCTCCAGCACATATACACGCTGGGGAGTGGGTTACCGGTGGGAATCCATCGGGACCGAACATACACAAAGATGCAGGGAAAGGCAGCCACCACCAACCGTTCGTAAGAAGTCACAGCAGCCGGCTGCGGAACCCGTCCATCCAGCCGTTTGGTTTACCAGAGACTTTGTGTACATTTGTGGCTGAGTGAGTACAACCGTGCCGTCCGGCACTGCGCTGCGCAGTCCAGGCGACCCTGCACCTTGCCAACCCTGCCTCCCCGTCACCTCACCGGGCCCCGGGACCACCAACCCCTACCCATAGAGGGGGGAAACAACATCCCAGCTGCTCCCTACCATCGCTCCCGGGATCCCCGTCACCAACAGCGGTGGTGCCCAACCTCACCACAACCCGTGGATGGCGTCACGGACCAAATCCCCAAACCAAACTACCCCCTTTCACTCACGGGTGAGGAGCGCCGCTCGAGTCCCCGGATCCGGGCCCACCGCTCGAGCCACCGAGCAGCAGCAGCGCCGGACCCGAGTGTTAGCGAGCGCGCGGCAGCGGCGTCCTCCCCGCCCGCGACAACTTGGCGTCACGAACAGGATCTTACCGTTCTGCCGGCTGGTAGAAGTGTGCCTTGTGCCCCGCCGATGGTGTCCGGCCGAAAAATTTCAGAATCTGACATCTTGGGCGCGAAGATTTTCCCGCTCAAGCGTCTTCTTGAGCAGTGGAGGCGCGAAAGCCGAAGCCCCGCCTCTGAAGAGTAGGTGCCGAGAAAAGAACAAGGGGGGGCGGTAATAAGATGTCTGCGCCCGACGGAGCCGCTGGAGGAACGGCGGTCGCAGCCGCAGCGGCACCCGTGGATGGAAATGGGCCAGCCCATGCTCCGGTCGCACGAGCAGGGGAGGCCGTGGCCCCCGCCATTGCTCAGGTGATGCCGTTCTCCTTGCCCTATGTGCCCGGAGCTACCTGGCTGCCGCAGTACGACGGAAAACCTGATGCTTTACAGGTCTTCCGGAAGAAGCTTAACCTGGTCCTTGAACTGTATCCTCTGACCGATAAGCAACATGCAGCGGTAGTGCTGGGGCAGCTAACCGGCGCGGCTGTGCAGGAGACGGAGACCTGGACCGAGGGGGACCGGTCCACCGTGGCCACTATCTTTGAAAAGCTTCAGATTGCCTTCAAGACCCGCACCGAAGCCAAGCTGCGGATGCAGTTTTATCAATGGCGACAGCGGCCTGCATATAGTATTAGAGACTATGCCTTGCGCCTGCAAACTTCCCTCCGTACGCTGAAGCGGGTGGATACCATTAATGATGCGGACAGCAACAAAATGTTAGTCAAGCAGTTCATGCAGGGGCTGGGAACCCCAGGGGACCGCAAGCAGCTCCGGCTGTGGGCCCTAGAACATCCTAACGTGGACTTTGCCATGCTGAAAGAACGGGCCATCAAAGCTCTTCAGCCCCCAGCGTCCGACATCCCTGAAGCGGCCCCATGGCCAGCTGAGACGGCTCCCATCTTGGTATCCCCTCCTCTCCCAGCTCCCTCGGCCCCTGCAGCCCCTGGCGGAATGATGGAGGAGCTGGCTGCCCAGGTCCGTCGCATGGATGGAGACCTCACCAAGATCCTCGCCGCACTCCAGCCTCCGACGAGATCCAAGCCCCCGGGGAGGATGCAGCTCACTGACAGCCCGGAGGACGTCCCCTGGATGCAGCGAAGAAGGGCCAATGACTCATGGTATGGACCTCCAATTTGTTACAGGTGCAGCAAGCCCGGCCACTACTCCCGACGGTGTCCGTTAAACGAGCAACCCCTGGGGCCAAGGGCCAATCCTCAGGAGTAGAACCCAGTGGCCCCCCAGACTGGCGGGACCGGTACATATGAGCCCGTCCCATCATCCCTCTGGCAGTAGATGGCATCCCGCTGATGGTACTCCTGGACACTGGATCCCAGGTAACCACGATACCATACACACAGTATCAGCGGTATTGGGGGGATGATGAACTTGCCCCTCCAGACGGTAGCATGACACTGATCGCAGCTAATGGACTCCCCTTGACACAAGGGGGATACAAGCAAGTGGCCATGACCGTGGGATGGGCTGAACTGCAGCACCAGGGAATGATTGTGATAATGAATGAACCCAGCTACCATAACCCGAAGGTAGTGCTAGGGACTAATGTGATGGAGCACTGCATGAGTGAGGTGCTGACCCTCCTGCAGCAGCTGGCCGCCACCGCAGCAGGAGGCCGACAGAGGGCTGTGCAGCGTGATATCCGGGCCTTGATGTATCAGCAGAAAGTGAACTCAACAGGAGGGGAGATTGAGGGAGTGAGAGTGATGGATGCGGCCCCTTTGATTGTGCCTCCCAGGAGCGAAATGATGATTTGGTGCTGGGCAGCGGTAGGTCCCCAGGGGCGTGATTACTCAGCCATGGTAAAGCCCATGCCCTCCGAACACTGGCCCACAGTAATGGCCGCCCGAGGGGTAGTAGACGTTAAGAAGGGGAGAGTGCCCGTAAGGGTGTTAAACTGTGGGGAGAAGGAGGTCAGGCTTCCCCGGTACGCTACCCTTGCCAAGCTACTTACCCTAGATCCCCACACTATCCAGGAGGCCGTTCTCCCGACCTTTCCGCCTTCTGCCAGTTACTACACACCCCCTGAGCGGTTAGATGAGTGGTGTCAAGAGTTACATGTAGACACCGATGCTATCCCCACACATCACAAAGAAGGGGTATACCGGGTGGTACAGGAGTACGAGCAGGTTTTCAGCAAACATTCACTAGATTTTGGGCGGATTAAAGGGGTCCAACACCACATCCCCACCGGCGAGCATCCCCCCATTAAAGAGAGATACAGACCTATCCCACCCGCACACTACCAATGCGCCAAAGACATGTTGAGGAACATGAAGGAGGCGGGGGTTATTTGGGATAGCTGCAGTCCCTGGGCCGCCCCGCTGGTGCTGGTAAAGAAGAAGGATGGCACCATGAGGATGTGTGTGGATTACCGGAAGATTAACCAGATAACGCATAAGGATGCCTTTCCTCTGCCCCGTATTGAAGAGTCACTGGCCGCACTGAGAACCGCTAACTACTTCTCAACCCTGGACCTCACCAGTGGGTACTAGCAGGTGGCCGTGACGACCGAGGACCGCGAGAAGACTGCCTTCGCTACACCCATGGGACTCTGTGAATTCAACAGCATGCCGTTCTGGCTGTGCAACGCCCCTGGAACCTTCCAACGGCTGATGGAATGCTGTCTGGAACATCTGAATTTTGAGACCATCTTGCTGTACCTGGACGATGTAATTGTATACTCACAGACGTATGAAGCCCACCTGGAGCACCTAGCTGAGGTGTTCGCGTCCCTTGCTAAGTACGGAATGAAATTGAAGCACTCCAAGTGCCATCTATTGAAGCCCAGGGTGCAGTACCTCGGACATGTGGTGGGCGCCGAAGGCGTCGCCCCAGATCCCGAAAAGATCACTGCCATTCAGGACTGGCCGAGGCCGACCACGGTGAGAGAGGTGAGACAGTTCCTGGGTCTGGTGGGCTACTATCGCCGCTTCATTAAGGGGTACACGAAGATGGCCGCCCCCATGCAAGACCTCCTCGTGGGACAGACCAAGGGTGGCAGGTCCCCTGGAACCCCGTTGGCGTGGGAAGAAAAGCATGAAGAGTCCTTCCGCCAGCTGAAGACGGCCTTGACCGGGGAAGAAATCCTGGCGTACCCCGACTACAGTCTCCCGTTCATCTTTTACACCGATGCCAGTAATGTAGGCTTGGGAGCAGTCTTATCCCAGCTACAGGACGGAAGGGAGAAGGTGATCGCTTATGCTAGCCGGAAACGCCGAACTATGGAAAGGAACCCTGAGAACTACAGCTCTTTCAAGCTTGAGCTCTTAGCACTGGTGTGGGCCATCACCGAGCGATTCCGCCATTACCTAGCGGCAGCCAAGTTCACTGCTTATACGGACAATAACCCGCTAACCCATCTGGATACAGCTAAGCTGGGTGCATTGGAGCAGCGGTGGGTGGCCAGGTTGGCAAACTATGACTTCACCATCAAGTACCGAGCCGGCCGTAAAAATGCTAACGCAGACGCACTCTCCCGGATGCCCCACCTGTTAGGAGAGGGACCGGACGATGATGACCTCGAAGAGATCGAGTTGCCTGCGTTCCACCGGCCGCCAGCCGAGAAGTTGCATGTCCAGCAACAACAAGTGAACTTAGATCCGCTGCCCAGCCAAGGGTGGCAAGAAGCCCAGGACCAGGCACCCTCTGTCCGCTTGGTCAAGACTAGAGTTGATCGTGGTTCGCGGTTCGTGGTTCTCCAGTTCGCGGTTCGAGTGATTTTGGGGGCTGTTCTAGGTCGAACTAGAACTCGAGCTTTTTACTAAAGCTCGATAGTTCTAGTCACGTTCGAGAACGGTTCTAGCAGCAAAAAGCCAAGCTAATTACTAGCTGGCTTTCCTCTGTAATAGTGTAAGTCACTCTGTGACTCACACTATTATGAAATTTCAGCGTATAGTGTGCGGGAACAGCGCATTCAGATCACTGCTGCTGTGATAATGGCGATCGCCATTTTTTTTTTTTTTCCTTGTCTTCCTTCCCTAAGCGCGCGCGTGTAGTGGGGCGGGCGAGCATGTCAGCCAATCCCAGACACACACACAGCTAAGTGGACTTTTAGCCAGAGAAGCAACGGCATGTGTGATAGGATGTCCATCTCACATGTCCCTGTATTATAAAAACGAGTATCTGCCCGTCCGGACGCCATTATCTCTTCTGCGTCCTTGGTGTCAGTCATGGGTACGGGATTGAAATAGACCAGGTGAGTGCTGCTGAGAGCAGTTCTACTATTCATATGTGAGGCCGTATGGCACATTTTATAAAAATATTTTAGTGTAGGACTGCCTCAAATGAGATTTGCCGTGACGTGGCGAGGCAGCTCAAGAAATTGCAATTTTTTGCCAAAAATCTCAAAAATTTTTATAATACAGTTTGGAATGTTTAGTGCTGAAGTGCACATTTGGTGCTGGCTTTTTGTTTTTTCTTCATTGAATTGGTCGGTGGTTGACCTCCACCTTGCTATGCACCCCAATTTGGGATGTATTCCATCTGTCTAGATTTTGGCGGTTGGTGACTGTGAGGTAAATCCGGAGATATGACGATAAATCATGACATTCAAGTCATGTCAGGAAGCCCTCTCCTGGTGTCACTACCCCCTTCCCTTCACACAACTGGTTTAGCAACAAATCCATGGCCATGTCCTGTGATATGGAAATTAGGTGGCTTTAGGACAATGGGCACAGGATGACTCCCTGCCGTCACCCTGTAGTAGGAGCTGCTAGCTAGTTAGCAAGGCTATGGAAATAGCCAGACAGAACGACTCCAGTAAAAAATGGTTCATATCTCGCAAGCCATATTTCCGATAAATATGGCAACCATAAAAATGGTGTCTCCGCATGTGGACGATGCCGGCACACCCTTTTTATGGGAGCAGGACATTGGGAAATGCCCCAGGCGTGATATCAGCCAATGGGGAACTGCCAGACAGGTCATGAGTCCCCTCGTTCTGTAGCTAAATTCATAACTGTCACAATGAGAGCATTGGCGTCCGCCTACGACGCTCCCAGGCAAAGTTATGGCCAATATCCCCTTGGCTGGATAATTCTGATCCATGCAGGGGGAGTGGCAGTGCTTCCCTGTGAGGTCACTAAGGTAGGAGGGGACCTGGATCTGCCCAGGTTGATAACCCTACTTCGGCCATTTTCCAGCGTTCTTCTGCTCGGGGGCCTGGTTGGGAAAGACCTGTGAGAGAGTTCCTAGAAACCTGGTCTACAGCGCCCCCCTGTGGCCAGACGCAACAAGGTAACTGCGGGAACTGTGTATGCCTGTTTGTAACCCATGCTTTGATTGTAACTGTACTCTGACATATGTATATTCTGTAGATTCCCTATTGTATATATTGTAGTTCTAGTGTGCTTTAGGCGATTAAATTATATAATTAATCCTGGGCTGTTCTGTTATCTCGATCTTAAATCCCACGTCTGTGTGTTCGGCTAATAGTTACCGTGAAGCGGTTGGTGGCAGCGAGTTGTGCCAAGGATTATGGTGGGGAGGCCAGTGAGATTCGGGAAGATATTATATATTCCGCCCGCGGAGGTCGGGGGAATATATACCCTACTCTCACCGGGGACCCTTCAATAATCGGCATAAGTAGTATAGCGGCCTCCTTGCTTATTGTCGGGCAATTCCATAATTGGCCTGACTATAAGAGGGGCGCTAGAGAGCGCGTCACGTGCTCTGTCTGTCGGTCGGGAGGTATAAAGGAGGGGTGACTCCTGCTTGTTACCCCCCGATCGTGACGTACTGGTAGCCAGCGCGGGGGATTTCTGAGTGACCCCCCCGGTGGTTTGTGACATATTGGTGGCATAGCGGTGGGATCGAGATAATAGTGTGTGTGAGTGTGAGACCCATACTCCCAGACACTAAAGACTGCCTGCAGCAGCTGTGGCTGCTGGGGTCTTCAGACTAGCTCAACACTAGAGTGTCAGAGTGCAGATACTGTAAGGTGTGTGGAGGCATCAGGTGTCAGTTCTGTGTCAGTGACCAAAGTCTGCAACAATGGCTGATAGCACCAGGAGCAAAGCCAAAGGAATGGCCGATGCTCAGGCCAGAGACGATGAGGAGGTTGCCCACGAGTCCTCCAGGAGCTCGACGCCAGAAAACCGTTCTGCAGAGGACAGCGCACAAGCTGGCAATTATGGACAAGATGAGGAGCAGCTCACCCAAGGGTCCTCAACGAGCCAGATGCCAGCCCTCCGCTCTGCAATGGACAGTGAACCACCAGGCTCCGCAGCGGGCCGCAGATCACCACGTGCCATTCCACCGAGCCTGGGAGGCTCGGATAGCCTTCTTCAAATGGCTATGGCCCTACTCCAGGCTGGAGACCGGGAGGGCTACCAGGCACTCCTGGCAGAGCGCAGGGCAGCGTGTGAGGCTGCGGAGCGGCAGGCAGAGCGGCAAGCAGCGCGTGAGGCTGAGGCTGCGGAGCGGCAGGCAGCGCGTGAAGAGCGCCAGGCAGAGCGTGACTACCAGCTGCAGCTAGCTCAGCTCCGGCCCTCATCAGCCGCACGTGACCTTCAAGACACCAAACTTCCAAAGGTCCGTGTTGAGGACTTCCCAGTGCTGGAGAAGGATGGAGACTTGGACTCTTTCTTGACTGCTTTTGAACGGACTTGCTTGCAGCACCATCTGAACAAGGACCAGTGGGCCAAATACCTGACCCCCCGTTTAAGGGGTAAGGCCCTGGATATCCTTGGGGACTTGCCTGCTGAGGCAGATCAGGGCTACGACACCATCAAGCGGGCCCTGATCCAACAGTACAACCTCACTCCAGAGTCCTACCGCAAGGAGTTCCGGAGCCTACAGAAGGGACCAAAGGACTCCTGGGCTGACCACAGGCGGGCACTTGCCCGAGCTGCCGACCACTGGACCCAAGGCCTGCAGCTTTCCACCGGACCGGAGATCCTGGACTTGTTCATCACGGAGCAACTCTTGTGGAACTGCCCTGAGGATCTCCGCCAGTTCATCCGAGACCAGAAGCCAAAGGGGTCCACGGCTACAGCTGCCCTTGCCGATGACTACACCAACAACCGGGCCCCTGAGGCCAGGAGAGCGGCCACCAGCAGCACCTGGAGAGGGGGTAAGATGAATTCTGCGACTGCCCCACCTGCCCCTAGACTGCAGGGGGTGTCCCCCTCAACTCCCCTCTCCAGGCCCGTGGCAGAACCAAGACGGTGCCACCAGTGCAACCTACCTGGACACTTCAAGGCCATGTGCCCTCAGCGTCCCAAGGCCCCGGCTCCGTCCCCGTCCCAAGGGCCGCCCAAGGTGTATTGTGTGGGTGGGGGTGGTGGTAGGTCCCTGGACAGCTTCCAACCTGTCACCGTCGGCCGGTCTGTGACCATAGGACTGCGAGACAGCGCCTCGGAGGTGACTCTGGTGCGGCCTGAGATGGTGTCCCCCCAAGACTTGATCCCTGGAAAAACCCTCGCTGTCTCCGGGATTGGAGGCATTGACCCGGCGCTGCCTGTTGCTGACGTTTATGTGGACTGGGGCGCAGGGCGGGGGGTGAGGGAGGTGGGGGTAACTGATCGGATCCCCGCAAACGTGCTACTTGGGACAGATTTGGGGCAGATAACCTCCCAGTTTGGGCCCCAACCAAGGGCTGAACCGTCAGCCCGTACTGACATGACTCCTAACAATGTTAATGTGTTATCTATGAATGATGTAAGGGAGGAGGGAGTGAACTCTGATATTTCTGCTTACACAGACACCATAGACACACACACAGCTGCAGCTGTGACAGGGGAGGGGGTCAGAGAAAGGTGTGACAATGCCTCTACAAGTAACCAGCCTGTGAGCTGGGATCTGTTGCCCTCTGCAGGGATAAGCAGAGAGCAGGGTGCTGCAGGGGGAGGACCAGTGTGTGGGGTGGGGGCTACCACAGCAAATGTGGGGTCCCCAGAGATTTCACAGCGGGGTTCTGTTGCTGCAGGAGGGGAACAGGCAGGTGAGATTGGGGCCAGTCCAGGAGCGGAAGTGCTCCCAGGTAAGATCTCGGTGCATGGTTCCCCCACAACCGGGGTGTCAGGAAGCCAGGTAGGTCTGCCTGAACCGGCGACTTGGTCAGGAACGGAGGAGGAGCAGGCACGACCCACGGTCGCAGCGGCTGTGGCCGCTGTCACCCGCAGTGGGAGTGCTGGAAGCCAAGGGGCCTCCCGGAGGTCCGATAGCTCTTCCCCTTCTGACCAAGTGGCAGCCGAGTCAGGTGGAGGCCAGGACACAGGTCCCGGGGTACTGACCGAAGATGTGACAGTCTCGTCGATTCTGGCCACATCTGGTCAGGGGTTTCAGGCAGCGTTAGAAGCTGACGACAGCCTGAAAGCTCTAAAGGAGCAGGCGGCACAGCCTCCCTCGGACTCGGACCCGGAGCGAGTGGTCTGGGACCAAGGACGGCTGTACCGGGCCACGGTCCAGCAGGGTTCACCGGAGGCGTGGCCCAGGGACCGACAGTTGGTGGTACCCTATCCGTTCCGGACGGAGTTGTTGCGGATCGCACATGAGATTCCGATGGCCGGACACCTAGGGATCGCTAAGACCAAGGCCAGGTTAAACCAGCATTTCTACTGGCCAAAAATGGGGGCCGATGTGGCTGCCTACTGCCGTTCGTGTGAAACCTGTCAGAGAGTGGGGAAGGCGGGGCCACACCCCAAAGCCCCACTAGTATCTCTGCCAATCATCGATGAGCCTTTCAGGAGGGTGGCTGTGGATCTGGTCGGCCCGCTGGCCATCCCCAGCAGCTCCGGGAAACGCTTCATACTGACGGTAGTGGACTATGCCACCCGGTACCCAGAAGCAGTGGCCTTGTCGTCCATTCGGGCTGACAAGGTGGCCACCGCATTGCTGGAGATTTTCTCCCGAGTGGGTTTTCCCCAGGAAATGCTCACTGACCGGGGGACCCAATTCATGTCCCAGCTGATGGAGGCCCTCTGTAAGCAAGTCCAGGTGCGACATCTGGTGGCCAGCCCGTACCATCCACAGACTAATGGCCTGTGCGAGCGGTTCAATGGCACCTTAAAGCAGATGCTTAAGATGTTGGTCGACTCCCATGGGCGTGACTGGGAGCGGTATCTCCCACACCTGTTATTTGCTTACCGGGAGGTTCCACAGGCCTCAACAGGATTCTCACCGTTTGAGCTCCTGTACGGGCGACGTGTGCGGGGCCCCCTGGCTCTGGTGAAAGAGGCTTGGGAAGGGGATTTGGCCACCCCTGGAGTGTCGGTTATCGAGTATGTCATGCGCTTCCGGGACAAAATGCAGGCCTTGACGCAACTGGTACACGACAATATGGCTCAAGCCCAGGCCGATCAGAAGCGTTGGTACGACCAGAACGCTTGTGAGAGGACCTACCAAGTGGGTCAAGAGGTGTGGGTACTGGTCCCCGTACCACAGGACAAGCTTCAGGCAGCCTGGGAAGGCCCATACCTCGTGTACCAGCAGCTCAACCCTGTGACGTACCTGGTCACCCTGGACCCTGCCCGTGGAAGGCGGAAGCCCTTCCATGTGAACATGATGAAGGCACATCATGAGCGGGAGGCATGTGCGCTCCCCGTGTGCAACCTGCCCGAGGAGGGAGAAGCGGAAACCCTCTTGGATATGCTAGCCCAGGTTAGGGCAGGCGGATCCATTGAGGATGTGGAGGTTGGCCACCAGCTCTTGGAGGACCAACGGTCCCAGCTGTGGGCCACCCTACACCCCTTCCGGGGGTTGTTTACCAACCAGCCCGGAAGGACTGACTTGGCTGTCCATCACGTGGACACTGGGGATCATCCCCCGATCCGGCGTTCAGCATATCGGGTCTCCCTGGAGGTGCAGCAACACATGCGCCAGGAGATTGACGAGATGCTGAACCTGGGGGTGATCCAGGCATCCAACAGCGCTTGGGCCTCGCCTGTAGTCCTCGTCCCTAAGAAGGACCGAACCACTCGGTTCTGCGTGGACTACAGGGGGCTCAATGCGGTCACGGTCGCCGATGCGTACCCCATGCCACGCATCGATGACCTGCTCGATCAGTTGGCCGGGGCTCAGTACCTGACCATCATGGATCTGAGCCGGGGATATTGGCAGATCCCCCTGACTCGCAAGGCCAGGGAACGCTCTGCCTTTATTACCCCATTTGGACTGTACGAGTCCACGGTGATGCCATTCGGGATGAGGAATGCCCCTGCCACTTTCCAGCGGATGGTCAACACCCTGCTCAAGGGACTTGAAGGGTACGCGGCCGCGTACCTGGATGACATTGCCGTCTTCAGTCCCACCTGGGAGGACCACCTAGAGCATCTAGCACAGGTGCTCAGGCGGATCCACCGGGCAGGTTTGACCATCAAGCCGGGAAAGTGTCAGCTGGCCATGAGCGAGGTCCAGTACCTCGGTCACCGGGTAGGTGGGGGAACGCTGAAGCCCGAGCCTGAGAAAGTGGAGGCCATCGCATCCTGGCCCACCCCCAGGACCAAGAAGCAGGTGATGTCCTTCTTGGGGACCGCCGGGTACTATAGGAGGTTTGTTCCACGCTATAGTAGCCTGGCAAAGCCCTTGACGGACCTCACCAAGAAGAAGCTGCCCTCTGCAGTCGATTGGACAATGGACTGCGAGACAGCCTTCCAGGCCCTAAAGGACGCCCTGTCCAGCCCGCCCGTGCTACAGGCAGCCGACTTCACGCGGCCGTTTGTAGTACAGACCGACGCCAGTGACTTCGGCCTCGGTGCGGTGCTCAGCCAGGTGGACTCTGCGAGCCAAGAGCACCCAGTCTTGTACCTGAGCAGGAAGCTGTTACCAAGGGAAGTTGCCTATTCCACGATGGAGAAGGAGTGCCTGGCCATAGTGTGGGCCCTGCAGCGTCTGCAACCCTATCTATACGGGCGCCACTTCATCGTGGAGACGGACCACAATCCCCTCAGCTGGTTGCACACCGTCTCTGGGACGAATGGGCGATTGTTGCGATGGAGCCTTGCGCTCCAGCAATACAACTTCACCATTCGCCACAAAAGGGGCCGTGACCACGGTAACGCAGACGGGCTGTCCCGACAAGGAGAGGTCGCGGACGGGCGCACGGGGGAACACCGGAGTGTGCTGCCCCCTAGCGCCCTCAAAAGGGGGGAGGTGTGAGGTAAATCCGGAGATATGACGATAAATCATGACATTCAAGTCATGTCAGGAAGCCCTCTCCTGGTGTCACTACCCCCTTCCCTTCACACAACTGGTTTAGCAACAAATCCATGGCCATGTCCTGTGATATGGAAATTAGGTGGCTTTAGGACAATGGGCACAGGATGACTCCCTGCCGTCACCCTGTAGTAGGAGCTGCTAGCTAGTTAGCAAGGCTATGGAAATAGCCAGACAGAACGACTCCAGTAAAAAATGGTTCATATCTCGCAAGCCATATTTCCGATAAATATGGCAACCATAAAAATGGTGTCTCCGCATGTGGACGATGCCGGCACACCCTTTTTATGGGAGCAGGACATTGGGAAATGCCCCAGGCGTGATATCAGCCAATGGGGAACTGCCAGACAGGTCATGAGTCCCCTCGTTCTGTAGCTAAATTCATAACTGTCACAATGAGAGCATTGGCGTCCGCCTACGACGCTCCCAGGCAAAGTTATGGCCAATATCCCCTTGGCTGGATAATTCTGATCCATGCAGGGGGAGTGGCAGTGCTTCCCTGTGAGGTCACTAAGGTAGGAGGGGACCTGGATCTGCCCAGGTTGATAACCCTACTTCGGCCATTTTCCAGCGTTCTTCTGCTCGGGGGCCTGGTTGGGAAAGACCTGTGAGAGAGTTCCTAGAAACCTGGTCTACAGCGCCCCCCTGTGGCCAGACGCAACAAGGTAACTGCGGGAACTGTGTATGCCTGTTTGTAACCCATGCTTTGATTGTAACTGTACTCTGACATATGTATATTCTGTAGATTCCCTATTGTATATATTGTAGTTCTAGTGTGCTTTAGGCGATTAAATTATATAATTAATCCTGGGCTGTTCTGTTATCTCGATCTTGAATCCCACGTCTGTGTGTTCGGCTAATAGTTACCGTGAAGCGGTTGGTGGCAGCGAGTTGTGCCAAGGATTATTGTGGGGAGGCCAGTGAGATTCGGGAAGATATTATATATTCCGCCCGCGGAGGTCGGGGGAATATATACCCTACTCTCACCGGGGACCCTTCAATAATCGGCATAAGTAGTATAGCGGCCTCCTTGCTTATTGTCGGGCAATTCCATAATTGGCCTGACTATAAGAGGGGCGCTAGAGAGCGCGTCACGTGCTCTGTCTGTCGGTCGGGAGGTATAAAGGAGGGGTGACTCCTGCTTGTTACCCCCCGATCGTGACGTACTGGTAGCCAGCGCGGGGGATTTCTGAGTGACCCCCCCGGTGGTTTGTGACAGTGACTGTTCACGTTAAGTCATCAGGCTTTGTCCACAGGCTATATACTTCATGCAGCATTTGCTTGGACCTGTCCCGCCCACAACCATGACTCAGTCATGGGTACGGGATTGAAATAGACCAGGTGAGTGCTGCTGAGAGCAGTTCTACTATTCATATGTGAGGCCGTATGGCACATTTTATAAAAATATTTTAGTGTAGGACTGCCTCAAATGAGATTTGCCGTGACGTGGCGAGGCAGCTCAAGAAATTGCAATTTTTTGCCAAAAATCTCAAAAATTTTTATAATACAGTTTGGAATGTTTAGTGCTGAAGTGCACATTTGGTGCTGGCTTTTTTTTTTTTTTTTTTTACACACACAGATAAGTAGACTTTTAGCCAGAGAAGCAACGGCATGTGTGATAGGATGTCCTTGTCACATGTCCCTGCATTATAAATACGGGCATCTGCCCGTCTGGACGCCATTATCTGCCTTCTGCATCTGGGTGTCAGTCACCGCTGGCGTAGCTCCTGTCTCCGATACTGCTGTGTACGCTCTACACACAGTGCTATACAGAATAGGGATAGAAGTTTCTATTAGCCCTTGTAAGGGCTAATACCAGCAGGCACAGAGCCATAGGTGACAGTCAGGTCCATGAAAACAGATTTTAACAGCTACACAAGATAACAGCGTCTGTGTAGCTAAGGTCAGGGATTTCCTCGCTGCATTTCCCCATTAGGAGGGATAGAAAGTGAGGCTTCCTTTCCTCTACCCAGACCCACAACCCTGCCACTGTACCCTCCTGCTCTTTGCACACTCAAACTCATTGTTACTAAGCCATTATACTAGCAAACACTGAGTAAACTTAGTGGCATCCTAAGAGTGGCTGTTGGACTTCCATTAGTGTCCCACTAGTGCAAATCTATTTGCAGAACCTCTGCATTGCACACTCAAACTCATTGTTACTAAGCCATTATACTAGCAAACACTGAGTAAACTTAGTGGCATCCTAAGAGTGGCTGTTGGACTTCCATTAGTGTCCCACTAGTGCAAATCTATTTGCAGAACCTCTGCATTGCACACTCAAACTCATTGTTACTAAGCCATTATACTAGCAAACACTGAGTAAACTTAGTGGGATCCTAAAAGTAGCTGTTGGACTTCCATTAGTGTCCCACTAGTGCAAATCTATTTGCAGAACCTCTGCATTGCACACTCAAACTCATTGTTACTAAGCCATTATACTAGCAAACAGTGAGTAAACTTAGTGGCATCCTAAAAGTAGCTGTTGGACTTCCATTAGTGTCCCACTAGTGCAAATCTATTTGCAGAACCTCTGCATTGCACACTCAAACTCATTGTTACTAAGCCATTATACTAGCAAACACTGAGTAAACTTAGTGGCATCCTAAAAGTAGCTGTTGGACTTCCATTAGTGTCCCACTGGTGCAAAGCTATTTGCAGCACCACTGCATTGCACACTCCTGCTCTGTTTTTAATAAGCTATAATAATAGCAAAAAATGCTGCCAGTTAGTGGCATTCAAAAAGTGGCTGTTGTACTCCATTTGTGCCCCAATGGTGCCAAACTATTTCTAACCCCTCTGCATGACACCCTCCTGCTCTGTTTTTAATAAGCTATAATAATAGCAAAAAATGCTGATAGTTAGTGGCATCCAAAAAGTGGCTGTTGTACTCCATTTGTGCCCCACTGGTGCCAAGCTATTTGTAGTACCTCTGCATGACACCCTCCTGCTCTGTTTTTAATAATCTATAATAATAGCAAAAAATGCTGATAGTTAGTGGCATCCAAAAAGTGGCTGTTGTACTCCATTTGTGCCCCAATGGTGCCAAGCTATTTCTAACACCTGTGCATGACACCCTCCTGCACATTTTGCAACGCTATTTTTATAGCAAACTCATGGATTTCCTTGCTGCATTTCACCATTAGGAGGGATAGAAAGTGAGGCTTCCTTTACTGTCCTGGTACACACAGAACACGGCCACTGTACCCACCTGCCCACTTTTGCCACGATATTTAATTTGCCCAAAGAGCTGACACTTTTTCTGCCATCCTAAAATTGTCTGGAATACTAAGTTAGTGTTCCTTTGCTGCCAAGCAAGGTACAACACATGTGCGTTCTACACTCCTTTCCATTTGTGGAACACAATAATTAACTGCAGGTAGTCCAGCCAATGTTTCACGAAGGTGCAGGCGTGGATATAATGTTGCCTTCATCCAATGGTGGTTCTCTCGATGTCTGACAGCTCAACAATACCATCTGTTTCCACTTCCAAAACAAGTGACGACCTGGCAATCACACTCCCGCTTACGGGTAAAGGGGTGGAAGTTCATCGTGAAAAAGCATGTGTGACTGCTGTCCCCACAGTCACAGAAGATGAAGAGCACGCAGATGCACTTGATGGGGCAGGCGGTGGTTGCACAGCCCCGCTAGGCCGCATTGTAGCACAGTGAAATTCCCTTTGCGACTTATGCTTCATTTTAAGTCTTGTATTTGGTGGGATCGACAGTATGCAGCAAAACCACGCAACATGAAAAGCACTGTTTGCAGTTGGGTTCACAAATGATTCTTTCACTTTCCCAAAACAAACAATAAGAACCATGCATTAAATTGAAATAATAGAACAATCTAATCAGTGGCCTACTGCTTGCTAAGCCCTCTGGGTAGCAGCAGTAATTGTGTGTTTGTGCGTGTGTGTGTGTGTGTGCGAAGACAACTAACTAGTGGCGCATCACAAGAGCTTCCCAGTTATCTACCTATACATAGACAAAACACATCACCCACCCTGAATACCCTTGTTAGCTGAAGCCTCACAGATAAGGCAGATGATAACAGTGTGAATGCAAACCACACAGCTCTGCAACACAGTCATGTACATTTTGAAAAGCAACATTCAATGCAAACATGTGTCGCTGTCCCTCTATGATTTAAACTGTACGTGACAATTTGACAGTGCAGAGGCAGCAAGTATGATTGTCTATATAGTCGTCCTACCCAGAACAGATATGTGTTTTCATAATAAAACAAAGTGTTGCGTGAACGCATTACTGTCTGGGCACAGCCTACCGTACCCGGGTAATGTGATGTCCAGTTGCCATAAATACAGACTTTACGTTCCTATAATGGTTAACAGTATAGACAGCACCGGAAGAATGTTGGTCTGTGGCACAGGATGCTGCTCACTGGCATTACGGTACTCCTCACAAAACTCCAAAATGACTCCCCTCACAATTGAACGAAGTATTTCCGCGGTTGCTCCTTCCTGTGTGCCGATTTACCCCAGCCGCAGCCTAACTCCAGTGTTTCGCCAACTGAGTATGCTCTGCCTGACTGTGTCATTCCTGAGGCAAAGTCTTAATTTTGGGCTACAGCGCATGCTCGTTTGGACTGTGCCTGAGTCATTCTGCGACCTGCGGCTCAACACACTTACACAGGGCCCTGGTGCTTGACTCACTCTCGGGAGGCCACTAAAACTAACTGCACCCAACATCAGGCCCAGGTGTCCCCTTACACTGCAGTGGCGGTCCCCACTGACCGCAATACCGAGAGTGGCGTCACAAAAATACATATAAAGAAGCAACCTAAGTGTGACCAGACTCTTCCTCCACGTGGAGTCCCTGAAGGTAATGCACCAACACAACACCCGTGGGACTTCACACTGACTGAGAAAAGCCTCTTTGCACAGGTACTTGCACTACGTGCCGGGTCTAAGTCCTGTGTTGTGCCTAGACAGCATGCTGAAGCGGAAAGTCTTTTTTTCAGAAACTGTATTTCATGCTACTGAGCATGCTCAGGCACTTACTGCATCAGAGGCTAGGTCGGGTAATGAACTCTTTGGCCCTGCCCCTGATGTGGGGAGCCCATATAGACCACAGGGCATCAGGTGCCCTGACAATTTGGCCAGGCCACTCCCAACAGGCTTGCAGAGGGCCGCCCCTATGACTTGTCACCTCATTGTTGTTGGTCAGACGATGACTGTTGAGGTGTTTTGGTTGTGGCAGCCATGAGGTCATCATTCAAGTGGCCATTCAAAATAGGACGCTAGTTATGCCACTCATGACGTGTCACTCTGCTTTTGTGTCCAGGAGGTGCATTGTGGTCCACCCTGGCTTCGGGCGGACCCAGGTTATAAAAGGGGCTGGAGCCAAGAATAAGGTGCCAAGTCTTCTATTATGCTCCGAAAGAGCACACCTCCATGTGTTGAACCCATTGCGGCTTTAGGCCAGAGGTAGGCAGGGATAGGTCATCGATGCAGGCCGCCACCACAATTGGTAACGCAGAACGTTTAAGAACAGCTCCTGTCCTACCAGTCCTGCTAGTGCAGCCCAGTGGCATAAACAGGCCTGCTGCTGCTGATGCACCTGCTGTCCACAGGTGTGTCCCCTAAGCACACGGACTGCGTAACCAATGGCCCCTGTGTTGTTAACAGGGAATTCCTGGGCTGGGTGGTCGTGTGGACCCTGTCACGCTAACAGGGCTCCAAGTCTCCAGATCCGAGTTGCGTCTAACTCGGTTCAGGCTACTATTTGTTTGAGAGTCAACCTGCTCTGTATCCTCCACCTAACCTTCCAGTTGCCAACCTCTCCTTTTCCATCTGTGAGCACGGTGGACACCGAATGGCGATTGGGATATCTACCTTTCTCTTTCTTTTCTTCTTAATATTTTTGATATAGCGGTAACATAGTATATACCACCTTATCCAAATCTGCCAGTCCCACCATACCAGATGTTGTTTCTTCAGCAAATGTTAATGTTGCTTAACCACCAAACCCACGGACACAAACTTTTTTACCCTTTCCAACACACCTGTTCCCCTTTCCACCAGCATCTGTCCTTTTTCAACTCAGTTTGTATATGAAAAAAATGCAACTCTGCAGAGACACCGTACTCAACGCCGTCTCAGCACAGCAGCCAGCCCTCGGTCCCTCAGATGTGGACAAGTAAGACCATTTCCTCCTATCGATGAAGAAGCGTTGAGATTCCCTCTGTGCACCACTGGTGTTTAGTGGAAAAGCAGATGTAAGATTGTGTACCAACTTCTGCTGATACTCCTGCATATGTGCATCCCTTTCTATGTCAGGAGTTATTTCGCAAAATTTTGTGTTGTACCGGGGATCTAACAGTGTGGCAACCCAGTAGTCAGCATGACTTGGAATTCGTACAATCCGAGGGTCATGTTGTAGGTAGTGCAGCAAGAAGGCGCTCATGTGTCTTGAGCATCCAGGAGGACCAAGTCCTTGGTGTGTTGGTGGCGGAGAGGTGAGAATCGTGCCTCCTTCCTCTGCCCTCTCCCCACAACCTCGCACAACCAAAATGTGAGCAAGCTCTCACTAATCTGCTGAGTCTTCCATGCCCATCGCCAGTTCGTCCTCCATTTCTTCCTGGGCTCCTGCACCTTCCCCAACTGTTTGCTGATACTATGCTCCCTTGATAATCCCTCTCCCCCACCGTACCATGACTGCCGCCAAGATGCCGCTGACCATCTGGACCTTGTAGATCTTGTTATCCCTTCCGCATATGACTCCTCCAGTACTTCCTCCCTTCCTCTTGGACCAACACCTGACTCCGAATAATACTTACAGTGTGTTCCATCATGTAGATGACCAAAATTGTACGCTGAGAATGTCATCGCCAGTGTTAAACATCTGCGTCGACATTTGTAAACTGTGTAGAACGGTGCATATGTCATTGATCTGACACCACTCCAGCAGCGTGATCTGCACCACCTCTGGATCAAGTTAGCCATGGGTATACGTCATAACGTATTTCAGCTGGGCTCTGCGGTGCTGACACAGACGCTGCAACATGTGCAGATTAAAATTCCTGCGTGTCGGAACATCGCATTTCTGACGTTTCACCGCCAGACCTTAAGACTTCAGGAGCGATGAAAGTTGTTGAGCTACTGGGTGCGAACGATGGAAGTGAGCACATAGTGAGCGTGCCTGCTGTACAAGGCCATGTAGGCCGGGATGTTGTTTTAAAAATTGCTGGAGAATCAGATTAAACACGTGAGCCATACAAGTCACGTGTGTCACATGGGCCTGAGGAAGGCACGCTGCCATGTTTGCATCATTGTGCACATGGCTGTTAAGTCACCACCGTAGTCCGCTACGTCAATTTGTACTCCGGTCGCAAGGTGACAACGTGTTCCTTTCATGCATAGTGCTGATGATGGGAGAGGAGTCGACGCCAGCGGCGCAGGTGGACGCAGGTTATGCTCACCCACTGGGATGCGTTACCTTGACAGATGCAGAACCACAGGCTGAATGCAGGTGGTGGGTATCTCACAGATGAAGTAGCATCATTCAGCTACAACCAATGGAAAGACACAACACCCTTTTTTAGGCCCCTCCTGTCTGAAGACCACTGCCAGACATAGCTATGAACCTCTGGTTACTGTTACCCCCAGTTTAGCTTTATGAGTTTGTGTGCTTCTTACCTGACTACTTTTCCTGCTTGCTGTTTAGGTACCTCGTTGGCCGATTTGCATTTCACCTCTGCTTGTTTTCTGATTAAGTCCTGTCCCTCCCATTCTGTTCCTCTTCCTCAATTAATGTTTTGACCCTGCATGACTACTATTCTCTGGAACTGCTGCTTTCCACAGGTATTGATCAACTTGGGCCCTGTGTCATTCAACATCACTGTATAGGGATTAAAGGGTTTCAGGGTTCTGGGGGTCCAGCTTGGTGAGTGGGTTCCCGCTAGCCTATCCTTTACAGCTTGTCTGAGTGTGTTGATCTAGGCAGGCGTTACACCGTGCCCTCGACAGAAGGACATGTAGGCCGGGATAGTATTTAAAAATTGCTGGAGATTCAGATTCAACACGTGAGCCATACAAGGTACGTGTGTCACATTGCCCTGAAGAAGGTCCGCAGACTGTTTAGCATCATTGTCGCACCCGGCATTCCCTGGCTGCTGGTTGAGTGGAGACAACCATTGATGAAACTCGGTCTCACTCTACAGAGCTTACCGTCCACAACTCCTCAGCGGTGTCTCACATTTCCCCTACATTTCAAAGTAAACATTTGACCGCCTGATGGCCTTGATCTCTGCTGCCAGCATAGTAAGGAGGTGTGTGGGATTCCTTGGGCGCAGTTACAAGGAAGGCAAGCCTGACCACACAAGGTTTGGGCTGAGGTGCAGGAATAACACGAGGTTGATGAGGCAGAAGCAGTGGAGGAACTTGTACATACAGAGGAAGGATTGAAACACACAACTCGTGGGGACGGAAAGACTTGTACAGCAGACACTTCTCCATCTATCACCATAGTTACCCAGTGCCCAGTCAGTGATATGTAACTCCCCTGTCCATGCTTACTGTTCCAAGTATCTGTGGTGAAATGCACCCGGTCACACACTAATAATAATATTAATAATAATCTTTATTTCTATAGCGCCAACATATTCCGCAGCGCTTTACAATTCACACACAGAGTTTCTCAAGGAAGCGGTGATGTTGTGTGCGACCTGCTGTGTTAGCGCGGGCACCCCTTTCTTGGAAAAGGAGTGAAAATGGCCATCGGCTCTTGGGGCACTGCAATGGGCATAAGGTCTTGAAAATCCTCAGTGACAAAAGGGTGTAAAGGCAGCCTATCTGTAGCCAACAAGTTGGAGATGCCGAAACTAAACCTCTTAGGCATGTCATGCACTTCGAAAATCATGTAAAAAACAGCGAGGGGACTCCAACCACAGTCTCCCTCGTTGCCACTAATTGGGCCACACACACCCCACTTGACTGTCATCAGTTGATCCCCCTTTTCAAAATGAAAAAGATGCTTTACATGAAGCACTCTCAAAAATACGTGTGCCTTTCGCGTCCCCTGGCTGACCCAGGGGAAGAAAAGTCCTCTGAGAGCCATGACTTGTTCATCTTGGTTCTTTTAGAAACACAGCGAGGGGACTCCAACCACAGTCTCCATCGTTGCCACTAATTGGGCCACACACACCCCACTTGACTGTCATCAGTTGATCCCCCTTTTCAAAATGAAAAAGATGCTTTGCATGAAGCACTCTCAAAAATACGTGTGCCTTTCGTGTCCCCTGGCTGACCCAGGGGAAGAAAAGTCCTCTGAGAGCCATGACTTGTTCATCTTGGTTCTTTTAGAAACACAGCGAGGGGACTCCAACCACAGTCTCCCTCGTTGCTACTAATTGGGCCACACACACCCCACTTGACTGGCATCAGTTGACCCACATTTTCAAGATGAA
Organism: Anomaloglossus baeobatrachus; assembly: GCF_048569485.1. Taxonomy (NCBI): domain Eukaryota; kingdom Metazoa; phylum Chordata; class Amphibia; order Anura; family Aromobatidae; genus Anomaloglossus; species Anomaloglossus baeobatrachus. The sequence continues at coordinate 86,491,542 of NC_134359.1, read as the reverse complement.
AAAGATGCTTTGCATGAAGCACTCTCAAAAATACGCGTGCCTTTCGCCTCCCCTGGATGACCCAGGGGAAGAAAAGTCCTCTGAGAGCCATGACTTGTTCATCTTGGTTCTTTTAGAAACACAGCGAGGGAACTCCAACCACAGTCTCCCTCGTTGCTACTAATTGGGCCACACACACCCCACTTGACTGGCATCGGTTGACCCCACTTTTGAAAAAGAAAAAGATGCTTTGCATGAAGCACTCTCAAAAATACGCGTGCCTTTCCCGTCCCCTGGCTGACCCAGGGGAAGAAAAGTCCTCTGAGAGCCATGACTTGTTCATCTTGGTTCTTTTAGAAACACAGCGAGGGGACTCCAACCACAGTCTCCCTCGTTGCTACTAATTGGGCCACACACACCCCACTTGACTGGCATCGGTTGACCCCACTTTTGAAAAAGAAAAAGATGCTTTGCATGAAGCACTCTCAAAAATAGACGTGCCTTACCCGTCCCCTGGCTGACCCAGGGGAAGAAAAGTCCTCTGAGAGCCATGACTTGTTCATTTTGGTTCTTTTAGAAACACAGCGAGGGGACTCCAACCACAGTCTCCCTCGTTGCCACTAATTGGGCCACACACACCCCACTTGACTGGCATCAGTTGACCCACATTTTCAAGATGAAAAAGATGCTTTGCATGAAGCATTCTCAAAAATACGCGTGCCTTTCCCGTCCCCTGGCTGACCCAGGGGAAGAAAAGTCCTCTGAGAGCCATGACTTGTTCATCTTGGTTCTTTTAGAAACACAGCGAGGGGACTCCAACCACAGTCTCCCTCGTTGCTACTAATTGGGCCACACACACCCCACTTGACTGGCATCGGTTGACCCCACTTTTGAATAAGAAAAAGATGCTTTGCATGAAGCACTCTCAAAAATACGCTTGCCTTTCCCGTCCCCTGGCTGACCCAGGGGAAGAAAAGTCCTCTGAGAGCCATGACTTGTTCCTCTTGGTTCTTTTAGAAACACAGCGAGGGGACTCCAACCACAGTCTCCCTCGTTGCCACTAATTGGGCCACACACACCCCACTTGACTGGCATCAGTTGACCCACATTTTCAAGATGAAAAAGATGCTTTGCATGAAGCACTCTCAAAAATACGCGTGCCTTTCCCGTCCCCTGGCTGACCCAGGGGAAGAAAAGTCCTCTGAGAGCCATGACTTGTTCATCTTGGTTCTTTTAGAAACACAGCGAGGGGACTCCAACCACAGTCTCCCTCGTTGCTACTAATTGGGCCACACACACCCCACTTGACTGGCATCGGTTGACCCCACTTTTGAAAAAGAAAAAGATGCTTTGCATGAAGCACTCTCAAAAATACGCGTGCCTTTCCCGTCCCCTGGCTGACCCAGGGGAAGAAAAGTCCTCTGAGAGCCATGACTTGTTCATCTTGGTTCTTTTAGAAACACAGCGAGGGGACTCCAACCACAGTCATCACAGTGGCATCCTAAAAGTAGCTGTTGGACTTCCATTAGTGTCCCACTAGTGCAAATCCATTTGCAGAACCTCTGCATTGCACACTCGAACTCATTGTTACTAAGCCATTATACTAGCAAACACTGAGTAAACTTAGTGGCATCCTAAAAGTGGCTGTTGGACTTCCATTAGTGTCCCACTAGTGCAAATCTATTTGCAGAACCTCTGCATTGCACACTCAAACTCATTGTTACTAAGCCATTATACTAGCAAACACTGAGTAAACTTAGTGGCATCCTAAAAGTAGCTGTTGGACTTCCATTAGTGTCCCACTAATGCAAATCTATTTGCAGAACCTCTGCATTGCACACTCAAACTCATTGTTACTAAGCCATTATACTAGCAAACACTGAGTAAACTTAGTGGCATCCTAAAAGTGGCTGTTGGACTTCCATTAGTGTCCCACTAGTGCAAATCTATTTGCAGCACCTCTGCGTTGCACACTCAAACTCATTGTTACTAAGCCATTATACTAGCAAACACTGAGTAAACTTAGTGGCATTCTAAAAGTGGCTGTTGGACTTCCATTAGTGTCCCACTAGTGCAAATCTATTTGCAGAACCTCTGCATTGCACACTCAAACTCATTGTTACTAAGCCATTATACTAGCAAACACTGAGTAAACTTAGTGGCATCCTAAAAGTAGCTGTTGGACTTCCATTAGTGTCCCACTAGTGCAAATCCATTTGCAGAACCTCTGCATTGCACACTCGAACTCATTGTTACTAAGCCATTATACTAGCAAACACTGAGTAAACTTAGTGGGATCCTAAAAGTGGCTGTTGGACTTCCATTAGTGTCCCACTAGTGCAAATCTATTTGCAGAACCTCTGCATTGCACACTCAAACTCATTGTTACTAAGCCATTATACTAGCAAACACTGAGTAAACTTAGTGGCATCCTAAAAGTAGCTGTTGGACTTCCATTAGTGTCCCACTAGTGCAAATCCATTTGCAGAACCTCTGCATTGCACACTCGAACTCATTGTTACTAAGCCATTATACTAGCAAACACTGAGTAAACTTAGTGGCATCCTAAAAGTGGCTGTTGGACTTCCATTAGTGTCCCACTAGTGCAAATCTATTTGCAGAACCTCTGCATTGCACACTCAAACTCATTGTTACTAAGCCATTATACTAGCAAACACTGAGTAAACTTAGTGGCATCCTAAAAGTAGCTGTTGGACTTCCATTAGTGTCCCACTAGTGCAAATCTATTTGCAGAACCTCTGCATTGCACACTCAAACTCATTGTTACTAAGCCATTATACTAGCAAACACTGAGTAAACTTAGTGGCATCCTAAAAGTAGCTGTTGGACTTCCATTAGTGTCCCACTGGTGCAAAGCTATTTGCAGCACCACTGCATTGCACACTCCTGCTCTGTTTTTAATAAGCTATAATAATAGCAAAAAATGCTGCCAGTTAGTGGCATTCAAAAAGTGGCTGTTGTACTCCATTTGTGCCCCAATGGTGCCAAACTATTTCTAACCCCTCTGCATGACACCCTCCTGCTCTGTTTTTAATAAGCTATAATAATAGCAAAAAATGCTGATAGTTAGTGGCATCCAAAAAGTGGCTGTTGTACTCCATTTGTGCCCCACTGGTGCCAAGCTATTTCTAGTACCTCTGCATGACACCCTCCTGCTCTGTTTTTAATAAGCTATAATAATAGCAAAAAATGCTGATAGTGGCATCCAAAAAGTGGCTGTTGTACTCCATTTGTGCCCCAATGGTGCCAAGCTTTTTCTAACACCTCTGCATGACACCCTCCTGCACATTTTGCAACGCTATTTTTATAGCAAACTCATGGAATTCCTTGCTGCATTTCACCATTAGGAGGGATAGAAAGTGAGGCTTCCTTTACTGTCCTGGTACACACAGAACACGGCCACTGTACCCACCTGCCCACTTTTGCCACGATATTTAATTTGCCCAAAGAGCTGACACTTTTTCTGCCATCCTAAAATTGTCTGGAATACTAAGTTAGTGTTCCTTTGCTGCCAAGCAAGGTACAACACATGTGCGTTCTACACTCCTTTCCATTTGTGGAACACAATAATTAACTGCAGGTAGTCCAGCCAATGTTTCACGAAGGTGCAGGCGTGGATATAATGTTGCCTTCATCCAATGGTGGTTCTCTCGATGTCTGACAGCTCAACAATACCATCTGTTTCCACTTCCAAAACAAGTGACGACCTGGCAATCACACTCCCGCTTACGGGTAAAGGGGTGGAAGTTCATCGTGAAAAAGCATGTGTGACTGCTGTCCCCACAGTCACAGAAGATGAAGAGCACGCAGATGCACTTGATGGGGCAGGCGGTGGTTGCACAGCCCCGCTAGGCCGCATTGTAGCACAGTGAAATTCCCTTTGCGACTTATGCTTCATTTTAAGTCTTGTATTTGGTGGGATCGACAGTATGCAGCAAAACCACGCAACATGAAAAGCACTGTTTGCAGTTGGGTTCACAAATGATTCTTTCACTTTCCCAAAACAAACAATAAGAACCATGCGTTAAATTGAAATAATAGAACAATCTAATCAGTGGCCTACTGCTTGCTAAGCCCTCTGGGTAGCAGCAGTAATTGTGTGTTTGTGCGTGTGTGTGTGTGCGAAGACAACTAACTAGTGGCGCATCACAAGAGCTTCCCAGTTATCTACCTATACATAGACAAAACACATCACCCACCCTGAATACCCTTGTTAGCTGAAGCCTCACAGATAAGGCAGATAATAACAGTGTGAATGCAAACCACACAGCTCTGCAACACAGTCATGTAAATTTTGAAAAGCAACATTCAATGCAAACATGTGTCGCTGTCCCTCTATGATTTAAACTGTACGTGACAATTTGACAGTGCAGAGGCAGCAAGTATGATTGTCTATATAGTCGTCCTACCCAGAACAGATATGTGTTTTCATAATAAAACAAAGTGTTGCGTGAACGCATTACTGTCTGGGCACAGCCTACCGTACCCGGGTAATGTGATGTCCAGTTGCCATAAATACAGACTTTACGCTCCTATAATGGTTAACAGTATAGACAGCACCGGAAGAATGTTGGTCTGTGGCACAGGATGCTGCTCACTGGCGTTACGGTACTCCTCACAAAACTCCAAAATGACTCCCCTCACAATTGAACGAAGTATTTCCGCGGTTGCTCCTTCCTGTGTGCCGATTTACCCCAGCCGCAGCCTAACTCCAGTGTTTCGCCAACTGAGTATGCTCTGCCTGACTGTGTCATTCCTGAGGCAAAGTCTTAATTTTGGGCTACAGCGCATGCTCGTTTGGACTGTGCCTGAGTCATTCTGCGACCTGCGGCTCAACACACTTACACAGGGCCCTGGTGCTTGACTCACTCTCGGGAGGCCACTAAAACTAACTGCACCCAACATCAGGCCCAGGTGTCCCCTTACACTGCAGTGGCGGTCCCCACTGACCGCAATACCGAGAGTGGCGTCACAAAAATACATATAAAGAAGCAACCTAAGTGTGACCAGACTCTTCCTCCACGTGGAGTCCCTGAAGGTAATGCACCAACACAACACCCGTGGGACTTCACACTGACTGAGAAAAGCCTCTTTGCACAGGTACTTGCACTACGTGCCGGGTCTAAGTCCTGTGTTGTGCCTAGACAGCATGCTGAAGCGGAAAGTCTTTTTTTCAGAAACTGTATTTCATGCTACTGAGCATGCTCAGGCACTTACTGCATCAGAGGCTAGGTCGGGTAATGAACTCTTTGGCCCTGCCCCTGATGTGGGGAGCCCATATAGACCACAGGGCATCAGGTGCCCTGACAATTTGGCCAGGCCACTCCCAACAGGCTTGCAGAGGGCCGCCCCTATGACTTGTCACCTCATTGTTGTTGGTCAGACGATGACTGTTGAGGTGTTTTGGTTGTGGCAGCCATGAGGTCATCATTCAAGTGGCCATTCAAAATAGGACGCTAGTTATGCCACTCATGACGTGTCACTCTGCTTTTGTGTCCAGGAGGTGCATTGTGGTCCACCCTGGCTTCGGGCGGACCCAGGTTATAAAAGGGGCTGGAGCCAAGAATAAGGTGCCAAGTCTTCTATTATGCTCCGAAAGAGCACACCTCCATGTGTTGAACCCATTGCGGCTTTAGGCCAGAGGTAGGCAGGGATAGGTCATCGATGCAGGCCGCCACCACAATTGGTAACGCAGAACATTTAAGAACAGCTCCTGTCCTACCAGTCCTGCTAGTGCAGCCCAGTGGCATAAACAGGCCTGCTGCTGCTGATGCACCTGCTGTCCACAGGTGTGTCCCCTAAGCACACGGACTGCATAACCAATAGCCCCTGTGTTGTTAACAGGGAATTCCTGGGCTGGGTGGTCGTGTGGACCCTGTCACGCTAACAGGGCTCCAAGTCTCCAGATCCGAGTTGCGTCTAACTCGGTTCAGGCTACTATTTGTTTGAGAGTCAACCTGCTCTGTCCTCCACCTAACCTTCCAGTTGCCAACCTCTCCTTTTCCATCTGTGAGCACGGTGGACACCGAATGGCGATTGGGATATCTACCTTTCTCTTTCTTTTCTTCTTAATATTTTTGATATAGCGGTAACATAGTATATACCACCTTATCCAAATCTGCCAGTCCCACCATACCAGATGTTGTTTCTTCAGCAAATGTTAATGTTGCTTAACCACCAAACCCACGGACACAAACTTTTTTACCCTTTCCAACACACCTGTTCCCCTTTCCACCAGCATCTGTCCTTTTTCAACTCAGTTTGTATATGAAAAAAATGCAACTCTGCAGAGACACCGTACTCAACGCCGTCTCAGCACAGCAGCCAGCCCTCGGTCCCTCAGATGTGGACAAGTAAGACCATTTCCTCCTATCGATGAAGAAGCGTTGAGATTCCCTCTGTGCACCACTGGTGTTTAGTGGAAAAGCAGATGTAAGATTGTGTACCAACTTCTGCTGATACTCCTGCATATGTGCATCCCTTTCTATGTCAGGAGTTATTTCGCAAAATTTTGTGTTGTACCGGGGATCTAACAGTGTGGCAACCCAGTAGTCAGCATGACTTGGAATTCGTACAATCCGAGGGTCATGTTGTAGGTAGTGCAGCAAGAAGGCGCTCATGTGTCTTGAGCATCCAGGAGGACCAAGTCCTTGGTGTGTTGGTGGCGGAGAGGTGAGAATCGTGCCTCCTTCCTCTGCCCTCTCCCCACAACCTCGCACAACCAAAATGTGAGCAAGCTCTCACTAATCTGCTGAGTCTTCCATGCCCATCGCCAGTTCGTCCTCCATTTCTTCCTGGGCTCCTGCACCTTCCTCAACTGTTTGCTGATACTATGCTCCCTTGATAATCCCTCTCCCCCACCGTACCATGACTGCCGCCAAGATGCCGCTGACCATCTGGACCTTGTAGATCTTGTTATCCCTTCCGCATATGACTCCTCCAGTACTTCCTCCCTTCCTCTTGGACCAACACCTGACTCCGAATAATACTTACAGTGTGTTCCATCATGTAGATGACCAAAATTGTACGCTGAGAATGTCATCGCCAGTGTTAAACATCTGCGTCGACATTTGTAAACTGTGTAGAACGGTGCATATGTCATTGATCTGACACCACTCCAGCAGCGTGATCTGCACCACCTCTGGATCAAGTTAGCCCAGGGTATACGTCATAACGTATTTCAGCTGGGCTCTGCGGTGCTGACACAGACGCTGCAACATGTGCAGATTAAAATTCCTGCGTGTCGGAACATCGCATTTCTGACGTTTCACCGCCAGACCTTAAGACTTCAGGAGCGATGAAAGTTGTTGAGCTACTGGGTGCGAACGATGGAAGTGAGCACATAGTGAGCGTGCCTGCTGTACAAGGCCATGTAGGCCGGGATGTTGTTTTAAAAATTGCTGGAGAATCAGATTAAACACGTGAGCCATACAAGTCACGTGTGTCACATGGGCCTGAGGAAGGCACGCTGCCATGTTTGCATCATTGTGCACATGGCTGTTAAGTCACCACCGTAGTCCGCTACGTCAATTTGTACTCCGGTCGCAAGGTGACAACGTATTCCTTTCATGCATAGTGCTGATGATGGGAGAGGAGTCGACGCCAGCGGCACAGGTAGACGCAGGTTATGCTCACCCACTGGGATGCGTTACCTTGACAGATGCAGAACCACAGGCTGAATGCAGGTGGTGGGTATCTCACAGATGAAGTAGCATCATTCAGCTACAACCAATGGAAAGACACAACACCCTTTTTTAGGCCCCTCCTGTCTGAAGACCACTGCCAGACATAGCTATGAACCTCTGGTTACTGTTACCCCCAGTTTAGCTTTATGAGTTTGTGTGCTTCTTACCTGACTACTTTTCCTGCTTGCTGTTTAGGTACCTCGTTGGCCGATTTGCATTTCACCTCTGCTTGTTTTCTGATTAAGTCCTGTCCCTCCCATTCTGTTACTCTTCCTCAATTAATGTTTTGACCCTGCATGACTACTATTCTCTGGAACTGCTGCTTTCCACAGGTATTGATCAACTTGGGCCCTGTGTCATTCAACATCACTGTATAGGGATTAAAGGGTTTCAGGGTTCTGGGGGTCCAGCTTGGTGAGTGGGTTCCCTCTAGCCTATCCTTTACAGCTTGTCTGAGTGTGTTGATCTAGGCAGGCGTTACACCGTGCCCTCGACAGAAGGACATGTAGGCCGGGATAGTATTTAAAAATTGCTGGAGATTCAGATTCAACACATGAGCCATACAAGGTACGTGTGTCACATTGCCCTGAAGAAGGTCCGCAGACTGTTTAGCATCATTGTCGCACCCGGCATTCCGTGGCTGCTGGTTGAGTGGAGACAACCATTGATGAAACTCGGTCTCACTCTACAGAGCTTACCGTCCACAACTCCTCAGCGGTGTCTCACATTTCCCCTACATTTCAAAGTAAACATTTGACCGCCTGATGGCCTTGAGCTCTGCTGCCAGCATAGTAAGGAGGTGTGTGGGATTCCTTGGGCGCAGTTACAAGGAAGGCAAGCCTGACCACACAAGGTTTGGGCTGAGGTGCAGGAATAACACGAGGTTGATGAGGCAGAAGCAGTGGAGGAACTTGTACATACAGAGGAGAGATTGAAACACACAACTCGTGGGGACGGAAAGACTTGTACAGCAGACACTTCTCCATCTATCACCATAGTTACCCAGTGCCCAGTCAGTGACATGTAACTCCCCTGTCCATGCTTACTGTTCCAAGTATCTGTGGTGAAATGCACCCTGTCACACACTAATAATAATATTAATAATAATCTTTATTTCTATAGCGCCAACATATTCCGCAGCGCTTTACAATTTTGCATGAAGCACTCTCAAAAATACGCGTGCCTTTCGCCTCCACTGGCTAACCCAGGGGAAGAAAAGTCCTCTGAGAGCCATGACTTGTTCATCTTGGTTCTTTTAGAAACACAGCGAGGGGACTCCAACCACAGTCTCCCTCGTTTCCACTAATTGGGCCACACACACCCCACTTGACTGTCATCAGTTGATCCCCCTTTTCAAAATGAAAAAGATGCTTTGCATGAAGCACTCTCAAAAATATGTGTGCCTTTCGCCTCCCCTGGATGACCCAGGGGAAGAAAAGTCCTCTGAGAGCCATGTCCACAATGTCAGTGGACAGACGCGTGTGCTTATCTGCCAGCAGACCCCCAGCAGCACTGAAGACAGGTTATGAGAGAACGCTGGCTGCAGGACACGACAAGATCCCCAAGGCGTATGTGGCAAGCTCAGGCAATTTATCCAGATTGGAAGCCTAAAATGAGCAGGGCTCATGTTGCACAGTAATGGCATCGATGTTTCCTTGCATATACTCATATATCTGTGTCTCCTCCTCTTTTTCCTTGTCCAGCTCTTTTGTTTTCGCATGAGTATATGTCCTTGTCACTTTCCCATGTGTTTGTGTTGTGTTGTGAGTTGTTTGTCACCTTTTGGACACCTTTGAGGGTGTTTTCTAGGTGTTTTTATGTGTTTGTGATTGCCTGCCATTGTTTTCTATGGGGTTCGAGTGGTTCGCCGAACTGGTTCGCCGAACCGAACTCGAACGAGACCTCCGTTCGGCGAACCGAACTCGAGCCGAACCGCGACCGGTTCGCTCATCTCTAGTCAAGTCCCTGGTGAAACAAGGCTCTGCTGGAATAGACCCTGCTGCCCCCGCCGAGGCCCAACGACTGTGGAGGGAACGAGCCCGGCTGTACCTGCACCAGGGGAAGCTGTATCGGGAATTTATCAACCCGAAGACCCATGAGAAGGTTCGCCAGCTGGTGATTCCCCAGACTAACGTGCCCACTGTTCTGCAGGCATACCATGACGGTGCCGGGCACTTTGGGTGGAAGAAGCTGGAGATGCTGTTGAGGGAGCGATTCTATTGGAGTGGGATGCGGGAGTCTGTGGAGGCCTGGTGCCGAGAATGTGGTCCCTGTGCACTGAGAAGAAGGGATGAGGCCAGCCAAAAGGCCCCTTTGCGCCCAATCATTACGCATCAGCCGCTGGAGCTGGTCGCCCTCGACCACGTGAAGCTCACCCCTAGCTGAAGTGGGTACACCTATGCTCTGACCATTGTAGACCACTATTCGAGATTCATGGTGGTTGTCCCAGTTAAAGATCTGACCGGGCGTACTGCAGCCAGAGCCTTCCAGGCCTACTTTTGTCGACAACATGGGTACCCGGAGAGGGTGCTGACCGACCAGGGTCCAGCTTTTGAAGCAGAAGTGTTTCAGGAATTCTGCCAGTTATACGGCTGTAAAAAGATCCGGACCACCCAGTACCATGCACAGACTATCGGCATGTGTGAAAAGATGAACCATCTGGTCTTGGACCTCCTTAAGACCCTGCCGTTGGAAGAGCGGAACTTATGGCCGGAAAAGCTGTCCGATCTGGTAGACATGGACAATAACATTCCTAGCAGCTCCAAAAAGTGCACGCCCACGTACCTAATGAGAGCCCGACCAGGCCGGTTGCCGGTGGACCTAGAAATGGATTTGGAGGCTCCAGAGGCCCTTCCTTCCACTGCTGACTGGGACGCCCGGCGGAGGGCGCAGTACCGACAGGTCCAAGAATACGTAGAAAAGAACTTGTGTCGGAGTCGGGGACAGCAAGAACAGTGCCTCAACAGGAAGGCTCCTGCAGGTCCCTTTCAGCCTGGGGATGTAGTACTGAAGCAAAAGAGAAGAACCCATAAGCTGGATGACCAATAGGAGAAGACCCCGTATGTTATACAACCCACTGAGTGGGAGAATGTGAAGGCCTACCAGATCAGTCGTGACCAGGGGAAGACTTCGGCCATGGTTTTCAGAGACCACCTGAAGAGGTGTCCACCACCGTTGAGGGTGGCAACTGAAGTTCCGGCCCCCAGACCGGCTGGGGAGAAAGAAAAAGAGGTAATCCACACCATGATGGGCGATTTTCCGGCAGATTGGCCTTTGCAGAATGGCGCAGTGATTCTTCCTGTGATACTGTTCCCACAACCTGTGGAGGAGAAAGAGATGGAAGTCGCCGCCAATGAACCAGTGCCCAGGGATGCACCTATACCCAGCCCCCCTGCGTCTCCGCCTGCCCCACATAATAGACGGGAAGGGGAACCAGTTGTTTCCTCCGCCCCACTGCCTGTCACCACTAACATTGGGCCCCGAAGGTCCACACGCCCCAACCTAGGCCGACCCCCGCTTAGGTACAGGGAAACTACCATTTAGGGGTGTTACACGTTGAGTGTGTAAATAAGTAAATGAATGAATCAACCGAGCAAATAACCTGATTGACACCGTGATTGACCCGGCCGTTGCCGGCAAGTTGTCCCCGCAGGGACCCTTTGTACCGTTGGCATGAGGAACTCTTCATGGACATGCCTGAGAACTTGCAGGGCACCCACGAACTGGTGGGATTGTAAATAAGTTGGGGCATGTTTTCCGTTGCCGCCTCCGGAGAGGCAGATTTGGAGGATGGGCCTGGAGGAAAGTGATGGCCCAGGCCCGCCACTACCACAACCGGTGGCGATCCTCCGGGGGTCAGGGGTCCCCCATGGACGTGGGGTCCCCTGAAGTGACAGCCGGGTGCGAGTCACCGTACCCGTTCCCGCTCGGGCAGCCTGGATCTGGACTGGGGTCAAGGGGTGCTGCCCACTTCTTAGGGGCAGCATCAGGGCTAGGTTGCTTGGGTGGGAGAGCGGAAGCTGTCCGTCCGTTATTATTAAAAGTGTGTGTATATGTGGTTTGTAACATTTAAGTGACCTGCCTCCCGTAAGGGAAGATTTAAAATGCTTAAACTGTTGATGGTTTTTATATTTTTTACAGTTAAAAACAAAAAAGAAAAATAAAACCGGTGATGGACGGGCAGCCCGCAGACGGTCTGCATTTAAATAAGGGGGAATGTGGCGCCCTGGACTAGCCAGGTCGTCACAGGTACTACAACACACACCCCCACCCTGAGACAGGCACATCAGCCAGATGCAAAATCCTTGTTGCCTCCCTCCAGGGGCTGATGTCCACACCAGGTGGGGTGGAGCCAGGCGGTTGCCCCCACCCACTGAGGAGTTCACAGTCCTAGAGGCGGGAAAGGAAGAGAGTTCAGTTAGGGAAGTGGAAGTGAGGAGTGAGAAGGAGCAAACTAACCGTGTCCGGGTGTGTGGCCCGGGCACTAAGCGCAAGGTTGGCAGACGGTGGTGGCCGTCTGCAGGAGAGGCGAATCAACACGGAACCGTAAGACCGGGGACGGATGGTGGCCCGCTGGTACCGAACCGGGGAGCGAAGTGAAGCCAGCACACACAGGTAGGGCCTGCGGACCCCGACCAGGCTTGGAGTCGCCGTTAGAAGTCAAATCCGTCAGTGACCAGAACCCCAGGGGTTTCCTAACAGCCAAGACCCGATTGAAGGCAACCGTCCGACCAGCAAAAGGAAATACAGCTACCACCACAGCTAGAGTTCCAAGGTCCCGAGCCTGCGGGCAAAAGGGCTCCTCCAGCACATATACACGCTGGGGAGCGGGTTACCGGTGGGAATCCATCAGGACTGAACATACACAAAGATGCAGGGAAAGGCAGCCACCACCAACCGTCCGGGAGAAGTCACAGCAGCCAGCTGCGGGACCCGTCCATCCAGCCGTTTGGTTTTCCAGAGACTTTGTGTACATTTGTGGCTGAGTAAGTACAACCGTGCCGTTCGGCACCACGCTGCGCAGTCCAGACGACCCTGCACTTTGCCAACCCTGCCTCCCCGTCACCTCACCGGGCCCCGGCACCACCCCTACCCATGGAGGGAGGGAACAACATCCCAGCTGCTCCCTACCATCGCTCCCGGGAACCCCGCCACCAGCAGCGGTGGTGCCCAACCTCACCACAACCCGTGGGTGGCATCACGGACCAAATCCCCAAACCAAACTACCCCCTTTCACTCACGGGCGAGGAGCGCCGCTCGAGTCCCCGGATCCGGGCCCACTGCTCAAGCCACCGAGCAACAGCAGCGCCGGACCCGAGCGTTAGCGAGCGCGCGGCGGCGTCCTCCCCGCCCACGACACTGCCCCACTAAGAAGACAAGGAACAGGAAGCGGCTCTAAGAACAGTTCTCGTAAGGGATCACTGCCTATGGCTGTGGGTGCAGGATACTCAGCGAAACATATTGACCCTTGGACTCCAGGGCCATAGAGATGAAGGGCTTATTTAACTTTCCTGGCTAAAAGAATGTTCACAAGTAATATGCCGTCATTGGAAACTGCAATGATTGTGTGTCTGAGTTATACAGAAGATACCATGAAGTGTGCTGCCTGCTGTATTATGTGACCAAGTGTTGTGCCAAGTAAAGACTACTTTGTTGTTATGAATTTGTTTGTCGTCCTTATCTGGAAGTCCTATTGACCTGATGAAGAGTGTAACAGCATTGCTCCAAGTAACACTATCAGCACACACAGACCCAGAACTCTCATTTAAAACCCGTGTCTCGGGGTGCTGAACTTTACACTCTTGCCCACACAGACCCAGAACTCTCATTTAAAACCCGTGTGTCGGGAGGCTGAACTTTACACTCTCCCCCATGGCTACTGCCCCGGGCACCATTGCTTCAGCCATGCGCTGCAATCTCCTGACATTTGAAAAAGAGATCACTCTCCGTCATGGTACTCCCATGACATCTCTGCATTACAACTATAATTTCTAATTCCACTAAGTAATGTTCATGAACATGGATATTTATATATAGATTGCGTTTGTTGCCCTGGAACAAGCACTCTGCCCTCAATTGGATGCATTTTATACCACAGTCACGGTATTGGCATGGGCTATCTACTAGTAAGAATTAAATGTGTAAGCAATGGAAGTTCCCATATTTAGGATCCACACCAAACCCATCAGGTAGATAATAAGTGGCCAATTTACTATCTATTTACTGCTAACCTACATGACCATCTATGATCAGACATAATTACTACCCTTGTATTTCGGTTTGATTTATTGCAGAAGCCATAAGTCCTAAAATTAATAACTAATTTATACAAATAATTAAGTATTACATATTATAAAAAAATGAGAAGACAAATCATTCAGTTTTGAACTCTTTATTAAATACAGTCTCTACCTATACCTAAAGCCATTGATCCAGAAGAAGGCAAAAAATCTGGACACATTCAGCCAATTTGTGCCACAGGGAAAAAATTCCTTCTCGACCCCAAGAAAAGGCGATCAGTTCAAGAACCCTGGACCAAGGCTATACTACAACTAACTGAGCTATAGGACGGTTATATCATATAAGAACCCTTATGTGGAATTCATAAACTGGCCAACAGAAGAACTGGAATTAGGCCGGTGGTAGTATGGTACTTGTTTAGGCCTGTTGTTTGAAGACCAGAAATAGCCTTCGCTATTGCCCCAGACTAGGACAGATTTTGTATTTATTACCTTTCAGAGCATCGCATCCCTGAAGAATGAAATCATTAGGGATGATCGAATACCACAAATATCCGACTTCGCGAATATCCGACCAATAGGTCACTGCTATGTGAATATTCGATGCGCAATGTAAGTCTATGGGAAGCCCAAACAATTGTTATTCGGGTTATCCATAGACTTACATTGCATATCAAATATTCGCAAATAGTCAAATAGCGGCAACCTGTTTGCGAATTTTCGCAAAGTCAGATATTTGTGGTATTTGATCATCCCTAGAAATCATCCTTAGTGACTAAGTGAGTAAATTAAACGAAAAAAGTGCACGTTTGTTATGATGCTCAAGATGGGGACCAGAATGTGGACTAATAATAAAATAAGGAACATGATAGGAGACATATCTACAATACATACATTATTCTTATCTATCTAATATGATGACAACAGCTCTCCAGACCCGCAACCCACCACAAGGACCACTCCTGTCTAATCCCTGAAGAATGAAATCATCCTCAGTAACCATGTGAGGGGGATAAGCGCCTCCTTTGATCTCAGAGTATAGACTCCCGGGAAAGAGTGCTGCTCAAACTGTTGGGGTGCAGATGTGGGACCCTATACCAGAGATGATGTCCTCCACCCAACTTTCAAAAAGCTGTAAGGGTCGTCAGTAGAGATGGGTAGTCGAGCTGGGCTATCAGACGGTCACCTCTGTAGCTGTAGTGTCATTTTTCGTATGGTCCCGATGTGTAAATTAAAAAAAGTACACGTTTGTTATAATGTACAAGATGGGGACCATAATGTGGACAAAATAACAAAATAGCGAACATGATAGGGGACATTTCTACAATACATACATTATTCTTATCTATATAATAGGATGACAACAGCTCTCCAGACCTGCATCCCACCACAAAGACCACTCCATCCCTGAAGAATGAAATCATCCTAAGTGACGAAGTGAGGGAATTCGTGCCAACCTGTGGTCTCAAGGCATTGTCTCTTATAAGAGTCCTGCTCAAGGTGATGGGGTGCAACTGTGGGACCCTATACCAGAGATGATGTCCTCCACCCAACTTTCAAAAAGCTGTAAAGGTCTTCAGTAGAGATGGGTAGTCGAGCTGGGCTATCAGACGGTCACCTCTGTAGCTGTAGTGTCATTATTCGTATGGTCCCAATGTGTATATTAAAAAAAAGTGCACCTTTGTTATAATGTACAAGATGGGGACCATAATGTGGACAAAAAAAACAAAATAGGGAACATGATAGGGGACATTTCTACAATACATACATTATTCTCATCTATATAATAGGATGACAACAGCTCTCCAGACCTGCATCCCACCACAAAGACCACTCCAGCCCTGAAGAATGAAATCATCCTTAGTGACGAAGTGAGGGACTTCGTGCCAACCTGTGGTCTCAAGGCATTGTCTCTTATAAGAGTCCTGCTCAAGGTGATGGGGTGCAACTGTGGGACCCTATACCAGAGATAATGTCCTCCACCCAACTTTCAAAAAGCTGTAAGGGTCTTAAGTAGAGATGGGTAGTCGAGCTGGGCTATCAGACGGTCACCTCTGTAGCTTTAGTGTCATTATTCGTATGGTCCCAATGTGTATATTAAAAAAAAGTGCACCTTTGTTATAATGTACAAGATGGGGACCATAATGTGGACAAAAAAAACAAAATAGGGAACATGATAGGGGACATTTCTACAAAACATACATTATTCTTATCTATATAATAGGATGACAACAGCTCTCCAGACCTGCATCCCACCACAAGGACCACTCCAGCCCTGAAGAATGAAATCATCCTTAGTGACGAAGTGAGGGACTTCGTGCCAACCTGTGGTCTCAAGGCATTGTCTCTTATAAAAGTCCTGCTCAAGGTGATGGGGTGCAACTGTGGGACCCTATACCAGAGATGATGTCCTCCACCCAACTTTCAAAAGCTGTAAGGGTCTTCAGTAGAGATGAGTAGTTGAGCTGGGCTATCAGACGGTCACCTCTGTAGCTGTAGTGTCATTATTCGTATGGTCCCAATGTGTAAATTAAAAAAAAGTGCACATTTGTTATAATGTACAAGATGGGGACCATAATGTGGACAAAATAGCAAAATAGGGAACATGATAGGGGACATTTCTACAATACATACATTATTCTTATATATATAATAGGATGACAACAGCTCTCCAGACCTGCATCCCACCACAAAGACCATCCCAGCCCTGAAGAATGAAATATCCTTAGTAACGAAGGGAGGGACTTCGTGCCAACCTGTGGTCTCAAGGCATTGACTCTTATAAGAGTCCTGCTCAAGGTGATGGGGTGCAACTGTGGGACCCTATACCAGAGATGATGTCCTCCACCCAACTTTCAAAAAGCTGTAAGGGTCGTCAGTAGAGATGGGTAGTCGAGCTGGGCTATCAGACGGTCACCTCTGTAGCTGTAGTGTCATTTTTCGTATGGTCCCGATGTGTAAATTAAAAAAAGTACACGTTTGTTATAATGTACAAGATGGGGACCATAATGTGGACAAAATAACAAAATAGCGAACATGATAGGGGACATTTCTACAATACATACATTATTCTTATCTATATAATAGGATGACAACAGCTCTCCAGACCTGCATCCCACCACAAAGACCACTCCATCCCTGAAGAATGAAATCATCCTAAGTGACGAAGTGAGGGAATTCGTGCCAACCTGTGGTCTCAAGGCGTTGTCTCTTATAAGAGTCCTGCTCAAGGTGATGGGGTGCAACTGTGGGACCCTATACCAGAGATGATGTCCTCCACCCAACTTTCAAAAAGCTGTAAAGGTCTTCAGTAGAGATGGGTAGTCGAGCTGGGCTATCAGACGGTCACCTCTGTAGCTGTAGTGTCATTATTCGTATGGTCCCAATGTGTAAATTAAAAAAAAGTGCACCTTTGTTATAATGTACAAGATGGGGACCATAATGTGGACAAAAAAAACAAAATAGGGAACATGATAGGGGACATTTCTACAATACATACATTATTCTTATCTATATAATAGGATGACAACAGCTCTCCAGACCTGCATCCCACCACAAAGACCACTCCAGCCCTGAAGAATGAAATCATCCTTAGTAACGAAGTGAGGGACTTCGTGCCAACCTGTGGTCTCAAGGCATTGACTCTTATAAGAGTCCTGCTCAAGGTGATGGGGTGCAACTGTGGGACCCTATACCAGAGATGATGTCCTCCACCCAACTTTCAAAAAGCTGTAAGGGTCTTCAGTAGAGATGGGTAGTCGAGCTGGGCTATCAGACGGTCACCTCTGTAGCTGTAGTGTCATTATTCGTATGGTCCCAATGTGTATATTAAAAAAAAGTGCACCTTTGTTATAATGTACAAGATGGGGACCATAATGTGGACAAAAAAAACAAAATAGGGAACATGATAGGGGACATTTCTACAATACATACATTATTCTCATCTATATAATAGGATGACAACAGCTCTCCAGACCTGCATCCCACCACAAAGACCACTCCAGCCCTGAAGAATGAAATCATCCTTAGTGACGAAGTGAGGGACTTCGTGCCAACCTGTGGTCTCAAGGCATTGTCTCTTATAAGAGTCCTGCTCAAGGTGATGGGGTGCAACTGTGGGACCCTATACCAGAGATAATGTCCTCCACCCAACTTTCAAAAAGCTGTAAGGGTCTTAAGTAGAGATGGGTAGTCGAGCTGGGCTATCAGACGGTCACCTCTGTAGCTGTAGTGTCATTAATCGTATGGTCCCAATGTGTATATTAAAAAAAAAGTGCACCTTTGTTATAATGTACAAGATGGGGACCATAATGTGGACAAAAAAAACAAAATAGGGAACATGATAGGGGACATTTCTACAAAACATACATTATTCTTATCTATATAATAGGATGACAACAGCTCTCCAGACCTGCATCCCACCACAAGGACCACTCCAGCCCTGAAGAATGAAATCATCCTTAGTGACGAAGTGAGGGACTTCGTGCCAACCTGTGGTCTCAAGGCATTGTCTCTTATAAAAGTCCTGCTCAAGGTGATGGGGTGCAACTGTGGGACCCTATACCAGAGATGATGTCCTCCACCCAACTTTCAAAAGCTGTAAGGGTCTTCAGTAGAGATGAGTAGTTGAGCTGGGCTATCAGACGGTCACCTCTGTAGCTGTAGTGTCATTATTCGTATGGTCCCAATGTGTAAATTAAAAAAAAGTGCACATTTGTTATAATGTACAAGATGGGGACCATAATGTGGACAAAATAGCAAAATAGGGAACATGATAGGGGACATTTCTACAATACATACATTATTCTTATCTATATAATAGGATGACAACAGCTCTCCAGACCTGCATCCCACCACAAAGACCATCCCAGCCCTGAAGAATGAAATATCCTTAGTAACGAAGGGAGGGACTTCGTGCCAACCTGTGGTCTCAAGGCATTGACTCTTATAAGAGTCCTGCTCAAGGTGATGGGGTGCAACTGTGGGACCCTATACCAGAGATGATGTCCTCCACCCAACTTTCAAAAAGCTGTAAGGGTCGTCAGTAGAGATGGGTAGTCGAGCTGGGCTATCAGACGGTCACCTCTGTAGCTGTAGTGTCATTTTTCGTATGGTCCCGATGTGTAAATTAAAAAAAGTACACGTTTGTTATAATGTACAAGATGGGGACCATAATGTGGACAAAATAACAAAATAGCGAACATGATAGGGGACATTTCTACAATACATACATTATTCTTATCTATATAATAGGATGACAACAGCTCTCCAGACCTGCATCCCACCACAAAGACCACTCCATCCCTGAAGAATGAAATCATCCTAAGTGACGAAGTGAGGGAATTCGTGCCAACCTGTGGTCTCAAGGCGTTGTCTCTTATAAGAGTCCTGCTCAAGGTGATGGGGTGCAACTGTGGGACCCTATACCAGAGATGATGTCCTCCACCCAACTTTCAAAAAGCTGTAAGGGTCTTAAGTAGAGATGGGTAGTCGAGCTGGGCTATCAGACGGTCACCTCTGTAGCTGTAGTGTCATTAATCGTATGGTCCCAATGTGTATATTAAAAAAAAGTGCACCTTTGTTATAATGTACAAGATGGGGACCATAATGTGGACAAAAAAAACAAAATAGGGAACATGATAGGGGACATTTCTACAATACATACATTATTCTTATCTATATAATAGGATGACAACAGCTCTCCAGACCTGCATCCCACCACAAAGACCACTCCAGCCCTGAAGAATGAAATCATCCTTAGTAACGAAGTGAGGGACTTCGTGCCAACCTGTGGTCTCAAGGCATTGACTCTTATAAGAGTCCTGCTCAAGGTGATGGGGTGCAACTGTGGGACCCTATACCAGAGATGATGTCCTCCACCCAACTTTCAAAAAGCTGTAAGGGTCTTCAGTAGAGATGGGTAGTCGAGCTGGGCTATCAGACGGTCACCTCTGTAGCTGTAGTGTCATTATTCGTATGGTCCCAATGTGTACATTAAAAAAAAGTGCACCTTTGTTTTAATGTACAAGATGGGGACCATAATGTGGACAAAATAACAAAATAGGGAACATGATAGGGGACATTTCTACAATACATACATTATTCTTATCTATATTATAGGATGACAACAGCTCTCCAGACCTGCATCCCACCACAAAAACCACTCCAGCCCTGAAGAATGAAATCATCCTTAGTGACGAAGTGAGGGACTTCGTGCCAACCTGTGGTCTCAAGGCATTGTCTCTTATCAGAGTCCTGCTCAAGGTGATGGGGTGCAACTGTGGGACCCTATACCAGAGATGATGTCCTCCACCCAACTTTCAAAAAGCTGTAAGGGTCTTAAGTAGAGATGGGTAGTCGAGCTGGGCTATCAGACGGTCACCTCTGTAGCTGTAGTGTCATTATTCGTATGGTCCCAATGTGTATATTAAAAAAAAGTGCACCTTTGTTATAATGTACAAGATGGGGACCATAATGTGGACAAAAAAAACAAAATAGGGAACATGATAGGGGACATTTCTACAATACATACATTATTCTTATCTATATAATAGGATGACAACAGCTCTCCAGACCTGCATCCCACCACAAGGACCACTCCAGCCCTGAAGAATGAAATCATCCTTAGTGACGAAGTGAGGGACTTCGTGCCAACCTGTGGTCTCAAGGCATTGTCTCTTATAAAAGTCCTGCTCAAGGTGATGGGGTGCAACTGTGGGACCCTATACCAGAGATGATGTCCTCCACCCAACTTTCAAAAGCTGTAAGGGTCTTCAGTAGAGATGAGTAGTTGAGCTGGGCTATCAGACGGTCACCTCTGTAGCTGTAGTGTCATTATTCGTATGGTCCCAATGTGTAAATTAAAAAAAAGTGCACATTTGTTATAATGTACAAGATGGGGACCATAATGTGGACAAAATTACAAAATAGGGAACATGATAGGGGACATTTCTACAATACATACATTATTCTTATCTATATAATAGGATGACAACAGCTCTCCAGACCTGCATCCCACCACAAAGACCATCCCAGCCCTGAAGAATGAAATTATCCTTAGTAACGAAGTGAGGGACTTCGTGCCAACCTTTGGTCTCAAGGCATTGACTCTTATAAGAGTCCTGCTCAAGGTGATGGGGTGCAACTGTGGGACCCTATACCAGAGATGATGTCCTCCACCCAACTTTCAAAAAGCTGTAAGGGTCTTCAGTAGAGATGGGTAGTCGAGCTGGGCTATCAGACGGTCACTTCTGTAGCTGTAGTGTCATTATTCGCATGGTCCCAATGTGTATATTAAAAAAAAGTGCACCTTTGTTATAATGTACAAGATGGGGACCATAATGTGGACAAAAAAAACAAAATAGGGAACATGATAGGGGACATTTCTACAATACATACATTATTCTTATCTATATAATAGGATGACAACAGCTCTCCAGACCTGCATCCCACCACAAAGACCACTCCAGCCCTGAAGAATGAAATCATCCTTAGTGACGAAGTGAGGGACTTCGTGCCAACCTGTGGTCTCAAGGCATTGTCTCTTATAGGAGTTCTGCTCAAGGTGATGGGGTGCAACTGTGGGACCCTATACCAGAGATGATGTCCTCCACCCAACTTTCAAAAGCTGTAAGGGTCTTCAGTAAAGATGAGTAGTCGAGCTGGGCTATCAGACGGTCACCTCTGTAGCTGTAGTGTCATTATTCGTATGGTCCCAATGTGTAAATTAAAAAAAAGTGCACATTTGTTATAATGTACAAGATGGGGACCATAATGTGGACAAAATAACAAAATAGGGAACTTGATAGGGGACATTTCTACAATACATACATTATTCTTATCTATATAATAGGATGACAACAGCTCTCCAGACCTGCATCCCACCACAAAGACCATCCCAGCCCTGAAGAATGAAATTATCCTTAGTAACGAAGTGAGGGACTTCGTGCCAACCTGTGGTCTCAAGGCATTGACTCTTATAAGAGTCCTGCTCAAGGTGATGGGGTGCAACTGTGGGACCCTATACCAGAGATGATGTCCTCCACCCAACTTTCAAAAAGCTGTAAGGGTCTTCAGTAGAGATTTGTAGTCGAGCTGGGCTATCAGACGGTCACCTCTGTAGCTGTAGTGTCATTATTCGTATGGTCCCAATGTGTATATTAAAAAAAAGTGCACCTTTGTTATAATGTACAAGATGGGGACCATAATGTGGACAAAATAACAAAATAGGGAACATGATAGGGGACATTTCTACAATACATACATTATTCTTATCTATATAATAGGATGACAACAGCTCTCCAGACCTGCATCCCACCACAAAGACCACTCCAGCCCTGAAGAATGAAATCATCCTTAGTGACGAAGTGAGGGACTTCGTGCCAACCTGTGGTCTCAAGGCATTGTCTCTTATAAGAGTCCTGCTTAAGGTGATGGGGTGCAACTGTGGGACCCTATACCAGAGATGATGTCCTCCACCTAACTTTCAAAAAGCTGTAAGGGTCTTCAGTAAAGATGAGTAGTCGAGCTGGGCTATCAGACGGTCACCTCTGTAGCTGTAGTGTCATTATTCGTATGGTCCCAATGTGTAAATTAAAAAAAAGTGCACATTTGTTATAATGTACAAGATGGGGACCATAATGTGGACAAAATAACAAAATAGGGAACTTGATAGGGGACATTTCTACAATACATACATTATTCTTATCTATATAATAGGATGACAACAGCTCTCCAGACCTGCATCCCACCACAAAGACCATCCCAGCCCTGAAGAATGAAATTATCCTTAGTAACGAAGTGAGGGACTTCGTGCCAACCTGTGGTCTCAAGGCATTGACTCTTATAAGAGTCCTGCTCAAGGTGATGGGGTGCAACTGTGGGACCCTATACCAGAGATGATGTCCTCCACCCAACTTTCAAAAAGCTGTAAGGGTCTTCAGTAGAGATTTGTAGTCGAGCTGGGCTATCAGACGGTCACCTCTGTAGCTGTAGTGTCATTATTCGTATGGTCCCAATGTGTATATTAAAAAAAAGTGCACCTTTGTTATAATGTACAAGATGGGGACCATAATGTGGACAAAATAACAAAATAGGGAACATGATAGGGGACATTTCTACAATACATACATTATTCTTATCTATATAATAGGATGACAACAGCTCTCCAGACCTGCATCCCACCACAAAGACCACTCCAGCCCTGAAGAATGAAATCATCCTTAGTGACGAAGTGAGGGACTTCGTGCCAACCTGTGGTCTCAAGGCATTGTCTCTTATAAGAGTCCTGCTTAAGGTGATGGGGTGCAACTGTGGGACCCTATACCAGAGATGATGTCCTCCACCTAACTTTCAAAAAGCTGTAAGGGTCTTCAGTAGAGATGGGTAGTCGAGCTGGGCTATCAGACGGTCACCTCTGTAGCTGTAGTGTCATTATTCGTATGGTCCCAATGTGTATATTAAAAAAAAGTGCACCTTTGTTATAATGTACAAGATGGGGACCATAATGTGGACAAAATAACAAAATAGGGAACATGATAGGGGACATTTCTACAATACATACATTATTCTTATCTATATAATAGGATGACAACAGCTCTCCAGACCTGCATCCCACCACAAAGACCACTCCAGCACTGAAGAATGAAATCATCCTTAGTGACGAAGTGAGAGACTTCGTGCCAACCTGTGGTCTCAAGGCATTGTCTCTTATAAGAGTCCTGCTCAAGGTGATGGGGTGCAACTGTGGGACCCTATACCAGAGATGATGTCCTACACCCAACTTTCAAAAGCTGTAAGGGTCTTCAGTAGAGATGGGTAGTCGAGCTGGGCTATCAGACGGTCACCTCTGTAGCTGTAGTGTCATTATTCGTATGGTCTTAATGTGTATATTAAAAAAAAGTGCACCTTTGTTATAATGTACAAGATGGGGACCATAATGTGGACAAAATAACAAAATAGGGAACATGATAGGGGACATTTCTACAATACATACATTATTCTTATCTATATAATAGGATGACAACAGCTCTCCAGACCTGCATCCCACCACAAAGACCACTCCAGCCCTGAAGAATGAAATCATCCTTAGTGACGAAGTGAGGGACTTCGTGCCAACCTGTGGTCTCAAGGCATTGTCTCTTATAAGAGTCCTGCTTAAGGTGATGGGGTGCAACTGTGGGACCCTATACCAGAGATGATGTCCTCCACCTAACTTTCAAAAAGCTGTAAGGGTCTTCAGTAGAGATGGGTAGTCGAGCTGGGCTATCAGACGGTCACCTCTGTAGCTGTAGTGTCATTATTCGTATGGTCCCAATGTGTATATTAAAAAAAAGTGCACCTTTGTTATAATGTACAAGATGGGGACCATAATGTGGACAAAAAAAACAAAATAGGGAACATGATAGGGGACATTTCTACAATACATACATTATTCTTATCTATATAATAGGATGACAACAGCTCTCCAGACCTGCATCCCACCACAAAGACCACTCCAGCACTGAAGAATGAAATCATCCTTAGTGACGAAGTGAGAGACTTCGTGCCAACCTGTGGTCTCAAGGCATTGTCTCTTATAAGAGTCCTGCTCAAGGTGATGGGGTGCAACTGTGGGACCCTATACCAGAGATGATGTCCTACACCCAACTTTCAAAAGCTGTAAGGGTCTTCAGTAGAGATGGGTAGTCGAGCTGGGCTATCAGACGGTCACCTCTGTAGCTGTAGTGTCATTATTCGTATGGTCTTAATGTGTATATTAAAAAAAAGTGCACCTTTGTTATAATGTACAAGATGGGGACCATAATGTGGACAAAATAACAAAATAGGGAACATGATAGGGGACATTTCTACAATACATACATTATTCTTATCTATATAATAGGATGACAACAGCTCTCCAGACCTGCATCCCACCACAAAGACCATCCCAGCCCTGAAGAATGAAATTATCCTTAGTAACGAAGTGAGGGACTTCGTGCCAACCTGTGGTCTCAAGGCATTGACTCTTATAAGAGTCCTGCTCAAGGTGATGGGGTGCAACTGTGGGACCCTATACCAGAGATGATGTCCTCCACCTAACTTTCAAAAGCTGTAAGGGTCTTCAGTAGAGATGGGTAGTCGAGCTGGGCTATCAGACGGTCACCTCTGTAGCTGTAGTGTCATTATTCGTATGGTCCCAATGTGTATATTAAAAAAAAGTGCACCTTTGTTATAATGTACAAGATGGGGACCATAATGTGGACAAAAAAAACAAAATAGGGAACATGATAGGGGACATTTCTACAATACATACATTATTCTTATCTATATAATAGGATGACAACAGCCCTCCAGACCTGCATCCCACCACAAAGACCACTCCAGCACTGAAGAATGAAATCATCCTTAGTGACGAAGTGAGGGACTTCGTGCCAACCTGTGATCTCAGGGCATTGTCTCTTATAAGAGTCCTGCTAAAGGTGATGGGGTGCAACTGTGGGACCCTATACCAGAGATAATGTCCTCCACCCAATTTTCAAAAAGCTGTAAGGGTCTTCAGTAGAGATGGGTAGTCGAGCTGGGCTATCAGACGGTCACCTCTGTAGCTGTAGTGTCATTATTCGTATGGTCCCAATGTGTATATTAAAAAAAAGTGCACCTTTGTTATAATGTACAAGATGGGGACCATAATGTGGACAAAAAAAACAAAATAGGGAACATGATAGGGGACATTTCTACAATACATACATTATTCTTATCTATATAATAGGATGACAACAGCTCTCCAGACCTGCATCCCACCACAAAGACCACTCCAGCCCTGAAGAATGAAATCATCCTTAGTGACGAAGTGAGGGACTTCGTGCCAACCTGTGGTCTCAAGGCATTGACTCTTATAAGAGTCCTGCTCAAGGTGATGGGGTGCAACTGTGGGACCCTATACCAGAGATGATGTCCTCCACCCAACTTTCAAAAAGCTGTAAGGGTCTTCAGTAGAGATGGGTAGTCGAGCTGGGCTATCAGACGGTCACCTCTGTAGCTGTAGTGTCATTATTCGTATGGTCCCAATGTGTATATTAAAAAAAAGTGCACCTTTGTTATAATGTACAAGATGGGGACCATAATGTGGACAAAATAACAAAATAGGGAACATGATAGGGGACATTTCTACAATACATACATTATTCTTATCTATATAATAGGATGACAACAGCTCTCCAGACCTGCATCCCACCACAAAGACCACTCCAGCACTGAAGAATGAAATCATCCTTAGTGACGAAGTGAGAGACTTCGTGCCAACCTGTGGTCTCAAGGCATTGTCTCTTATAAGAGTCCTGCTCAAGGTGATGGGGTGCAACTGTGGGACCCTATACCAGAGATGATGTCCTACACCCAACTTTCAAAAAGCTATAAGGGTCTTCAGTAGAGATGGGTAGTCGAGCTGGGCTATCAGACGGTCACCTCTGCAGCTGTAGTGTCATTATTTGTATGGTCTTAATGTGTATATTAAAAAATGTGCACCTTTGTTATAATGTACATGATGGGGACCATAATGTGGACAAAATAACAAAATAGGGAACATGATAGGGGACATTTCTACAATACATACATTATTCTTATCTATATAATAGGATGACAACAGCTCTCCAGACCTGCATCCCACCACAAAGACCATCCCAGCCCTGAAGAATGAAATTATCCTTAGTAACGAAGTGAGGGACTTCGTGCCAACCTGTGGTCTCAAGGCATTGACTCTTATAAGAGTCCTGCTCAAGGTGATGGGGTGCAACTGTGGGACCCTATACCAGAGATGATGTCCTCCACCCAACTTTCAAAAAGCTGTAAGGGTCTTCAGTAGAGATGGGTAGTCGAGCTGGGCTATCAGACGGTCACCTCTGTAGCTGTAGTGTCATTATTCGTATGGTCCCAATGTGTATATTAAAAAAAAGTGCACCTTTGTTATAATGTACAAGATGGGAACCATAATGTGGACAAAAAAAACAAAATAGGGAACATGATAGGGGACATTTCTACAATACATACATTATTCTTATCTATATAATAGGATGACAACAGCTCTCCAGACCTGCATCCCACCACAAAGACCATCCCAGCCCTGAAGAATGAAATTATCCTTAGTAACGAAGTGAGGGACTTCGTGCCAACCTGTGGTCTCAAGGCATTGACTCTTATAAGAGTCCTGCTCAAGGTGATGGGGTGCAACTGTGGGACCCTATACCAGAGATGATGTCCTCCACCTAACTTTCAAAAAGCTGTAAGGGTCTTCAGTAGAGATGGGTAGTCGAGCTGGGCTATCAGACGGTCACCTCTGTAGCTGTAGTGTCATTATTCGTATGGTCCCAATGTGTATATTAAAAAAAGGTGCACCTTTGTTATAATGTACAAGATGGGGACCATAATGTGGACAAAAAAAACAAAATAGGGAACATGATAGGGGACATTTCTACAATACATACATTATTCTTATCTATATAATAGGATGACAACAGCTCTCCAGACCTGCATCCCACCACAAAGACCACTCCAGCCCTGAAGAATGAAATCATCCTTAGTGACAAAGTGAGAGACTTCGTGCCAACCTGTGGTCTCAAGGCATTGTCTCTTATAAGAGTCCTGCTCAAGGTGATGGGGTGCAACTGTGGGACCCTATACCAGAGATGATGTCCTCCACCTAACTTTCAAAAAGCTGTAAGGGTCTTCAGTAGAGATGGGTAGTCGAGCTGGGCTATCAGACGGTCACCTCTGTAGCTGTAGTGTCATTATTCGTATGGTCCCAATGTGTATATTAAAAAAAAGTGCACCTTTGTTATAATGTACAAGATGGGGACCATAATGTGAACAAAAAAAACAAAATAGGGAACATGATAGGGGACATTTCTACAATACATACATTATTCTTATCTATATAATAGGATGACAACAGCTCTCCAGACCTGCATCCCACCACAAAGACCATCCCAGCCCTGAAGAATGAAATCATCCTTAGTGACGAAGTGAGGGACATCGTGCCAACCTGTGGTCTCAGGGCATTGTCTCTTATAAGAGTCCTGCTAAAGGTGATGGGGTGCAACTGTGGGACCCTATACCAGAGATGATGTCCTCCACCCAACTTTCAAAAAGCTGTAAGGGTCTTCAGTAGAGATGGGTAGTCGAGCTGGGCTATCAGACGGTCACCTCTGTAGCTGTAGTGTCATTATTCGTATGGTCCCAATGTGTATATTAAAAAAAAGTGCACCTTTGTTATAATGTACAAGATGGGGACCATAATGTGGACAAAAAAAACAAAATAGGGAACATGATAGGGGACATTTCTACAATACATACATTATTCTTATCTATATAATAGGATGACAACAGCTCTCCAGACCTGCATCCCACCACAAAGACCACTCCAGCACTGAAGAATGAAATCATCCTTAGTGACGAAGTGAGGGACTTCGTGCCAACCTGTGGTCTCAAGGCATTGTCTCTTATAAGAGTCCTGCTCAAGGTGATGGGGTGCAACTGTGGGACCCTATACCAGAGATGATGTCCTCCACCTAACTTTCAAAAAGCTGTAAGGGTCTTCAGTAGAGATGGGTAGTCGAGCTGGGCTATCAGACGGTCACCTCTGTAGCTGTAGTGTCATTATTCGTATGGTCCCAATGTGTATATTAAAAAAAAGTGCACCTTTGTTATAATGTACAAGATGGGGACCATAATGTGGACAAAAAAAACAAAATAGGGAACATGATAGGGGACATTTCTACAATACATACATTATTCTTATCTATATAATAGGATGACAACAGCTCTCCAGACCTGCATCCCACCACAAAGACCATCCCAGCCCTGGAGAATGAAATTATCCTTAGTAACGAAGTGAGGGACTTCGTGCCAACCTGTGGTCTCAAGGCATTGACTCTTATAAGAGTCCTGCTCAAGGTGATGGGGTGCAACTGTGGGACCCTATACCAGAGATGATGTCCTCCACCTAACTTTCAAAAAGCTGTAAGGGTCTTCAGTAGAGATGGGTAGTCGAGCTGGGCTATCAGACGGTCACCTCTGTAGCTGTAGTGTCATTATTCGTATGGTCCCAATGTGTATATTAAAAAAAGGTGCACCTTTGTTATAATGTACAAGATGGGGACAATAATGTGGACAAAAAAAACAAAATAGGGAACATGATAGGGGACATTTCTACAATACATACATTATTCTTATCTATATAATAGGATGACAACAGCTCTCCAGACCTGCATCCCACCACAAAGACCACTCCAGCCCTGAAGAATGAAATCTTCCTTAGTGACGAAGTGAGAGACTTCGTGCCAACCTGTGGTCTCAAGGCATTGCCTCTTATAAGAGTCCTGCTCAAGGTGATGGGGTGCAACTGTGGGACCCTATACCAGAGATGATGTCCTACACCCAACTTTCAAAAGCTGTAAGGGTCTTCAGTAGAGATGGGTAGTCGAGCTGGGCTATCAGACGGTCACCTCTGCAGCTGTAGTGTCATTATTTGTATGGTCTTAATGTGTATATTAAAAAAAAGTGCACCTTTGTTATAATGTACATGATGGGGACCATAATGTGGACAAAATAACAAAATAGGGAACATGATAGGGGACATTTCTACAATACATACAATATTCTTATCTATATAATAGGATGACAACAGCTCTCCAGACCTGCATCCCACCACAAAGACCATCCCAGCCCTGAAGAATGAAATTATCCTTAGTAACGAAGTGAGGGACTTCGTGCCAACCTGTGGTCTCAAGGCATTGACTCTTATAAGAGTCCTGCTCAAGGTGATGGGGTGCAACTGTGGGACCCTATACCAGAGATGATGTCCTCGACCCAACTTTCAAAAAGCTGTAAGGGTCTTCAGTAGAGATGGGTAGTCGAGCTGGGCTATCAGACGGTCACCTCTGTAGCTGTAGTGTCATTATTCGTATGGTCCCAATGTGTATATTAAAAAAAAGTGCACCTTTGTTATAATGTACAAGATGGGGACCATAATGTGGACAAAAAAAACAAAATAGGGAATATGATAGGGGACATTTCTACAATACATACATTATTCTTATCTATATAATAGGATGACAAAAGCTCTCCAGACCTGCATCCCACCACAAAGACCATCCCAGCCCTGAAGAATGAAATTATCCTTAGTAACGAAGTGAGGGACTTCGTGCCAACCTGTGGTCTCAAGGCATTGACTCTTATAAGAGTCCTGCTCAAGGTGATGGGGTGCAACTGTGGGACCCTATACCAGAGATGATGTCCTCCACCTAACTTTCAAAAAGCTGTAAGGGTCTTCAGTAGAGATGGGTAGTCGAGCTGGGCTATCAGACGGTCACCTCTGTAGCTGTAGTGTCATTATTCGTATGGTCCCAATGTGTATATTAAAAAAAGGTGCACCTTTGTTATAATGTACAAGATGGGGACCATAATGTGGACAAAAAAAACAAAATAGGGAACATGATAGGGGACATTTCTACAATACATACATTATTCTTATCTATATAATAGGATGACAACAGCTCTCCAGACCTGCATCCCACCACAAAGACCACTCCAGCCCTGAAGAATGAAATCATCCTTAGTGACGAAGTGAGAGACTTCGTGCCAACCTGTGGTCTCAAGGCATTGTCTCTTATAAGAGTCCTGCTCAAGGTGATGGGGTGCAACTGTGGGACCCTATACCAGAGATGATGTCCTACAGCCAACTTTCAAAAGCTGTAAGGGTCTTCAGTAGAGATGGGTAGTCGAGCTGGGCTATCAGACGGTCACCTCTGTAGCTGTAGTGTCATTATTTGTATGGTCTTAATGTGTATATTAAAAAAAAGTGCACCTTTGTTATAATGTACATGATGGGGACCATAATGTGGACAAAATAACAAAATAGGGAACATGATAGGGGACATTTCTACAATACATACATTATTCTTATCTATATAATAGGATGACAACAGCTCTCCAGACCTGCATCCCACCACAAAGACCATCCCAGCCCTGAAGAATGAAATTATCCTTAGTAACGAAGTGAGGGACTTCGTGCCAACCTGTGGTCTCAAGGCATTGACTCTTATAAGAGTCCTGCTCAAGGTGATGGGGTGCAACTGTGGGACCCTATACCAGAGATGATGTCCTCCACCCAACTTTCAAAAAGCTGTAAGGGTCTTCAGTAGAGATGGGTAGTCGAGCTGGGCTATCAGACGGTCACCTCTGTAGCTGTAGTGTCATTATTCGTATGGTCCCAATGTGTATATTAAAAAAAAGTGCACCTTTGTTATAATGTACAAGATGGGGACCATAATGTGGACAAAAAAACCAAAATAGGGAACATGATAGGGGACATTTCTACAATACATACATTATTCTTATCTATATAATAGGATGACAACAGCTCTCCAGACCTGCATCCCACCACAAAGACCACTCCAGCACTGAAGAATGAAATCATCCTTAGTGACGAAGTGAGGGACTTCGTGCCAACCTGTGGTCTCAGGGCATTGTCTCTTATAAGAGTCCTGCTAAAGGTGATGGGGTGCAACTGTGGGACCCTATACCAGAGATGATGTCCTCCACCCAACTTTCAAAAAGCTGTAAGGGTCTTCAGTAGAGATGGGTAGTCGAGCTGGGCTATCAGACGGTCACCTCTGTAGCTGTAGTGTCATTATTCGTATGGTCCCAATGTGTATATTAAAAAAAAGTGCACCTTTGTTATAATGTACAAGATGGGGACCATAATGTGGACAAAAAAAACAAAATAGGGAACTGTTACGAGGGGGACCCGGGGAAGCGTGCCAAGATGGGGAATGGACAGCTTCCGCCGGTCAAGGTCCACTGTGCGGTGTAAGGGACCGCTGCTATGGTGGGTGAAGAGTGAGCGGGTTGCTGCTAGCGATCGTCTGGAATGTCACAGACGATCTATGTACACCGGTCTGCCCTAACCCGTGTGGGTTGTATGGCAGGGATCACACGGCTCGGTGTACCTGTTGCACGGGGAAGCACAGAGGTGCCCACGCACGTGTGCCAGTGGAAGTCACGAGAATATGGCACGAGGGTAGCACAGAGGTGCCCACGCACGTGTGCTTTCAATAACCAGGTGAGTCCAGTGGAGACTCGAGGAGCTCACCTGGGACAGGAGCACGGCCTGTAGAAGGAGCTACTGCCGGAGCAGCAAGGCAGGGACACGGCCTGCAAACCAGGTGCTGCCGGAGCAGCAAGGGCCAAGCCCACAGAAGAAGATAATGCCTGAGCAGTGGCGTGGCAGCACGCTGCCAGACATCCAAACATAGAAGGACGGTCGCGCGCCGCCATGATGGCAGGAGGAGCTTTTAAGGAGGTGTAGCTCCAGCCAAGGGCGGGCGCGAGGCGGAGATGACGGACTTGACCCAATCAGGATCCACGACATCCCAGCCTGGCCAGTCAGGATTCACCACGTCACCAGCCTTGTCATCAAGCCGTGTGACGTCAGTGGGCGAATCAGGATCCACCAAGCATAGCACATGCTCACCCTCCTGCCTCTGGGAAATAGAGGCGGGATCCTCGGTCTCACAATGTGTAGAGATAACGGGAGTCTCACTGCTTCCCTGAGCAGCAAATCTCTGCACATTGCGCAACCTCACAGACCTTCGAGGCTGCTGAGCAGGAGGAGCTGCGGCAGGCAAGGAATGGGAGACCGCCTCATTTCTTGCAACAGGAGTACCACTAGGTGTCACCCTTGTGCTGCCTCTCTGAGGAGGTTTCTCCTGCAGTCTGGCAGACCTTCGGCGCTGCTGAGGAGGAGCGCTCGTGGCAGGCAAGGAGACTGTCTCATTCCTTGCCACAGGAGAGCCACGAGGTGTAACATTACCCCCCCGTCTAGGCCCCCCCCCTGCCCGTGCTCGAAGGCCGCTATCAAACCCGGGGCGTGGATATGATCCTCCAATTCCCAGGATCTATGCTCCGGACCACGGCCGACCCACTCCACGAGGTAGTACCTCCTGCCCCGTATAACTTTTGTCTCCACAAGCTTCGCCACCTCAGAGTCGTCGGGCGGGGAGTCAGTTTGAGGCGTCAGGGACCCCGAGAACTTATTAAGTCGTACGGGTTTCAGGAGGGACACATGAAAGGTGTTGGCTATAGCCCAGCGTGGAGGGAGCTGGAGTCGGTATGCCACCGGGTTCACCTGCTCTAGCACTTTAAACGGACCCAGGTACCTAGGGGCGAACTTGGCTGCCTGTACCCGTAGGTTAACATTCTTAGAGGACAGCCACACTAGGTCACCAGGGGCGAAGGATGGTGCAGGGCGGCGGCGCTCATCAGCCGTTATCACCATCCGGTCTTTAGCCCTCTTAAGGGCCTCTTGGGTGTTATCCCAGATCTCCCGGGCCTCGGTCGCCCAATCCTCCACTCTAGGATCGGGTGACGTAATGGGCATCGGAACCGGGATTCTGGGATGTTGTCCGTTATTGAGCAGGAACGGAGTCTGACCAGAGGATTCATGGACCGAATTATTAATGGCAAATTCGGCCCAAGGAAGGAGGTTAGCCCAGTTGTCGTGGTGTGCGGAGATAAAATGGCGGAGGTAAGTTACCAAGGTCTGATTGGTCCTCTCTACCAGTCCATTGGTTTCGGGATGGTATGCGGAGGAGATGTTCAGCTCTATCTGCAGGAGCTTACAGAGCTCTCTCCAGAAGCGAGACGCGAACTGGGGACCCCGATCGCTCACCACCTTGTCAGGCATGCCATGCAGCCTAAATACATGCCTAATGAATAAGGTGGCGAGAGCACGTGACGTCGGGAGTCGTGGGAGAGGCACCAAGTGGACCATTTTAGAGAAGTGATCCGTGATGACCCATACGACCTTGTGACCTGCTGACTTGGGCAGATCTCCCAGGAAGTCCATTCCCACCACTTCCCAGGGACGATCCGGCACTGGCAGTGGGTGAAGAAGACCTGCCGGTCTCTGCCGGGACGGCTTATTCCGTGCACACGACATACAGGCTCCCACATACTCCTGTATGTCCTGGGGTAGTCTCGGCCACCAATAGTGCCTAGTCACAAGATCTCTGGTCCTTTTGACCCCAAAGTGACCCCCGACCTTGGAGGCATGGGCCCACGATAGCACCTCATTCCGTAGTTCAGGGGGAACGAGGGTCTTGCCAGGTGGCACCTGGTCCAAAGAAGTGGGAGTGACCATCCTCAAGCTGTCCGGGGGTAGTATAAGACGAGGCTCCTCCTCGTCCTCCTCCAACACAACCATACAACGTGACAAGGCATCAGCCCGTACGTTCTTCTCACCGGCCAGGTGGCGGATAATAAAGCGGAACCGGGAGAAGAACAAGGACCAACGGGCCTGCCTTGGGTTCAGGCGTTGTGCTGTCTGGAGGTATGTGAGATTTTTATGGTCGGAAAATACTTCAAATGGATGCTTCGCACCCTCCAGGAGATGCCGCCATTCCTGGAATGCTAGTTTCATCGCCAGTAACTCCCTATCCCCTATGGAGTAGTTCCTCTCGGCCGGAGAAAAGGTCTTGGAGAAAAAGAAACAAGGATGCTTCCTTCCTCGTTCGTCTTTCTGGTACAGGACTGCACCAGCACCGACCGAAGAGGCGTCTACCTCTAGTAGAAAGGGTTTGGAGATGTCTGGACGATGAAGGATGGGAGCTCTGGAGAAGTAAGTTTTGAGAGTGTGAAATGCCTCTACCGTTTCCCGTGTCCATGCTTTGGGATTAGCGCCCTTGCGGGTAAGGGCAATGATGGGTGCTGCCACCGTCGAGAAGTTGGGAATGAACTGGCGATAATAATTGATAAACCCCAAGAATCGCTGGATCGCTTTCAGCGAGCGGGGCTCAGGCCATTTCATCACTGTCTCCAACTTCCCCGGATCCATTGCTAACCCCTGACTGGACACGATATACCCCAGGAACGGCAAGGATTCACGTTCAAAAACGCACTTTTCTAGCTTAGCATATAACGAATGAGTGCGGAGCCTCTTAAGTACTTGGATGACATCCCTCCGATGGGTGGCAAGATCGGGGGAGAAGATAAGGATATCATCCAGGTATGCAACCACGGAAGGATACAAATCCCGGAAAACATCATTCACAAAGTCTTGGAATACGGCGGGGGCATTGCAGAGTCCGAAGGGCATTACGAGATACTCGTAGTGACCGTCCCTGGTGTTGAAGGCGGTCTTCCACTCATCGCCCTCTCGGACTCGCACTAGATTATACGCCCCGCGTAGATCCAGCTTCGTGAAGATCTTTGCCCCGCGGAATCGATCAAATAACTCCGTAATGAGGGGCAAAGGGTATTTGTTTTTGATCGTGATTGCATTTAATCCCCTGTAATCGATACAGGGGCGTAGATCCCCTTCCTTCTTTTGCACGAAGAAGAACCCCGCACCGGCCGGTGAAATAGACTTGCGAATGAACCCTTTTGCCAGGCTGTCCTGAATATATTTGGACATAGCCTCCGTCTCTGGAGCAGAGAGGGGATACACTCTGCCCCTAGGGGGCTCGGAGCCTGGCTTCAGGTCTATTCGGCAATCGTATGGCCGGTGGGGAGGAAGGGTATCTGCGGCCCTCTTGGAGAAGACGTCCCTGTAGGCCTCATAAGGTGTCGGTAAACCTGGCTCCCCTGTATTCCCTGAGGACCCAACCGACCTAATGGTAGCGGGTGGTTCGGTAGTCACGAGGTGCTCCCTACAGGATCCTGCCCATGATGAGATCTCCCCTGTTGCCCAGTTGAGTATAGGAGCATGCTGTCTCAACCAGGGGAGGCCCAGTAGGATCTCATCCGTCCCCCCTGGAAGCACCAGGAAGGACACCTGCTCATGGTGTCCTGGTGGTACTTCCATCCTGAGAGGGATGGTGATCTGGGTGATGGGATCGACTAGTAGGGACCCGTTGACTACCCGAACCCTGAGTGGCTTGGGTAAGAGAACCAGGGGAACTGAGTATCGGGTTGCCAGGGAGGTCGAAATGAAATTGCCATCAGCGCCTGAGTCCAGGCAGGCCAGAGCAGAGAAGAGAGTAGTGCCAAACTGCAACTGGGTGCTGATAGTCAACCTAGAGGGAGAAGCAGCGTCTAGTAACCCCCCTCTGATGGAAACTAGACGCTGTCTTTTCCCGACGGTTTGGGACATCGGGTAGCTATGTGTCCCCTCTGCCCACAGGAAAAGCAGATGACACCAGACCGAGAACCTGGGGTAGAGGAGACCGCTTTGGACACCTCCATTGACTCCACGGAGTCGCCTACAGAGCTGGCTGGGAGACCTGTCTGGTGGAAGATGGGAGCCAGACGCTTTTTAGGCCGTGAGGACGTGGGTGCTGAAGAGACCTCGAGCCTCCGCTCCGCCTGGCGGATGTCTATGCGAGAGGCAACCACAATCAAGGACTCTAAAGTAGCAGGCACCTCACGCGTGGCCAGTGCGTCTTTGACGAACCCTGCCAGGCCCTCCCAGAACACAGGGACAAGGACCTTATCGGGCCAGTCCAGCTCTGCGGCAAGTGTCCTAAAGTGTACGGCAAAGTCCCCGACTGAAGCGGACCCTTGCCGAAGTCGTAGGAGGCGCAGCGCGGAGTCGTGGGTGACTTGAGGCCCGAGGAACACCATTCTCATGGCCCCAAGATAAGATGCTAAGTTATTCACCACCCGATCTCCGCGCTCCCACAACGGCGTGGACCACTTCAGCGCTCTCCCTGTGAGCAGGGACTGGACAAAGGCTACCTTCGCCTTCTCGGTAGCGT
Organism: Anomaloglossus baeobatrachus; assembly: GCF_048569485.1. Lineage (NCBI taxonomy): Eukaryota > Metazoa > Chordata > Amphibia > Anura > Aromobatidae > Anomaloglossus > Anomaloglossus baeobatrachus. Next base: position 86,454,888 of record NC_134359.1, on the reverse strand, counting down.
AAAGAGTCGCGGACAGCTCTAAGTAGGTGGTAACTTGGTTTATAAACCCACGGCACTCGGAGCTGTCCCCGCTAAAACGCTCTGGAAGCGCAAGGCGAGGAGACCTTCCGCCCAATAGCACAGCCTGGGTAGCCGCCTGGGTGGCGACTGTCGTCAGAGCAGTCTTGTCGGAGGAAGACTGCTCCACTGCTGCCAAACGTGATTCCAACTGCTGCACATAACGCAGCAACTGCTGCTGCTCTTCAGCCATAGCCAGACCTTTGGCGCGACCGTAATGTTACGAGGGGGACCCGGGGAAGCGTGCCAAGATGGGGAATGGACAGCTTCCGCCGGTCAAGGTCCACTGTGCGGTGTAAGGGACCGCTGCTATGGTGGGTGAAGAGTGAGCGGGTTGCTGCTAGCGATCGTCTGGAATGTCACAGACGATCTATGTACACCGGTCTGCCCTAACCCGTGTGGGTTGTATGGCAGGGATCACACGGCTCGGTGTACCTGTTGCACGGGGAAGCACAGAGGTGCCCACGCACGTGTGCCAGTGGAAGTCACGAGAATATGGCACGAGGGTAGCACAGAGGTGCCCACGCACGTGTGCTTTCAATAACCAGGTGAGTCCAGTGGAGACTCGAGGAGCTCACCTGGGACAGGAGCACGGCCTGTAGAAGGAGCTACTGCCGGAGCAGCAAGGCAGGGACACGGCCTGCAAACCAGGTGCTGCCGGAGCAGCAAGGGCCAAGCCCACAGAAGAAGATAATGCCTGAGCAGTGGCGTGGCAGCACGCTGCCAGACATCCAAACATAGAAGGACGGTCGCGCGCCGTCATGATGGCAGGAGGAGCTTTTAAGGAGGTGTAGCTCCAGCCAAGGGCGGGCGCGAGGCGGAGATGACGGACTTGACCCAATCAGGATCCACGACATCCCAGCCTGGCCAGTCAGGATTCACCACGTCACCAGCCTTGTCATCAAGCCGTGTGACGTCAGTGGGCGAATCAGGATCCACCAAGCATAGCACATGCTCACCCTCCTGCCTCTGGGAAATAGAGGCGGGATCCTCGGTCTCACAATGTGTAGAGATAACGGGAGTCTCACTGCTTCCCTGAGCAGCAAATCTCTGCACATTGCGCAACCTCACAGACCTTCGAGGCTGCTGAGCAGGAGGAGCTGCGGCAGGCAAGGAATGGGAGACCGCCTCATTTCTTGCAACAGGAGTACCACTAGGTGTCACCCTTGTGCTGCCTCTCTGAGGAGGTTTCTCCTGCAGTCTGGCAGACCTTCGGCGCTGCTGAGGAGGAGCGCTCGTGGCAGGCAAGGAGACTGTCTCATTCCTTGCCACAGGAGAGCCACGAGGTGTAACAGTGAACATGATAGGGGACATTTCTACAATACATACATTATTCTTATCTATATAATAGGATGACAACAGCTCTCCAGACCTGCATCCCACCACAAAGACCACTCCAGCCCTGAAGAATGAAATCATCCTTAGTGACGAAGTGAGGGACTTCGTGCCAACCTGTGGTCTCAAGGCATTGTCTCTTATAAGAGTCCTGCTCAAGGTGATGGGGTGCAACTGTGGGACCCTATACCAGAGATGATGTCCTCCACCCAACTTTCAAAAAGCTGTAAGGGTCTTCAGTAGAGATGGGTAGTCGAGCTGGGCTATCAGACGGTCACCTCTGTAGCTGTAGTGTCATTATTCGTATGGTCCCAATGTGTATATTAAAAAAAAGTGCACCTTTGTTATAATGTACAAGATGGGGACCATAATGTGGACAAAAAAAACAAAATAGGGAACATGATAGGGGACATTTCTACAATACATACATTATTCTTATCTATATAATAGGATGACAACAGCTCTCCAGACCTGCATCCCACCACAAAGACCACTCCAGCCCTGAAGAATGAAATCATCCTTAGTGACGAAGTGAGGGACTTCGTGCCAACCTGTGGTCTCAAGGCATTGTCTCTTATAAGAGTCCTGCTCAAGGTGATGGGGTGCAACTGTATAACCCTATACCAGAGATGATGTCCTCCACCTAACTTTCAAAAAGCTGTAAGGGTCTTCAGTAGAGATGGGTAGTCGAGCTGGGCTATCAGACGGTCACCTCTGTAGCTGTAGTGTCATTATTCGTATGGTCCCAATGTGTATATTAAAAAAAAGTGCACCTTTGTTATAATGTACAAGATGGGGACCATAATGTGGACAAAAAAAACAAAATAGGGAACATGATAGGGGACATTTCTACAATACATACATTATTCTTATCTATATAATAGGATGACAACAGCTCTCCAGACCTGCATCCCACCACAAAGACCACTCCAGCACTGAAGAATGAAATCATCCTTAGTGACGAAGTGAGGGACTTCGTGCCAACCTGTGGTCTCAGGGCATTGTCTCTTATAAGAGTCCTGCTAAAGGTGATGGGGTGCAACTGTGGGACCCTATACCAGAGATGATGTCCTCCACCCAACTTTCAAAAAGCTGTAAGGGTCTTCAGTAGAGATGGGTAGTCGAGCTGGGCTATCAGACGGTCACCTCTGTAGCTGTAGTGTCATTATTCGTATGGTCCCAATGTGTATATTAAAAAAAAGTGCACCTTTGTTATAATGTACAAGATGGGGACCATAATGTGGACAAAAAAAACAAAATAGGGAACATGATACGGGACATTTCTACAATACATACATTATTCTTATCTATATAATAGGATGACAACAGCTCTCCAGACCTGCATCCCACCACAAAGACCACTCCAGCCCTGAAGAATAAAATCATCCTTAGTGACGAAGTGAGGGACTTCGTGCCAACCTGTGGTCTCAAGGCATTGTCTCTTATAAGAGTCCTGCTCAAGGTGATGGGGTGCAACTGTGGGACCCTATACCAGAGATGATGTCCTCCACCTAACTTTCAAAAAGCTGTAAGGGTCTTCAGTAGAGATGGGTAGTCGAGCTGGGCTATCAGACGGTCACCTCTGTAGCTGTAGTGTCATTATTCGTATGGTCCCAATGTGTATATTAAAAAAAAGTGCACCTTTGTTATAATGTACAAGATGGGGACCATAATGTGGACAAAAAAAACAAAATAGGGAACATGATAGGGGACATTTCTACAATACATACATTATTCTTATTTATATAATAGGATGACAACAGCTCTCCAGACCTGCATCCCACCACAAAGACCACTCCAGCCCTGAAGAATGAAATCATCCTTAGTGACGAAGTGAGGGACTTCGTGCCAACCTGTGGTCTCAAGGCATTGTCTCTTATAAGAGTCCTGCTCAAGGTGATGGGGTGCAACTGTGGGACCCTATACCAGAGATGATGTCCTCCACCCAACTTTCAAAAAGCTGTAAGGGTCTTCAGTAGAGATGGGTAGTCGAGCTGGGCTATCAGACGGTCACCTCTGTAGCTGTAGTGTCATTATTCGTATGGTCCCAATGTGTATATTAAAAAAAAGTGCACCTTTGTTATAATGTACAAGATGGGGACCATAATGTGGACAAAAAAAACAAAATAGGGAACATGATAGGGGACATTTCTACAATACATACATTATTCTTATTTATATAATAGGATGACAACAGCTCTCCAGACCTGCATCCCACCACAAAGACCATCCCAGCCCTGAAGAATGAAATTATCCTTAGTAACGAAGTGAGGGACTTCGTGCCAACCTGTGGTCTCAAGGCATTGACTCTTATAAGAGTCCTGCTCAAGGTGATGGGGTGCAACTGTGGGACCCTATACCAGAGATGATGTCCTCCACCCAACTTTCAAAAAGCTGTAAGGGTCTTCAGTAGAGATGGGTAGTCGAGCTGGGCTATCAGACGGTCACCTCTGTAGCTGTAGTGTCATTATTCGTATGGTCCCAATGTGTATATTAAAAAAAGGTGCACCTTTGTTATAATGTACAAGATGGGGACCATAATGTGGACAAAAAAAACAAAATAGGGAACATGATAGGGGACATTTCTACAATACATACATTATTCTTATCTATATAATAGGATGACAACAGCTCTCCAGACCTGCATCCCACCACAAAGACCACTCCAGCCCTGAAGAATGAAATCATCCTTAGTGACGAAGTGAGAGACTTCGTGCCAACCTGTGGTCTCAAGGCATTGTCTCTTATAAGAGTCCTGCTTAAGGTGATGGGGTGCAACTGTGGGACCCTATACCAGAGATGATGTCCTACACCCAACTTTCAAAAGCTGTAAGGGTCTTCAGTAGAGATGGGTAGTCGAGCTGGGCTATCAGACGGTCACCTCTGCAGCTGTAGTGTCATTATTTGTATGGTCTTAATGTGTATATTAAAAAAAAGTGCACCTTTGGTATAATGTACATGATGGGGGCCATAATGTGGACAAAATAACAAAATAGGGAACATGATAGGGGACATTTCTACAATACATACATTATTCTTATCTATATAATAGGATGACAACAGCTCTCCAGACCTGCATCCCACCACAAAGACCACTCCAGCCCTGAAAAATGAAATCATCCTTAGTGACGAAGTGAGGGACTTCGTGCCAACCTGTGGTCTCAAGGCATTGTCTCTTATAAGAGTCCTGCTCAAGGTGATGGGGTGCAACTGTGGAACCCTATACCAGAGATGATGTCCTCCACCTAACTTTCAAAAAGCTGTAAGGGTCTTCAGTAGAGATGGGTAGTCGAGCTGGGCTATCAGACGGTCACCTCTGTAGCTGTAGTGTCATTATTCGTATGGTCCCAATGTGTATATTAAAAAAAAGTGCACCTTTGTTATAATGTACAAGATGGGGACCATAATGTGGACAAAAAAAACAAAATAGGGAACATGATAGGTGACATTTCTACAATACATACATTATTCTTATCTATATAATAGGATGACAACAGCTCTCCAGACCTGCATCCCACCACAAAGACCACTCCAGCACTGAAGAATGAAATCATCCTTAGTGACGAAGTGAGGGACTTCGTGCCAACCTGTGGTCTCAGGGCATTGTCTCTTATAAGAGTCCTGCTAAAGGTGATGGGGTGCAACTGTGGGACCCTATACCAGAGATGATGTCCTCCACCCAACTTTCAAAAAGCTGTAAGGGTCTTCAGTAGAGATGGGTAGTCGAGCTGGGCTATCAGACGGTCACCTCTGTAGCTGTAGTGTCATTATTCGTATGGTCCCAATGTGTATATTAAAAAAAAGTGCACCTTTGTTATAATGTACAAGATGGGGACCATAATGTGGACAAAAAAAACAAAATAGGGAACATGATAGGGGACATTTCTACAATACATACATTATTCTTATCTATATAATAGGATGACAACAGCTCTCCAGACCTGCATCCCACCACAAAGACCACTCCAGCCCTGAAGAATGAAATCATCCTTAGTGACGAAGTGAGGGACTTCGTGCCAACCTGTGGTCTCAAGGCATTGTCTCTTATAAGAGTCCTGCTCAAGGTTATGGGGTGCAACTGTGGGACCCTATACCAGAGATGATGTCCTCCACCCAACTTTCAAAAAGCTGTAAGGGTCTTCAGTAGAGATGGGTAGTCGAGCTGGGCTATCAGACGGTCACCTCTGTAGCTGTAGTGTCATTATTCGTATGGTCCCAATGTGTATATTAAAAAAAAGTGCACCTTTGTTATAATGTACAAGATGGGGACCATAATGTGGACAAAAAAAACAAAATAGGGAACATGATAGGGGACATTTCTACAATACATACATTATTCTTATTTATATAATAGGATGACAACAGCTCTCCAGACCTGCATCCCACCACAAAGACCATCCCAGCCCTGAAGAATGAAATTATCCTTAGTAACGAAGTGAGGGACTTCGTGCCAACCTGTGGTCTCAAGGCATTGACTCTTATAAGAGTCCTGCTCAAGGTGATGGGGTGCAACTGTGGGACCCTATACCAGAGATAATGTCCTCCACCCAACTTTCAAAAAGCTGTAAGGGTCTTCAGTAGAGATGGGTAGTCGAGCTGGGCTATCAGACGGTCACCTCTGTAGCTGTAGTGTCATTATTCGTATGGTCCCAATGTGTATATTAAAAAAAAGTGCACCTTTGTTATAATGTACAAGATGGGGACCATAATGTGGACAAAAAAAACAAAATAGGGAACATGATAGGGGACATTTCTACAATACATACATTATTCTTATCTATATAATAGGATGACAACAGCTCTCCAGACCTGCATCCCACCACAAAGACCATCCCAGCCCTGAAGAATGAAATTATCCTTAGTAACGAAGTGAGGGACTTCGTGCCAACCTGTGGTCTCAAGGCATTGACTCTTATAAGAGTCCTGCTCAAGGTGATGGGGTGCAACTGTGGGACCCTATACCAGAGATGATGTCCTCCACCTAACTTTCAAAAAGCTGTAAGGGTCTTCAGTAGAGATGGGTAGTCGAGCTGGGCTATCAGACGGTCACCTCTGTAGCTGTAGTGTCATTATTCGTATGGTCCCAATGTGTATATTAAAAAAAGGTGCACCTTTGTTATAATGTACAAGATGGGGACCATAATGTGGACAAAAAAAACAAAATAGGGAACATGATAGGGGACATTTCTACAATACATACATTATTCTTATCTATATAATAGGATGACAACAGCTCTCCAGACCTGCATCCCACCACAAAGACCACTCCAGCCCTGAAGAATGAAATCATCCTTAGTGACGAAGTGAGAGACTTCGTGCCAACCTGTGGTCTCAAGGCATTGTCTCTTATAAGAGTCCTGCTCAAGGTGATGGGGTGCAACTGTGGGACCCTATACCAGAGATGATGTCCTACACCCAACTTTCAAAAGCTGTAAGGGTCTTCAGTAGAGATGGGTAGTCGAGCTGGGCTATCAGACGGTCACCTCTGCAGCTGTAGTGTCATTATTTGTATGGTCTTAATGTGTATATTAAAAAAAAGTGCACCTTTGTTATAATGTACATGATGGGGACCATAATGTGGACAAAATAACAAAATAGGGAACATGATAGGGGACATTTCTACAATACATACATTATTCTTATCTATATAATAGGATGACAACAGCTCTCCAGACCTGCATCCCACCACAAAGACCATTCCAGCCCTGAAGAATGAAATTATCCTTAGTAACGAAGTGAGGGACTTCGTGCCAACCTGTGGTCTCAAGGCATTGACTCTTATAAGAGTCCTGCTCAAGGTGATGGGGTGCAACTGTGGGACCCTATACCAGAGATGATGTCCTCCACCCAACTTTCAAAAAGCTGTAAGGGTCTTCAGTAGAGATGGGTAGTCGAGCTGGGCTATCAGACGGTCACCTCTGTAGCTGTAGTGTCATTATTCGTATGGTCCCAATGTGTATATTAAAAAAAAGTGCACCTTTGTTATAATGTACAAGATGGGGACCATAATGTGGACAAAAAAAACAAAATAGGGAACATGATAGGGGACATTTCTACAATACATACATTATTCTTATCTATATAATAGGATGACAACAGCTCTCCAGACCTGCATCCCACCACAAAGACCATCCCAGCCCTGAAGAATGAAATTATCCTTAGTAACGAAGTGAGGGACTTCGTGCCAACCTGTGGTATCAAGGCATTGACTCTTATAAGAGTCCTGCTCAAGGTGATGGGGTGCAACTGTGGGACCCTATACCAGAGATGATGTCCTCCACCCAACTTTCAAAAAGCTGTAAGGGTCTTCAGTAGAGATGGGTAGTCGAGCTGGGCTATCAGACGGTCACCTCTGTAGCTGTAGTGTCATTATTCGTATGGTCCCAATGTGTATATTAAAAAAAAGTGCACCTTTGTTATAATGTACAAGATGGGGACCATAATGTGGACAAAAAAAACAAAATAGGGAACATGATAGGGGACATTTCTACAATACATACATTATTCTTATCTATATAATAGGATGACAACAGCTCTCCAGACCTGCATCCCACCACAAAGACCATCCCAGCCCTGAAGAATGAAATTATCCTTAGTAACGAAGTGAGGGACTTCGTGCCAACCTGTGGTCTCAAGGCATTGACTCTTATAAGAGTCCTGCTCAAGGTGATGGGGTGCAACTGTGGGACCCTATACCAGAGATGATGTCACACACCCAACTTTCAAAAGCTGTAAGGGTCTTCAGTAGAGATGGGTAGTCGAGCTGGGCTATCAGACGGTCACCTCTGCAGCTGTAGTGTCATTATTTGTATGGTCTTAATGTGTATATTAAAAAAAAGTGCACCTTTGTTATAATGTACATGATGGGGACCATAATGTGGACAAAATAACAAAATAGGGAACATGATAGGGGACATTTCTACAATACATACATTATTCTTATCTATATAATAGGATGACAACAGCTCTCCAGACCTGCATCCCACCACAAAGACCATCCCAGCCCTGAAGAATGAAATTATCCTTAGTAACGAAGTGAGGGACTTCGTGCCAACCTGTGGTCTCAAGGCATTGACTCTTATAAGAGTCCTGCTCAAGGTGATGGGGTGCAACTGTGGGACCCTATACCAGAGATGATGTCCTCCACCCAACTTTCAAAAAGCTGTAAGGGTCTTCAGTAGAGATGGGTAGTCGAGCTGGGCTATCAGACGGTCACCTCTGTAGCTGTAGTGTCATTATTCGTATGGTCCCAATGTGTATATTAAAAAAAAGTGCACCTTTGTTATAATGTACAAGATGGGGACCATAATGTGGACAAAAAAAACAAAATAGGGAACATGATAGGGGACATTTCTACAATACATACATTATTCTTATCTATATAATAGGATGACAACAGCTCTCCAGACCTGCATCCCACCACAAAGACCATCCCAGCCCTGAAGAATGAAATTATCCTTAGTAACGAAGTGAGGGACTTCGTGCCAACCTGTGGTCTCAAGGCATTGACTCTTATAAGAGTCCTGCTCAAGGTGATGGGGTGCAACTGTGGGACCCTATACCAGAGATGATGTCCTCCACCCAACTTTCAAAAAGCTGTAAGGGTCTTCAGTAGAGATGGGTAGTCGAGCTGGGCTATCAGACGGTCACCTCTGTAGCTGAAGTGTCATTATTCGTATGGTCCCAATGTGTATATTAAAAAAAGGTGCACCTTTGTTATACTGTACAAGATGGGGACCATAATGTGGACAAAAAAAACAAAATAGGGAACATGATAGGGGACATTTCTACAATACATACATTATTCTTATCTATATAATAGGATGACAACAGCTCTCCAGACCTGCATCTCACCACAAAGACCACTCCAGCCCTGAAGAATGAAATCATCCTTAGTGACGAAGTGAGAGACTTCGTGCCAACCTGTGGTCTCAAGGCATTGTCTCTTATAAGAGTCCTGCTCAAGGTGATGGGGTGCAACTGTGGGACCCTATACCAGAGATGATGTCCTCCACCCAACTTTCAAAAAGCTGTAAGGGTCTTCAGTAGAGATGGGTAGTCGAGCTGGGCTATCAGACGGTCACCTCTGTAGCTGTAGTGTCATTATTCGTATGGTCCCAATGTGTATATTAAAAAAAAGTGCACCTTTGTTATAATGTACAAGATGGGGACCATAATGTGGACAAAAAAAACAAAATAGGGAACATGATAGGGGACATTTCTACAATACATACATTATTCTTATCTATATAATAGGATGACAACAGCTCTCCAGACCTGCATCCCACCACAAAGACCACTCCAGCCCTGAAGAATGAAATCATCCTTAGTGACGAAGAGAGGGACTTCGTGCCAACCTGTGGTCTCAAGGCATTGTCTCTTATAAGAGTCCTGCTCAAGGTAATGGGGTGCAACTGTGGGACCCTATACCAGAGATGATGTCCTCCACCCAACTTTCAAAAAGCTGTAAGGGTCTTCAGTAGAGATGGGTAGTCGAGCTGGGCTATCAGACGGTCACCTCTGTAGCTGTAGTGTCATTATTCGTATGGTCCCAATGTGTATATTAAAAAAAAGTGCACCTTTGTTATAATGTACAAGATGGGGACCATAATGTGGACAAAAAAAACAAAATAGGGAACATGATAGGGGACATTTCTACAATACATACATTATTCTTATCTATATAATAGGATGACAACAGCTCTCCAGACCTGCATCCCACCACAAAGACCACTCCAGCCCTGAAGAATGAAATCATCCTTAGTGACGAAGTGAGGGACTTCGTGCCAACCTGTGGTCTCAAGGCATTGTCTCTTATAAGAGTCCTGCTCAAGGTAATGGGGTGCAACTGTGGGACCCTATACCAGAGATGATGTCCTCCACCCAACTTTCAAAAAGCTGTAAGGGTCTTCAGTAGAGATGGGTAGTCGAGCTGGGCTATCAGACGGTCACCTCTGCAGCTGTAGTGTCATTATTTGTATGGTCTTAATGTGTATATTAAAAAAACGTGCACCTTTGTTATAATGTACATGATGGGGACCATAATGTGGACAAAATAACAAAATAGGGAACATGATAGGGGACATTTCTACAATACATACATTATTCTTATCTATATAATAGGATGACAACAGCTCTCCAGACCTGCATCCCACCACAAAGACCATCCCAGCCCTGAAGAATGAAATTATCCTTAGTAACGAAGTGAGGGACTTCGTGCCAACCTGTGGTCTCAAGGCATTGACTCTTATAAGAGTCCTGCTCAAGGTAATGGGGTGCAACTGTGGGACCCTATACCAGAGATGATGTCCTCCACCCAACTTTCAAAAAGCTGTAAGGGTCTTCAGTAGAGATGGGTAGTCGAGCTGGGCTATCAGACGGTCACCTCTGTAGCTGTAGTGTCATTATTCGTATGGTCCCAATGTGTATATTAAAAAAAAGTGCACCTTTGTTATAATGTACAAGATGGGGACCATAATGTGGACAAAAAAAACAAAATAGGGAACATGATAGGGGACATTTCTACAATGCATACATTATTCTTATCTATATAATAGGATGACAACAGCTCTCCAGACCTGCATCCCACCACAAAGACCATCCCAGCCCTGAAGAATGAAATTATCCTTAGTAACGAAGTGAGGGACTTCGTGCCAACCTGTGGTCTCAAGGCATTGACTCTTATAAGAGTCCTGCTCAAGGTGATGGGGTGCAACTGTGGGACCCTATACCAGAGATGATGTCCTCCACCTAACTTTCAAAAAGCTGTAAGGGTCTTCAGTAGAGATGGGTAGTCGAGCTGGGCTATCAGACGGTCACCTCTGTAGCTGTAGTGTCATTATTCGTATGGTCCCAATGTGTATATTAAAAAAAGGTGCACCTTTGTTATAATGTACAAGATGGGGACCATAATGTGGACAAAAAAAACAAAATAGGGAACATGATAGGGGACATTTCTACAATACATACATTATTCTTATCTATATAATAGGATGACAACAGCTCTCCAGACCTGCATCCCACCACAAAGACCACTCCAGCCCTGAAGAATGAAATCATCCTTAGTGACGAAGTGAGAGACTTCGTGCCAACCTGTGGTCTCAAGGCATTGTCTCTTATAAGAGTCCTGCTCAAGGTGATGGGGTGCAACTGTGGGACCCTATACCAGAGATGATGTCCTACACCCAACTTTCAAAAGCTGTAAGGGTCTTCAGTAGAGATGGGTAGTCGAGCTGGGCTATCAGACGGTCACCTCTGTAGCTGTAGTGTCATTATTCTTATGGTCTTAATGTGTATATTAAAAAAAAAGTGCACCTTTGTTATAATGTACATGATGGGGACCATAATGTGGACAAAATAACAAAATAGGGAACATGATAGGGGACATTTCTACAATACATACATTATTCTTATCTATATAATAGGATGACAACAGCTCTCCAGACCTGCATCCCACCACAAAGACCATCCCAGCCCTGAAGAATGAAATCATCCTAAGTGACGAAGTGAGGGACTTCGTGCCAACCTGTGGTCTCAAGGCATTGACTCTTATAAGAGTCCTGCTCAAGGTGATGGGGTGCAACTGTGGGACCCTATACCAGAGATGATGTCCTCCACCCAACTTTCAAAAAGCTGTAAGGGTCTTCAGTAGAGATGGGTAGTCGAGCTGGGCTATCAGACGGTCACCTCTGTAGCTGAAGTGTCATTATTCGTATGGTCCCAATGTGTATATTAAAAAAAAGTGCACCTTTGTTATAATGTACAAGATGGGGACCATAATGTGGACAAAAAAAACAAAATAGGGAACATGATAGGGGACATTTCTACAATACATACATTATTCTTATTTATATAATAGGATGACAACAGCTCTCCAGACCTGCATCCCACCACAAAGACCATCCCAGCCCTGAAGAATGAAATTATCCTTAGTAACGAAGTGAGGGACTTCGTGCCAACCTGTGGTCTCAAGGCATTGACTCTTATAAGAGTCCTGCTCAAGGTGATGCGGTGCAACTGTGGGACCCTATACCAGAGATGATGTCCTCCACCCAACTTTCAAAAAGCTGTAAGGGTCTTCAGTAGAGATGGGTAGTCGAGCTGCGCTATCAGACGGTCACCTCTGTAGCTGTAGTGTCATTATTCGTATGGTCCCAATGTGTATATTAAAAAAAAGTGCACCTTTGTTATAATGTACAAGATGGGGACCATAATGTGGACAAAAAAAACAAAATAGGGAACATGATAGGGGACATTTCTACAATACATACATTATTCTTATCTATATAATAGGATGACAACAGCTCTCCAGACCTGCATCCCACCACAAAGACCACTCCAGCCCTGAAGAATGAAATCATCCTTAGTGACGAAGTGAGAGACTTCGTGCCAACCTGTGGTCTCAAGGCATTGTCTCTTATAAGAGTCCTGCTCAAGGTGATGGGGTGCAACTGTGGGACCCTATACCAGAGATGATGTCCTACACCCAACTTTCAAAAGCTGTAAGGGTCTTCAGTAGAGATGGGTAGTCGAGCTGGGCTATCAGACGGTCACCTCTGCAGCTGTAGTGTCATTATTTGTATGGTCTTAATGTGTATATTAAAAAAAAGTGCACCTTTGTTATAATGTACATGATGGGGACCATAATGTGGACAAAATAACAAAATAGGGAACATGATAGGGGACATTTCTACAATACATACATTATTCTTATCTATATAATAGGATGACAACAGCTCTCCAGACCTGCATCCCACCACAAAGACCATCCCAGCCCTGAAGAATGAAATTATCCTTAGTAACGAAGTGAGGGACTTCGTGGCAAACTGTGGTCTCAAGGCATTGACTCTTATAAGAGTCCTGCTCAAGGTGATGGGGTGCAACTGTGGGACCCTATACCAGAGATGATGTCCTCCACCCAACTTTCAAAAAGCTGTAAGGGTCTTCAGTAGAGATGGGTAGTCGAGCTGGGCTATCAGACGGTCACCTCTGTAGCTGTAGTGTCATTATTCGTATGGTCCCAATGTGTATATTAAAAAAAAGTGCACCTTTGTTATAATGTACAAGATGGGGACCATAATGTGGACAAAAAAAACAAAATAGGGAACATGATAGGGGACATTTCTACAATACATACATTATTCTTATCTATATAATAGGATGACAACAGCTCTCCAGACCTGCATCCCACCACAAAGACCATCCCAGCCCTGAAGAATGAAATTATCCTTAGTAACGAAGTGAGGGACTTCGTGCCAACCTGTGGTCTCAAGGCATTGACTCTTATAAGAGTCCTGCTCAAGGTGATGGGGTGCAACTGTGGGACCCTATACCAGAGATGATGTCCTCCACCTAACTTTCAAAAAGCTGTAAGGGTCTTCAGTAGAGATGGGTAGTCGAGCTGGGCTATCAGACGGTCACCTCTGTAGCTGTAGTGTCATTATTCGTATGGTCCCAATGTGTATATTAAAAAAAGGTGCACCTTTGTTATAATGTACAAGATGGGGACCATAATGTGGACAAAAAAAACAAAATAGGGAACATGATAGGGGACATTTCTACAATACATACATTATTCTTATCTATATAATAGGATGACAACAGCTCTCCAGACCTGCATCCCACCACAAAGACCACTCCAGCCCTGAAGAATGAAATCATCCTTGGTGACGAAGTGAGAGACTTCGTGCCAACCTGTGGTCTCAAGGCATTGTCTCTTATAAGAGTCCTGCTCAAGGTGATGGGGTGCAACTGTGGGACCCTATCCCAGAGATGATGTCCTACACCCAACTTTCAAAAGCTGTAAGGGTCTTCAGTAGAGATGGGTAGTCGAGCTGGGCTATCAGACGGTCACCTCTGTAGCTGTAGTGTCATTATTTGTATGGTCTTAATGTGTATATTAAAAAAAGTGCACCTTTGTTATAATGTACATGATGGGGACCATAATGTGGACAAAATAACAAAATAGGGAACATGATAGGGGACATTTCTACAATACATACATTATTCTTATCTATATAATAGGATGACAACAGCTCTCCAGACCTGCATCCCACCACAAAGACCATCCCAGCCCTGAAGAATGAAATTATCCTTAGTAACGAAGTGAGGGACTTCGTGCCAACCTGTGGTCTCAAGGCATTGACTCTTATAAGAGTCCTGCTCAAGGTGATGGGGTGCAACTGTGGGACCCTATACCAGAGATGATGTCCTCCACCCAACTTTCAAAAAGCTGTAAGAGTCTTCAGTAGAGATGGGTAGTCGAGCTGGGCTATCAGACGGTCACCTCTGTAGCTGTAGTGTCATTATTCGTATGGTCCCAATGTGTATATTAAAAAAAAGTGCACCTTTGTTATAATGTACAAGATGGGGACCATAATGTGGACAAAAAAAACAAAATAGGGAACATGATAGGGGACATTTCTACAATACATACATTATTCTTATCTATATAATAGGATGACAACAGCTCTCCAGACCTGCATCCCACCACAAAGACCATCTCAGCCCTGAAGAATGAAATTATCCTTAGTAACGAAGTGAGGGACTTCGTGCCAACCTGTGGTCTCAAGGCATTGACTCTTATAAGAGTCCTGCTCAAGGTGATGGGGTGCAACTGTGGGACCCTATACCAGAGATGATGTCCTCCACCTAACTTTCAAAAAGCTGTAAGGGTCTTCAGTAGAGATGGGTAGTCGAGCTGGGCTATCAGACGGTCACCTTTGTAGCTGTAGTGTCATTATTCATATGGTCCCAATGTGTATATTAAAAAAAGGTGCACCTTTGTTATAATGTACAAGATGGGGACCATAATGTGGACAAAAAAAACAAAATAGGGAACATTATAGGGGACATTTCTACAATACATACATTATTCTTATCTATATAATAGGATGACAACAGCTCTCCAGACCTGCATCCCACCACAAAGACCACTCCAGCCCTGAAGAATGAAATCATCCTTAGTGACGAAGTGAGAGACTTCATGCCAACCTGTGGTCTCAAGGCATTGTCTCTTATAAGAGTCCTGCTCAAGGTGATGGGGTGCAACTGTGGGACCCTATACCAGAGATGATGTCCTACACCCAACTTTCAAAAGCTGTAAGGGTCTTCAGTAGAGATGGGTAGTCGAGCTGGGCTATCAGACGGTCACCTCTGTAGCTGTAGTGTCATTATTTGTATGGTCTTAATGTGTATATTAAAAAAAAGTGCACCTTTGTTATAATGTACATGATGGGGACCATAATGTGGACAAAATAACAAAATAGGGAACATGATAGGGGACATTTCTACAATACATACATTATTCTTATCTATATAATAGGATGACAACAGCTCTCCAGACCTGCATCCCACCACAAAGACCATCCCAGCCCTGAAGAATGAAATTATCCTTAGTAACGAAGTGAGGGACTTCGTGCCAACCTGTGGTCTCAAGGCATTGACTCTTATAAGAGTCCTGCTCAAGGTGATGGGGTGCAACTGTGGGACCCTATACCAGAGATGATGTCCTCCACCCAACTTTCAAAAAGCTGTAAGGGTCTTCAGTAGAGATGGGTAGTCGAGCTGGGCTATCAGACGGTCACCTCTGTAGCTGTAGTGTCATTATTCGTATGGTCCCAATGTGTATAATAAAAAAAAGTGCACCTTTGTTATAATGTACAAGATGGGGACCATAATGTGGACAAAAAAAACAAAATAGGGAACATGATAGGGGACATTTCTACAATACATACATTATTCTTATCTATATAATAGGATGACAACAGCTCTCCAGACCTGCATCCCACCACAAAGACCATCCCAGCCCTGAAGAATGAAATTATCCTTAGTAACGAAGTGAGGGACTTCGTGCCAACCTGTGGTCTCAAGGCATTGACTCTTATAAGAGTCCTGCTCAAGGTGATGGGGTGCAACTGTGGGACCCTATACCAGAGATGATGTCCTCCACCCAACTTTCAAAAAGCTGTAAGGGTCTTCAGTAGAGATGGGTAGTCGAGCTGCGCTATCAGACGGTCACCTCTGTAGCTGTAGTGTCATTATTCGTATGGTCCCAATGTGTATATTAAAAAAAAGTGCACCTTTGTTATAATGTACAAGATGGGGACCATAATGTGGACAAAAAAAACAAAATAGGGAACATGATAGGGGACATTTCTACAATACATACATTATTCTTATCTATATAATAGGATGACAACAGCTCTCCAGACCTGCATCCCACCACAAAGACCACTCCAGCCCTGAAGAATGAAATCATCCTTAGTGACGAAGTGAGAGACTTCGTGCCAACCTGTGGTCTCAAGGCATTGTCTCTTATAAGAGTCCTGCTCAAGGTGATGGGGTGCAACTGTGGGACCCTATACCAGAGATGATGTCCTACACCCAACTTTCAAAAGCTGTAAGGGTCTTCAGTAGAGATGGGTAGTCGAGCTGGGCTATCAGACGGTCACCTCTGCAGCTGTAGTGTCATTATTTGTATGGTCTTAATGTGTATATTAAAAAAAAGTGCACCTTTGTTATAATGTACATGATGGGGACCATAATGTGGACAAAATAACAAAATAGGGAACATGATAGGGGACATTTCTACAATACATACATTATTCTTATCTATATAATAGGATGACAACAGCTCTCCAGACCTGCATCCCACCACAAAGACCATCCCAGCCCTGAAGAATGAAATTATCCTTAGTAACGAAGTGAGGGACTTCGTGCCAACCTGTGGTCTCAAGGCATTGACTCTTATAAGAGTCCTGCTCAAGGTGATGGGGTGCAACTGTGGGACCCTATACCAGAGATGATGTCCTCCACCCAACTTTCAAAAAGCTGTAAGGGTCTTCAGTAGAGATGGGTAGTCGAGCTGGGCTATCAGACGGTCACCTCTGTAGCTGTAGTGTCATTATTCGTATGGTCCCAATGTGTATATTAAAAAAAAGTGCACCTTTGTTATAATGTACAAGATGGGGACCATAATGTGGACAAAAAAAACAAAATAGGGAACATGATAGGGGACATTTCTACAATACATACATTATTCTTATCTATATAATAGGATGACAACAGATCTCCAGACCTGCATCCCACCACAAAGACCATCCCAGCCCTGAAGAATGAAATTATCCTTAGTAACGAAGTGAGGGACTTCGTGCCAACCTGTGGTCTCAAGGCATTGACTCTTATAAGAGTCCTGCTCAAGGTGATGGGGTGCAACTGTGGGACCCTATACCAGAGATGATGTCCTCCACCCAACTTTCAAAAAGCTGTAAGGGTCTTCAGTAGAGATGGACAGTCGAGCTGGGCTATCAGACGGTCACCTCTGTAGCTGAAGTGTCATTATTCGTATGGTCCAAATGTGTATATTAAAAAAAAGTGCACCTTTGTTATAATGTACAAGATGGGGACCATAATGTGGACAAAAAAAACAAAATAGGGAACATGATAGGGGACATTTCTACAATACATACATTATTCTTATCTATATAATAGGATGACAACAGCTCTCCAGACCTGCATCCCACCACAAAGACCATCCCAGCCCTGAAGAATGAAATTATCCTTAGTACCGAAGTGAGGGACTTCGTGCCAACCTGTGGTCTCAAGGCATTGACTCTTATAAGAGTCCTGCTCAAGGTGATGGGGTGCAACTGTGGGACCCTATACCAGAGATGATGTACTCCACCTAACTTTCAAAAAGCTGTAAGGGTCTTCAGTAGAGATGGGTAGTCGAGCTGGGCTATCAGACGGTCACCTCTGTAGCTGTAGTGTCATTATTCGTATGGTCCCAATGTGTATATTAAAAAAAGGTGCACCTTTGTTATAATGTACAAGATGGGGACCATAATGTGGACAAAAAAAACAAAATAGGGAACATGATAGGGGACATTTCTACAATACATACATTATTCTTATCTATATAATAGGATGACAACAGCTCTCCAGACCTGCATCCCACCACAAAGACCACTCCAGCCCTGAAGAATGAAATCATCCTTAGTGACGAAGTGAGAGACTTCGTGCCAACCTGTGGTCTCAAGGCATTGTCTCTTATAAGAGTCCTGCTCAAGGTGATGGGGTGCAACTGTGGGACCCTACACCAGAGATGATGTCCTACACCCAACTTTCAAAAGCTGTAAGGGTCTTCAGTAGAGATGGGTAGTCGAGCTGGGCTATCAGACGGTCACCTCTGCAGCTGTAGTGTCATTATTTGTATGGTCTTAATGTGTATATTAAAAAAAAGTGCACCTTTGTTATAATGTACATGATGGGGACCATAATGTGGACAAAATAACAAAATAGGGAACATAATAGTGGACATTTCTACAATACATACATTATTCTTATCTATATAATAGGATGACAACAGCTCTCCAGACCTGCATCCCACCACAAAGACCATCCCAGCCCTGAAGAATGAAATTATCCTTAGTAACGAAGTGAGGGACTTCGTGCCAACCTGTGGTCTCAAGGCATTGACTCTTATAAGAGTCCTGCTCATGGTGATGGGGTGCAACTGTGGGACCCTATACCAGAGATGATGTCCTCCACCCAACTTTCAAAAAGCTGTAAGGGTCTTCAGTAGAGATGGGTAGTCGAGCTGGGCTATCAGACGGTCACCTCTGTAGCTGAAGTGTCATTATTCGTATGGTCCCAATGTGTATATTAAAAAAAAGTGCACCTTTGTTATAATGTACAAGATGGGGACCATAATGTGGACAAAAAAAACAAAATAGGGAACATGATAGGGGACATTTCTACAATACATACATTATTCTTATCTATATAATAGGATGACAACAGCTCTCCAGACCTGCATCCCACCACAAAGACCACTCCAGCCCTGAAGAATGAAATCATCCTTAGTGACGAAGTGAGAGACTTCGTGCCAACCTGTGGTCTCAAGGCATTGTCTCTTATAAGAGTCCTGCTCAAGGTGATGGGGTGCAACTGTGGGACCCTATACCAGAGATGATGTCCTCCACCCAACTTTCAAAAGCTGTAAGGGTCTTCAGTAGAGATGGGTAGTCGAGCTGGTCAATACAAAAGAAGAATAAGACCGCACCAATGCTGATGTCTTTTTCCGGATAATCTTTATTCCATAAACTCGGTTAAAAGGTGTTGTAAAATCAGCGGGTGGAGGAGACCTGGATGCGGCCCCTCACTATGGACGACGGCCGTTTCGCCTGTGATTAGGCTTCCACGGGTCTTCAGTAGAGATGGGTAGTCGAGCTGGGCTATCAGACGGTCACCTCTGTAGCTGTAGTGTCATTATTCGTATGGTCCCAATGTGTATATTAAAAAAAAGTGCACCTTTGTTATAATGTACAAGATGGGGACCATAATGTGGACAAAAAAAACAAAATAGGGAACATAATAGGGGACATTTCTACAATACATACATTATTCTTATCTATATAATAGGATGACAACAGCTCTCCAGACCTGCATCCCACCACAAAGACCACTCCAGCCCTGAAGAATGAAATCATCCTTAGTGACGAAGTGAGAGACTTCGTGCCAACCTGTGGTCTCAAGGCATTGACTCTTATAAGAGTCCTGCTCAAGGTGATGGGGTGCAACTGTGGGACCCTATACCAGAGATGATGTCCTACACCCAACTTTCAAAAAGCTGTAAGGGTCTTCAGTAGAGATGGGTAGTCGAGCTGGGCTATCAGACGGTCACCTCTGTAGCTGAAGTGTCATTGATCGTATGGTCCCAATGTGTATATTAAAAAAAAGTGCACCTTTGTTATAATGTACAAGATGGGGACCATAATGTGGACAAAAAAAACAAAATAGGGAACATGATAGGGGACATTTCTACAATACATACATTATTCTTATCTATATAATAGGATGACAACAGCTCTCCAGACCTGCATCCCACCACAAAGACCACTCCAGCCCTGAAGAATGAAATCATCCTTAGTGACGAAGTGAGAGACTTCGTGCCAACCTGTGGTCTCAAGGCATTGTCTCTTATAAGAGTCCTGCTCAAGGTGATGGGGTGCAACTGTGGGACCCTATACCAGAGATGATGTCCTACACCCAACTTTCAAAAGCTGTAAGGGTCTTCAGTACAGATGGGTAGTCGAGCTGGGCTATCAGACGGTCACCTCTGTAGCTGTAGTGTCATTATTCGTATGGTCCCAATGTGTATATTAAAAAAAAGTGCACCTTTGTTATACTGTACAAGATGGGGACCATAATGTGGACAAAAAAAACAAAATAGGGAACATGATAGGGGACATTTCTACAATACATACATTATTCTTATCTATATAATAGGATGACAACAGCTCTCCAGACCTGCATCCCACCACAAAGACCATCCCAGCCCTGAAGAATGAAATTATCCTTAGTAACGAAGTGAGGGACTTCGTGCCAACCTGTGGTCTCAAGGCATTGACTCTTATAAGAGTCCTGCTCAAGGTGATGGGGTGCAACTGTGGGACCCTATACCAGAGATGATGTCCTCCACCCAACTTTCAAAAAGCTGTAAGGGTCTTCAGTAGAGATGGGTAGTCGAGCTGGGCTATCAGACGGTCACCTCTGTAGCTGAAGTGTCATTATTCGTATGGTCCCAATGTGTATATTAAAAAAAAGTGCACCTTTGTAATAATGTACAAGATGGGGACCATAATGTGGACAAAAAAAACAAAATAGGGAACATGATAGGGGACATTTCTACAATACATACATTATTCTTATCTATATAATAGGATGACAACAGCTCTCCAGACCTGCATCCCACCACAAAGACCACTCCAGCCCTGAAGAATGAAATCATCCTTAGTGACGAAGTGAGAGACTTCGTGCCAACCTGTGGTCTCAAGGCATTGTCTCTTATAAGAGTCCTGCTCAAGGTGATGGGGTGCAACTGTGGGACCCTATACCAGAGATGATGTCCTACACCCAACTTTCAAAAGCTGTAAGGGTCTTCAGTACAGATGGGTAGTCGAGCTGGGCTATCAGACGGTCACCTCTGTAGCTGTAGTGTCATTATTCGTATGGTCCCAATGTGTATATTAAAAAAAAGTGCACCTTTGTTATAATGTACAAGATGGGGACCATAATGTGGACAAAAAAAACAAAATAGGGAACATGATAGGGGACATTTCTACAATACATACATTATTCTTATCTATATAATAGGATGACAACAGCTCTCCAGACCTGCATCCCACCACAAAGACCATCCCAGCCCTGAAGAATGAAATTATCCTTAGTAACGAAGTGAGGGACTTCGTGCCAACCTGTGGTCTCAAGGCATTGACTCTTATAAGAGTCCTGCTCAAGGTGATGGGGTGCAACTGTGGGACCCTATACCAGAGATGATGTCCTCCACCCAACTTTCAAAAAGCTGTAAGGGTCTTCAGTAGAGATGGGTAGTCGAGCTGGGCTATCAGACGGTCACCTCTGTAGCTGAAGTGTCATTATTCGTATGGTCCCAATGTGTATATTAAAAAAAAGTGCACCTTTGTAATAATGTACAAGATGGGGACCATAATGTGGACAAAAAAAACAAAATAGGGAACATGATAGGGGACATTTCTACAATACATACATTATTCTTATCTATATAATAGGATGACAACAGCTCTCCAGACCTGCATCCCACCACAAAGACCACTCCAGCCCTGAAGAATGAAATCATCCTTAGTGACGAAGTGAGAGACTTCGTGCCAACCTGTGGTCTCAAGGCATTGTCTCTTATAAGAGTCCTGCTCAAGGTGATGGGGTGCAACTGTGGGACCCTATACCAGAGATGATGTCCTCCACCCAACTTTCAAAAGCTGTAAGGGTCTTCAGTAGAGATGGGTAGTCGAGCTGGGCTATCAGACGGTCACCTCTGTAGCTGTAGTGTCATTATTCGTATGGTCCCAATGTGTATATTAAAAAAAAGTGCACCTTTGTTATAATGTACAAGATGGGGACCATAATGTGGACAAAAAAAACAAAATAGGGAACATGATAGGGGACATTTCTACAATACATACATTATTCTTATCTATATAATAGGATGACAACAGCTCTCCAGACCTGCATCACACCACAAAGACCATCCCAGCCCTGAAGAATGAAATTATCCTTAGTAACGAAGTGAGGGACTTCGTGCCAACCTGTGGTCTCAAGGCATTGACTCTTATAAGAGTCCTGCTCAAGGTGATGGGGTGCAACTGTGGGACCCTATACCAGAGATGATGTCCTCCACCCAACTTTCAAAAAGCTGTAAGGGTCTTCAGTAGAGATGGGTAGTCGAGCTGGGCTATCAGACGGTCACCTCTGTAGCTGAAGTGTCATTATTCGTATGGTCCCAATGTGTATATTAAAAAAAAGTGCACCTTTGTTATAATGTACAAGATGGGGACCATAATGTGGACAAAAAAAACAAAATAGGGAACATGATAGGGGACATTTCTACAATACATACATTATTCTTATCTATATAATAGGATGACAACAGCTCTCCAGACCTGCATCCCACCACAAAGACCACTCCAGCCCTGAAGAATGAAATCATCCTTAGTAACGAAGTGAGAGACTTCGTGCCAACCTGTGGTCTCAAGGCATTGTCTCTTATAAGAGTCCTGCTCAAGGTGATGGGGTGCAACTGTGGGACCCTATACCAGAGATGATGTCCTACACCCAACTTTCAAAAGCTGTAAGGGTCTTCAGTAGAGATGGGTAGTCGAGCTGGGCTATCAGACGGTCACCTCTGTAGCTGTAGTGTCATTATTCGTATGGTCCCAATGTGTATATTAAAAAAAAGTGCACCTTTGTTATAATGTACAAGATGGGGACCATAATGTGGACAAAAAAAACAAAATAGGGAACATGATAGGGGACATTTCTACAATACATACATTATTCTTATCTATATAATAGGATGACAACAGCTCTCCAGACCTGCATCCCACCACAAAGACCACTCCAGCCCTGAAGAATGAAATCATCCTTAGTGACGAAGTGAGGGACTTCGTGCCAACCTGTGGTCTCAAGGCATTGACTCTTATAAGAGTCCTGCTCAAGGTGATGGGGTGCAACTGTGGGACCCTATACCAGAGATGATGTCCTCCACCCAACTTTCAAAAAGCTGTAAGGGTCTTCAGTAGAGATGGGTAGTCGAGCTGGGCTATCAGACGGTCACCTCTGTAGCTGTAGTGTCATTATTCGTATGGTCCCAATGTGTATATTAAAAAAAAGTGCACCTTTGTTATAATGTACAAGATGGGGACCATAATGTGGACAAAAAAAACAAAATAGGGAACATGATAGGGGACATTTCTACAATACATACATTATTCTTATCTATATAATAGGATGACAACAGCTCTCCAGACCTGCATCCCACCACAAAGACCATCCCAGCCCTGAAGAATGAAATTATCCTTAGTAACGAAGTGAGGGACTTCGTGCCAACCTGTGGTCTCAAGGCATTGACTCTTATAAGAGTCCTGCTCAAGGTGATGGGGTGCAACTGTGGGACCCTATACCAGAGATGATGTCCTCCACCCAACTTTCAAAAAGCTGTAAGGGTCTTCAGTAGAGATGGGTAGTCGAGCTGGGCTATCAGACGGTCACCTCTGTAGCTGAAGTGTCATTATTCGTATGGTCCCAATGTGTATATTAAAAAAAAGTGCACCTTTGTAATAATGTACAAGATGGGGACCATAATGTGGACAAAAAAAACAAAATAGGGAACATGATAGGGGACATTTCTACAATACATACATTATTCTTATCTATATAATAGGATGACAACAGCTCTCCAGACCTGCATCCCACCACAAAGACCACTCCAGCCCTGAAGAATGAAATCATCCTTAGTGACGAAGTGAGAGACTTCGTGCCAACCTGTGGTCTCAAGGCATTGTCTCTTATAAGAGTCCTGCTCAAGGTGATGGGGTGCAACTGTGGGACCCTATACCAGAGATGATGTCCTACACCCAACTTTCAAAAGCTGTAAGGGTCTTCAGTAGAGATGGGTAGTCGAGCTGGGCTATCAGACGGTCACCTCTGTAGCTGTAGTGTCATTATTCGTATGGTCCCAATGTGTATATTAAAAAAAAGTGCACCTTTGTTATAATGTACAAGATGGGGACCATAATGTGGACAAAAAAAACAAAATAGGGAACATGATAGGGGACATTTCTACAATACATACATTATTCTTATCTATATAATAGGATGACAACAGCTCTCCAGACCTGCATCACACCACAAAGACCATCCCAGCCCTGAAGAATGAAATTATCCTTAGTAACGAAGTGAGGGACTTCGTGCCAACCTGTGGTCTCAAGGCATTGACTCTTATAAGAGTCCTGCTCAAGGTGATGGGGTGCAACTGTGGGACCCTATACCAGAGATGATGTCCTCCACCCAACTTTCAAAAAGCTGTAAGGGTCTTCAGTAGAGATGGGTAGTCGAGCTGGGCTATCAGACGGTCACCTCTGTAGCTGAAGTGTCATTATTCGTATGGTCCCAATGTGTATATTAAAAAAAAGTGCACCTTTGTTATAATGTACAAGATGGGGACCATAATGTGGACAAAAAAAACAAAATAGGGAACATGATAGGGGACATTTCTACAATACATACATTATTCTTATCTATATAATAGGATGACAACAGCTCTCCAGACCTGCATCCCACCACAAAGACCACTCCAGCCCTGAAGAATGAAATCATCCTTAGTAACGAAGTGAGAGACTTCGTGCCAACCTGTGGTCTCAAGGCATTGTCTCTTATAAGAGTCCTGCTCAAGGTGATGGGGTGCAACTGTGGGACCCTATACCAGAGATGATGTCCTACACCCAACTTTCAAAAGCTGTAAGGGTCTTCAGTAGAGATGGGTAGTCGAGCTGGGCTATCAGACGGTCACCTCTGTAGCTGTAGTGTCATTATTCGTATGGTCCCAATGTGCATATTAAAAAAAAGTGCACCTTTGTTATAATGTACAAGATGGGGACCATAATGTGGACAAAAAAAACAAAATAGGGAACATGATAGGGGACATTTCTACAATACATACATTATTCTTATCTATATAATAGGATGACAACAGCTCTCCAGACCTGCATCCCACCACAAAGACCATCCCAACCCTGAAGAATGAAATTATCCTTAGTAACGAAGTGAGGGACTTCGTGCCAACCTGTGGTCTCAAGGCATTGACTCTTATAAGAGTCCTGCTCAAGGTGATGGGGTGCAACTGTGGGACCCTATACCAGAGATGATGTCCTCCACCCAACTTTCAAAAAGCTGTAAGGGTCTTCAGTAGAGATGGGTAGTCGAGCTGGGCTATTAGACGGTCACCTCTGTAGCTGAAGTGTCATTATTCGTATGGTCCCAATGTGTATATTAAAAAAAAGTGCACCTTTGTTATAATGTACAAGATGGGGACCATAATGTGGACAAAAAAAACAAAATAGGGAACATGATAGGGGACATTTCTACAATACATACATTATTCTTATCTATATAATAGGATGACAACAGCTCTCCAGACCTGCATCCCACCACAAAGACCACTCCAGCCCTGAAGAATGAAATCATCCTTAGTGACGAAGTGAGAGACTTCGTGCCAACCTGTGGTCTCAAGGCATTGTCTCTTATAAGAGTCCTGCTCAAGGTGATGGGGTGCAACTGTGGGACCCTATACCAGAGATGATGTCCTCCACCCAACTTTCAAAAGCTGTAAGGGTCTTCAGTAGAGATGGGTAGTCGAGCTGGGCTATCAGACGGTCACCTCTGTAGCTGTAGTGTCATTATTCGTATGGTCCCAATGTGTATATTAAAAAAAAGTGCACCTTTGTTATAATGTACAAGATGGGGACCATAATGTGGACAAAAAAAACAAAATAGGGAACATGATAGGGGACATTTCTACAATACATACATTATTCTTATCTATATAATAGGATGACAACAGCTCTCCAGACCTGCATCCCACCACAAAGACCACTCCAGCCCTGAAGAATGAAATCATCCTTAGTGACGAAGTGAGGGACTTCGTGCCAACCTGTGGTCTCAAGGCATTGACTCTTATAAGAGTCCTGCTCAAGGTGATGGGGTGCAACTGTGGGACCCTATACCAGAGATGATGTCCTCCACCCAACTTTCAAAAAGCTGTAAGGGTCTTCAGTAGAGATGGGTAGTCGAGCTGGGCTATCAGACGGTCACCTCTGTAGCTGTAGTGTCATTATTCGTATGGTCCCAATGTGTATATTAAAAAAAAGTGCACCTTTGTTATAATGTACAAGATGGGGACCATAATGTGGACAAAAAAAACAAAATAGGGAACATGATAGGGGACATTTCTACAATACATACATTATTCTTATCTATATAATAGGATGACAACAGCTCTCCAGACCTGCATCCCACCACAAAGACCATCCCAGCCCTGAAGAATGAAATTATCCTTAGTACCGAAGTGAGGGACTTCGTGCCAACCTGTGGTCTCAAGGCATTGACTCTTATAAGAGTCCTGCTCAAGGTGATGGGGTGCAACTGTGGGACCCTATACCAGAGATGATGTCCTCCACCTAACTTTCAAAAAGCTGTAAGGGTCTTCAGTAGAGATGGGTAGTCGAGCTGGGCTATCAGACGGTCACCTCTGTAGCTGTAGTGTCATTATTCGTATGGTCCCAATGTGTATATTAAAAAAAGGTGCACCTTTGTTATAATGTACAAGATGGGGACCATAATGTGGACAAAAAAAACAAAATAGGGAACATGATAGGGGACATTTCTACAATACATACATTATTCTTATCTATATAATAGGATGACAACAGCTCTCCAGACCTGCATCCCACCACAAAGACCACTCCAGCCCTGAAGAATGAAATCATCCTTAGTGACGAAGTGAGAGACTTCGTGCCAACCTGTGGTCTCAAGGCATTGTCTCTTATAAGAGTCCTGCTCAAGGTGATGGGGTGCAACTGTGGGACCCTACACCAGAGATGATGTCCTACACCCAACTTTCAAAAGCTGTAAGGGTCTTCAGTAGAGATGGGTAGTCGAGCTGGGCTATCAGACGGTCACCTCTGTAGCTGAAGTGTCATTGATCGTATGGTCCCAATGTGTATATTAAAAAAAAGTGCACCTTTGTTATAATGTACAAGATGGGGACCATAATGTGGACAAAAAAAACAAAATAGGGAACATGATAGGGGACATTTCTACAATACATACATTATTCTTATCTATATAATAGGATGACAACAGCTCTCCAGACCTGCATCCCACCACAAAGACCATCCCAGCCCTGAAGAATGAAATTATCCTTAGTAACGAAGTGAGGGACTTCGTGCCAACCTGTGGTCTCAAGGCATTGACTCTTATAAGAGTCCTGCTCAAGGTGATGGGGTGCAACTGTGGGACCCTATACCAGAGATGATGTCCTCCACCCAACTTTCAAAAAGCTGTAAGGGTCTTCAGTAGAGATGGGTAGTCGAGCTGGGCTATCAGACGGTCACCTCTGTAGCTGAAGTGTCATTTTTCGTATGGTCCCAATGTGTATATTAAAAAAAAGTTCACCTTTGTTATAATGTACAAGATGGGGACCATAATGTGGACAAAAAAAACAAAATAGGGAACATGATAGGGGACATTTCTACAATACATACATTATTCTTATCTATATAATAGGATGACAACAGCTCTCCAGACCTGCATCCCACCACAAAGACCACTCCAGCCCTGAAGAATGAAATCATCCTTAGTAACGAAGTGGGAGACTTCGTGCCAACCTGTGGTCTCAAGGCATTGTCTCTTATAAGAGTCCTGCTCAAGGTGATGGGGTGCAACTGTGGGACCCTATACCAGAGATGATGTCCTACACCCAACTTTCAAAAGCTGTAAGGGTCTTCAGTAGAGATGGGTAGTCGAGCTGGGCTATCAGACGGTCACCTCTGTAGCTGTAGTGTCATTATTCGTATGGTCCCAATGTGTATCTTAAAAAAAGGTGCACCTTTGTTATAATGTACAAGATGGGGACCATAATGTGGACAAAAAAAACAAAATAGGGAACATGATAGGGGACATTTCTACAATACATACATTATTCTTATCTATATAATAGGATGACAACAGCTCTCCAGACCTGCATCCCACCACAAAGACCACTCCAGCCCTGAAGAATGAAATCATCCTTAGTGACGAAGTGAGAGACTTCGTGCCAACCTGTGGTCTCAAGGCATTGTCTCTTATAAGAGTCCTGCTCAAGGTGATGGGGTGCAACTGTGGGACCCTATACCAGAGATGATGTCCTACACCCAACTTTCAAAAGCTGTAAGGGTCTTCAGTAGAGATGGGTAGTCGAGCTGGGCTATCAAACGGTCACCTCTGTAGCTGTAGTGTCATTATTCGTATGGTCCCAATGTGTATATTAAAAAAAAGTGCACCTTTGTTATAATGTACAAGATGGAGACCATAATGTGGACAAAAAAAACAAAATAGGGAACATGATAGGGGACATTTCTACAATACATACATTATTCTTATCTATATAATAGGATGACAACAGCTCTCCAGACCTGCATCCCACCACAAAGACCATCCCAGCCCTGAAGAATGAAATTATCCTTAGTAACGAAGTGAGGGACTTCGTGCCAACCTGTGGTCTCAAGGCATTGACTCTTATAAGAGTCCTGCTCAAGGTGATGGGGTGCAACTGTGGGACCCTATACCAGAGATGATGTCCTCCACCCAACTTTCAAAAAGCTGTAAGGGTCTTCAGTAGAGATGGGTAGTCGAGCTGGGCTATCAGACGGTCACCTCTGTAGCTGAAGTGTCATTATTCGTATGGTCCCAATGTGTATATTAAAAAAAAGTGCACCTTTGTTATAATGTACAAGATGGGGACCATAATGTGGACAAAAAAAACAAAATAGGGAACATGATAGGGGACATTTCTACAATACATACATTATTCTTATCTATATAATAGGATGACAACAGCTCTCCAGACCTGCATCCCACAACAAAGACCACTCCAGCCCTGAAGAATGAAATCATCCTTAGTAACGAAGTGAGAGACTTCGTGCCAACCTGTGGTCTCAAGGCATTGTCTCAGGTGATGGGGTGCAACTGTGGGACCCTATACCAGAGATGATGTCCTACACCCAACTTTCAAAAGCTGTAAGGGTCTTCAGTAGAGATGGGTAGTCGAGCTGGGCTATCAGACGGTCACCTCTGTAGCTGTAGTGTCATTATTCGTATGGTCTTAATGTGTATATTAAAAAAAAGTGCACCTTTGTTATAATGTACAAGATGGGGACCATAATGTGGACAAAATAACAAAATAGGGAACATGATAGGGGACATTTCTACAATACATACATTATTCTTATCTATATAATAGGATGACAACAGCTCTCCAGACCTGCATCCCACCACAAAGACCATCCCAGCCCTGAAGAATGAAATTATCCTTAGTAACGAAGTGAGGGACTTCGTGCCAACCTGTGGTCTCAAGGCATTGACTCTTATAAGAGTCCTGCTCAAGGTGATGGGGTGCAACTGTGGGACCCTATACCAGAGATGATGTCCTCCACCCAACTTTCAAAAAGCTGTAAGGGTCTTCAGTAGAGATGGGTAGTCGAGCTGGGCCATCAGACGGTCACCTCTGTAGCTGTAGTGTCATTATTCGTATGGTCCCAATGTGTATATTAAAAAAAAGTGCACCTTTGTTATAATGTACAAGATGGGGACCATAATGTGGACAAAAAAAACAAAATAGGGAACATGATAGGGGACATTTCTACAATACATACATTATTCTTATCTATATAATAGGATGACAACAGCTCTCCAGACCTGCATCCCACCACAAAGACCACTCCAGCCCTGAAGAATGAAATCATCCTTAGTGACGAAGTGAGAGACTTCGTGCCAACCTGTGGTCTCAAGGCATTGACTCTTATAAGAGTCCTGCTCAAGGTGATGGGGTGCAACTGTGGGACCCTATACCAGAGATGATGTCCTCCACCCAACTTTCAAAAAGCTGTAAGGGTCTTCAGTAGAGATGGGTAGTCGAGCTGGGCTATCAGACGGTCACCTCTGTAGCTGTAGTGTCATTATTCGTATGGTCCCAATGTGTATATTAAAAAAAAGTGCACCTTTGTTATAATGTACAAGATGGGGACCATAATGTGGACAAAAAAAACAAAATAGGGAACATGATAGGGGACATTTCTACAATACATACATTATTCTTATTTATATAATAGGATGACAACAGCTCTCCAGACCTGCATCCCACCACAAAGACCACTCCAGCCCTGAAGAATGAAATCATCCTTAGTGACGAAGTGAGGGACTTCGTGCCAACCTGTGGTCTCAAGGCATTGTCTCTTATAAGAGTCCTGCTCAAGGTGATGGGGTGCAACTGTGGGACCCTATACCAGAGATGATGTCCTCCACCCAACTTTCAAAAAGCTGTAAGGGTCTTCAGTAGAGATGGGTAGTCAAGCTGGGCTATCAGACGGTCACCTCTGTAGCTGTAGTGTCATTATTCGTATGGTCCCAATGTGTATATTAAAAAAAAGTGCACCTTTGTTATAATGTACAAGATGGGGACCATAATGTGGACAAAAAAAACAAAATAGGGAACATGATAGGGGACATTTCTACAATACATACATTATTCTTATTTATATAATAGGATGACAACAGCTCTCCAGACCTGCATCCCACCACAAAGACCACTCCAGCCCTGAAGAATGAAATCATCCTTAGTGACGAAGTGAGAGACTTCGTGCCAACCTGTGGTCTCAAGGCATTGTCTCTTATAAGAGTCCTGCTCAAGGTGATGGGGTGCAACTGTGGGACCCTATACCAGAGATGATGTCCTACACCCAACTTTCAAAAGCTGTAAGGGTCTTCAGTAGAGATGGGTAGTCGAGCTGGGCTATCAGACGGTCACCTCTGCAGCTGTAGTGTCATTATTTGTATGGTCTTAATGTGTATATTAAAAAAAAGGGCACCTTTGTTATAATGTACATGATGGGGACCATAATGTGGACAAAATAACAAAATAGGGAACATGATAGGGGACATTTCTACAATACATACATTATTCTTATCTATATAATAGGATGACAACAGCTCTCCAGACCTGCATCCCACCACAAAGACCATCCCAGCCCTGAAGAATGAAATTATCCTTAGTAACGAAGTGAGGGACTTCGTGCCAACCTGTGGTCTCAAGGCATTGACTCTTATAAGAGTCCTGCTCAAGGTGATGGGGTGCAACTGTGGGACCCTATACCAGAGATGATGTCCTCCACCCAACTTTCAAAAAGCTGTAAGGGTCTTCAGTAGAGATGGGTAGTCGAGCTGGGCTATCAGACGGTCACCTCTGTAGCTGAAGTGTCATTATTCGTATGGTCCCAATGTGTATATTAAAAAAAAGTGCACCTTTGTTATAATGTACAAGATGGGGACCATAATGTGGACAAAATAACAAAATAGGGAACATGATAGGGGACATTTCTACAATACATACATTATTCTTATCTATATAATAGGATGACAACAGCTCTCCAGACCTACATCCCACCACAAAGACCACTCCATCCCTGAAGAATGAAATCATCCTAAGTGACGAAGTGAGGGACTTCGTGCCAACTTGTGGTCTCAAGGCATTGACTCTTATAAGAGTCCTGCTCAAGGTGATGGGGTGCAACTGTGGGACCCTATACCAGAGATGATGTCCTCCACCCAACTTTCAAAAGCTGTAAGGTTCTTCAGTAGAGATGGGTAGTCGAGCTGGGCTATCAGACGGTCACCTCTGTAGCTGTAGTGTCATTATTCGTATGGTTCCAATGTGTAAGTTATTTTGTTCTGTATAGTCAGTGTGTGATGACACATAAGGCACCAAATATAATAAACCGATAGTCCTATAATCTAACACTAATCTAAATCCTGGCCCTTTCTACATTCTTCAGTCTTCCTTTCTGGATCCAGATATACTTTCTAGAAAGAAAAAAAAAAAAAAGGGTCAGGCAAAGGCCTAGAAATCTGAAGACTAATGTAAAAATTGAAGATGGACTTCAGTTGGTTGTGTTTATATCTTATCTGAGGTCCTTAAATGAGATTGTGACTAGATGCCCCATATGTGCACATATGTGAGAACAAATAATCTATTACAATCCACCATCTACCAATTTTTCAGATTATAATCACATATTACAATGCATACGTTACAACATTCCAAATGTAATGGTCCCAGTGATCCAAAATGGCGGAATTTGCTCCACATTTTTCAGTATCACTCACTACAAAATCTGTCAATCCGTATTATTTCAATTTTGCACCTTAATGATAAATGTGGGGCAGATTATGCCAGTGCAAGCATGGTAATACACTGCCCAATGTTAAATGAGATCAATGTTTCACATTTTTCAAGTCAAGTAAAAAAATGTTTTGGGAGAAAACTGGTATTTTTTAATCATGTTAAGAATGGTTGCAACCAACAGAAACTTAATTGATGTATTTTTAACACAGGTATTACCTGTCTACATTATGTGTTACCTTTATGTAGAAGTGCAGTATTAACCTCTTCACGACACATGACATATTGGATATGTCATGGATCGTGTCAGGTTAATCACCGCCAGCTGCTGTGGGCAGCCGGTGGAGATCTCCGCACATGTCAGCTGATTTGAACAGCTGACACGTGTGTCTTGGAGGCTGGAGTGGATCCGCAATCCACCTTTGCCTGTTAACCCCTTAGATCGTACTTTCAAAATGTGAGCGCAATGTAAATGCCCAGCACGGTAAGCTTGTACTCACCCGCTGCCATCGGAAGTCACGTGGCATGATCACGTTCTGCCAATGGTTTCCATGGTAGCAAAGGGTCATGTAATGACTCCTGTAGGTATCATGAGTCACTTCCTCTTACTGCCAGCAGAGCACCATGTGTGAGAGGAGAGCAGCAGATTAAAACTGTGCATCTGCGATCTACAAAAATGAACCAGCAATCAGACTGCTGATCCTTATAGCCCTCTATGGGAACTAGTAAAATAAAAAAAAGTTAAAAAAAGTTTTAAAAATTAAAAAAACAAAAAAACCCATAATAGTTTAAATCACCCCCCATTCGCCCCATTAAAGATTAAAAGGTTAAAAAAATATATATACCCATATTCGGTATTGCCGAGTTCAGAAATGCCCAATCTGTCAAAATACAAAATCAATCTAATCGGTAAACGGTGTAGCGGCATAAAAATTCTAAATGCCAAAATTACGGTTTTTGGTTGCTGCAAATTTTGCGCAAAATGCAATAACAGGCGATCAAATGTAGCATCTGCGCAAATATGGTAGCGTTAAAAATGTCAGCTCGAGACGCAAAAAAATCCCCCATCACTGCGCCATAGAGCCCAAAAAATTAGAACGCTTAGGGTTTTGGAAAATGGTGCAAAAATTGTGCCACTTTTTTTGGGAAATACTTGAGAATTTTTTTTAACCCCTTAGATAATAATAAACCTATACATGTTTGCTATGTACGAACTTGTACCAACCTGAGGCATCACACCCACTCATCAGTTTTACCATATAGTGAACACTGTGAATAAAATATTCAAAAAACAATTGTGCAATCGCACTTTTTTATTTTGCAATTTTTCCACATTTGGAATTTTTTTGCTGTTTTCCAGTACATGGTAAAATTTATAATTTCATTTAAATGTACAACTCGTCCCGCAAAAAATAAGCCCTTATATGGCAAGATTGACGGAAAAATGAAAAAGTTACGACTCTTGGAAGAAGGGGAGGAAAAAAAAATCACACTGGAAAAACGGAATATTGCCCCTGGGTAAAGGGTTTAAAAATGTCATATTTTCTGTCAAAAAGTTACCTATGTCCTTTCTTTTATATTTAAATTTTAGAATAGGTGTTTAAAAATGGTGTAATAAATGGCTTACAGCAGTGGAAAATTATTTATAACAATGAAATGTTGCAATTTGCAAAAACATAAATAAAATGAAGCAAATGGTACTATATAAAGTATGGTCCCAAATGTGAGAATACAAACCCCTCTTACATATATATGATGGAATAATGAAAATTTTTTTGTCCCACAAAATCTGAAATTAGGTAACAGAATCACTAACAATCTTCGCCAACCACAGTCACCACTTGTAGAGTCACTGACTGAAGTCCCCACTATGGTGTCTCCATCCCAGGCGCCATCTTTGCTCTTACATCTCCATGTGGATGTCTCCATGT
This sequence comes from Anomaloglossus baeobatrachus, assembly GCF_048569485.1. Classification (NCBI taxonomy): domain Eukaryota; kingdom Metazoa; phylum Chordata; class Amphibia; order Anura; family Aromobatidae; genus Anomaloglossus; species Anomaloglossus baeobatrachus. The sequence continues at coordinate 86,420,256 of NC_134359.1, read as the reverse complement.
TTGCTGCATGGAACTCTCGGTGTCCAACATTCCGCCTTGTGACCTCACATAGAACCTTCATCACCAGAGTCTACAGATTCTAACCGCAAAGACTGACACAATATAGTACTGTACAGCCACAATCAGGACATTTGGAGGGTCAGTTTATGTTCACACAGGTTGATTTTGGTGTGGGGTTTTTTGTATTTTTTTATTGGTTTTCTGCAAATACATGTAAATAAAAAACTGCTTTTTACCATACCAGCAAAATCTATCAGATCAGATTCCAGAAATCTTATGTACGCACAGACATATACAACTACTTTTTTTTTCCTTTCTGAACTTGTAAAATGCTGCAGGTTTTTTTCCTGCATTTGTTTTTACTGCTTTTTTCCCCCAATGAAAACCATGAGAGTGAAAAAAAAAAACAGCAGTGCATTTTTGTTGCGTTTTTGCTGTTTTTTTTTTTTTGGTGAATGAACATGTACTGTAAACAAATGACAGAACAAAAATCCAGTAAAAAACGCGGCAAACTCTCAGCACAAAAACACAACTTTTTTTACTGCCAAGAGATCAGGTTTTGCTGCTAACCCCCCCCAAAAAATGTAGCAAAAACGCCCTGCGTGAACATAGCCTAAGCATACATGTTGGCACAAGTTTAACTGATTGAAAACCCTGTGAAGTTCCACATTTACCTGTGTGGTTGATCCCGGATCCTCCGTTCTCCTTGTCTTGACCGTCAGAGATGATGGAGTCATCAATCCTGGATCCACCGCTCTCTTTGTCTTCACCTCTTTACTTGAACCTCTCAGTTCATGATCCTTGATCCTCCACTCTTGTCTTCACCTCCAGACATGAGAATGTATTTATAATCCTGGATCCTCCGCTCTCTTTATCTTCTGAGATGATCATCTGAGACCTCGATCCATGGTCCTCTGCTCTTCTCTTCACCTTCTGAGATGACCATCTGTGTCCTCGATCCTTCTCTCTCCTCTTCATCTTCTGGAATGAGCATTTGTCCCCTGTACACCAAGTTCTATAGATTCTCAGTCATTGTGACATCACGCGGTGAGGTAACAATGGCCGCCTGTATCAGGTGATGTCACATATGTGACCATGAAGGACATCCCCTGTTGTTAACATTGATAACAAGTAGTAATTATATGGCAGACCATATTGGTGAGGATCAAGGCTGTGAGGAGCAGGTGATTGAGTTCACAAAAGAAAAAATATGTTTATTTTTTCTGAAAAATCTAAATTCCTTATAAATATGTACTTCTGCAACAGATTACGAGCACCTGAAATTTTATGCCAATTTCTTTCCTTATACAAAAGTCACCATTATAGAAATAGAGGTCTCGTTTATTACTAATAAAAATGTAACTGTTGCTGATAGCAACCTGCCCGATTCAACACTATGCTATTTTTTTATGTTAATATTTGTATTTTATTTTTTTTCAGCAAAAACACTATAGCAATATGCTTGAGTTAAACAATGCATTTTCACGCCATTTTCTTGCTTTTTTAGGAGGTTCTGACAGTTGTTTCTAAACTCAGCTTTCTTTAGTGTTAGCTTTGTCTTCATGCGTAATAAAGTTTTCCAATTACAACTTTTTACAAACAGCGGCTGCTAATAGCATAAAATCATGCAATAAGTAAGAGCCGCCTCACCTATCCCCCTGCGCCAATGCTGCCCGAACCCCTGGTAATGTGTCTACACTTCAGTTCAGGCTGCGTGATGGGGTTCTTGCTATCAGTGACTGTAGCCATGAAGTCATGTATTGTAGCCATGTGCTCATGGTTATGGAAGACATTCTCATAATACTGTTAGTGGTTTTCAAGATGGTGGCATGGTCACTGTTTGTTCCTTGGTTAAAGGAAACCTGTCACCAGATTTGGGGCCTATAAGCTGCGGCCACCACCAGTGAGCTCTTATATACAACATTCCAGAATACTGTATATAAGGCCTCTGTATAGAACGTAAAAATCACTTTATAATACTCACCTAAATGGTCGGTGCGGTGCAGACTGGTTGGATGAGTGTCTACATTCTCCGGTACCGGCGCCTCCTCTTTCGGCCATCTTTGTCCTCCTTCTTCTGAAGCCTGGGTGTATGACGCATTCTACGTCATTCACACTAGCCAGCATTGAGGTCTTGCGCAGGTGCACTTTGATCTGCCCTGAGCAGGGCTGATCATAGTATTGTAGTGCGCATGAGCAGGACCACAATGCTGGTGAGTGTGTATGACGTAGGACGCGTCATGCTCCCAGGCTTCAGAAGAAGGAGGACAAAGATGGCCGAAAGAGGAGGCGCCGGTACCGGAGAATGGAGGCGCCCATCCATCCAGTCTACACCGCACCGACCATTTAGGTGAGTATTATAAAGTCATTTTCATGTTCTACACAGCGGCCTGGGCTCTTATATACAGCATGTTAGAATGCTGTATATACAGTTAGGTCCAGAAATATTAGGACAGTGACACAAGTTTTGTTATTTTAGCTGTTTACAAAAACATGTTCAGAAATACAATTATATATATAATATGGGCTGAAAGTGCACACTCCCAGCTGCAATATGAGAGTTTTCACATCCAAATCGGAGAAAGGGTTTAGGAATCATAGCTTTGTAATGCATAGCCTCCTCTTTTTAAAGAGACCAAAAGTAATTGGACAAGGGGCTCTAAGGGCTGCAATTAACTCTGAAGGCGTCTCCCTCGTTAACCTGTAATCAATGAAGTAGTTAAAAGGTCTGGGGTTGATTACAGGTGTGTGGTTTTGCATTTGGAAGCTGTTGCTGTGACCAGACAACATGCGGTCTAAGGAACTCTCAATTGAGGTGAAGCAGAACATCCTGAGGCTGAAAAAAAAGAAAAAATCCATCAGAGAGATAGCAGACATGCTTGGAGTAGCAAAATCAACAGTCGGGTACATTCTGAGAAAAAAGTAATTGACTGGTGAGCTTGGGAACTCAAAAAGGCCTGGGCGTCCACGGCTGACAACAGTGGTGGATGATCGCCGCATACTTTCTTTGGTGAAGAAGAACCCGTTCACAACATCAACTGAAGTCCAGAACACTCTCAGTGAAGTAGGTGTATCTGTCTCTAAGTCAACAGTAAAGAGAAGACTCCATGAAAGTAAATACAAAGGGTTCACATCTAGATGCAAACCATTCATCAATTCCAAAAATAGACAGGCCAGAGTTAAATTTGCTGAAAAACACCTCATGAAGCCAGCTCAGTTCTGGAAAAGTATTCTATGGACAGATGAGACAAAGATTAACCTGTACCAGAATGATGGGAAGAAAAAAGTTTGGAGAAGAAAGGGAACGGCACATGATCCAAGGCACACCACATCCTCTGTAAAACATGGTGGAGGCAACGTGATGGCATGGGCATGCATGGCTTTCAATGGCACTGGGTCACTTGTGTTTATTGATGACATAACAGCAGACAAGAGTAGCCGGATGAATTTTGAAGTGTACCAGGATATATTTTCAGCCCAGATTCAGCCAAATGCCGCAAAGTTGATCGGACGGCGCTTCATAGTACAGATGGACAATGACCCCAAGCATACAGCCAAAGCTACCCAGGAGTTCATGAGTGCAAAAAAGTGGAACATTCTGCAATGGCCAAGTCAATCACCAGATCTTAACCCAATTGAGCATGCATTTCACTTGCTCAAATCCAGACTTAAGACGGAAAGACCCACAAACAAGCAAGACCTGAAGGCTGCGGCTGTAAAGGCCTGGCAAAGCATTAAGAAGGAGGAAACCCAGCGTTTGGTGATGTCCATGGGTTCCAGACTTAAGGCAGTGATTGCCTCCAAAGGATTCGCAACAAAATATTGAAAATAAAAATATTTTGTTTGGGTTTGGTTTATTTGTCCAATTACTTTTGACCTCCTAAAATGTGGAGTGTTTGTAAAGAAATGTGTACAATTCCTACAATTTCTATCAGATATTTTTGTTCAAACCTTCAAATTAAACGTTACAATCTGCACTTGAATTCTGTTGTAGAGGTTTCATTTCAAATCCAATGTGGTGGCATGCAGAGCCCAAGTCGCGAAAATTGTGTCACTGTCCAAATATTTCTGGACCTAACTGTAAGAGCCCACTGGTGGTGGCCGCAGCTTATAGGCCCCAAATCTGGTGACATGTTCTCTTTACAATCTAATTCAGGCTGTTAAGCTATGTGCGCACTTTGCGTCGAGGTAGTTGCAGTTCAAAAAGCATCCTCTGGCAGAAAGGACAATGCTTTTGGCTTTAAAAATGCATGTAAAACGCAAAGAAAGTAGCCTATGCGCACCTTGCGGTTTTTATGAGTTTTTAGTGCTTTTCCGGTGCTTTTAGAAATGCTGCAGTTTTGTATTAAATTGAATGGATGGGAGACGCAGCCAAAATGGCAAAACCAATTGACATGTTACTTCTTTAAACGCTGAGTTTTTGCCCAAATTTATGCAAATTAAACGCAGCGTTTTGAACTGCAAACTGCGCACAAGAAAGCTCAATGTCCCATTGACTTTGCTTGAAAAGCACGACGCAAGCATTTTGGTATGAAAACGCTGCAGTTGAAAAAGCAGTGGAAAAGCAGGTAAAAAATGAATCCACTGCTGGTTGTTTCACAGCATTGGATTGGATTTCACGGTGGTATATATATATATATATATATATATATATACATATTCTTACTTCGTACATACTAAAAGCGGCCTTATAGATTTGTTCGGCGTCACCGGTGGAAGTAGGAAGATGCTTGAATCCTTTTTCAGACCACAAAGGCAGAGGGAACATTAGAGGTGGACAACACTTTAGGCTGTGTGCACACACTGCATTTTTTTAAGCACTTTTTGGTGAGGTTTTGTCACAAAAACTTATCTCTATCCTTATGCCATAAAAGTCAATGAGAGTTCTGAAGTTCTGTGCACGCAATGTTTTTTTTTTTTTCCTTGCAGATTTGGTTCCGGAAGAATACTGCAGCAGCATGTCAATTCTTGGTGCGTTTTCAGCCCTTCCACCCATTGACTTCATTATCAAAGACGCCCCAAAACGTGGCAAAAATGCACCTTGTATTTTAGTGTGCTTTTATGTCAGAAGATGCAGTTTTGAATGCAGAAACTTTCGGCACCAAATACGTGTGCACGTAGCCTTATAATTTAACTGGGTGCAAATGATTTGGAGCTCAGAACATTGGAGCTCAAACCGTTATAAATGTATTATTATTTTATTATTTTTTTTTCTGCACCTCATTTTAAATTTATTTTGATTACAAAATTTTTTTAGAATGATGGTTCACTTAATGACTTAATGAATCCCCTTATAGATTTTATGCTAGTGAAGCTCCGAGTTGTAATGACTCTCCTGTTATCTGGTTATGTGACTGTAGCCGGCAGCAAACCTATTGATACGGCACAGCGATGGTCTGCTGAACGAATGCAAAGTCACAATGACCTTGAGAAATGTGTCCAACAAAAGCATCTTGTTATCTGGAAGCGTTTGTGTTGCCTTTTGGAAATGTAGTAATAATGAGGACTGGTTAGATTGCAGCCGGACTGAATTAGGAAAACCGCGATTATTAAGATATCCTGAAAAGTTAGAAAAGAAGATCTAGCAAAATACTTAAAAAAGGAAACCTGATAGGAGATTTATGGTGCCTGATCCACGGCCAGGATAAATCTCTCACTGGCTGAGTTATTGCATTTGTTTATGATTTATTCCGGAACACGGTGGAATTTTTTGGGAAACATCGTTTAGGCCTAAGCCACACGGCAAGAAAATCGGTGCAAGAGGAGTGCGATAAAACATCGCATTCCACTCGGACCAATATTAGCCTGTGTGTCCGCGCACATGAGCGATTATTCTCTCAGTCCTAATCGGACCGAGAAAACAATCACAGCATGCTGCGACTGTAATGTGAGACTCTTTTCGCTCGCACCCATTCAAGTGCTTTTTAGGACCCAGCACTAGGGATACCTAGGCTCAGGTATCCGGCTCGGCGCATAGGTGCGAAACCTATCTAGGGTGGTGAGGGACCCCAGGGACCAGCAGTTTTGGTCAGGGGTCACCATCTTCCCTTTCTCTAGACACAGGGTTTCCCTTCCTTTACACCATGTGCTTGGTACTTCCCTGTACCTAGCGTGACACAGTGACCCTGCTTTCAGTGATGTGTCACTTTGTTTATTCGTTTACTGAATGCAGCAGTTGTGATAAAATCCCTGTTTTCTCTGCTGCAGATCCAGCAGTGCTAAGAATGCTGAGCTGTGTATAACCCTGCACGAATAACTTATTAGCAGCTTTCTGTGTACAGTCATGGCCAAAAGTTTTGAGAAGGATACAAATATTAATTTTTACAAAGTCTACTGCTTAAGTTTTTCTAAAGGCAGTTTGCATATACTCCAGAATGTCATAAAGAGTGATCAGCTTAACAGCAATTACTTGCAAAGTCAATATTGGCTAAGAAAATGAATTTTAACCCCCAAAACACATTTCAATATCATTGCATTCCTGCCTTAAAAGGAGCAGCTAACATTGTTTTAGTGATTGTTCCATTAACACAGGTGTGGGTGTTGATGAGGACAGGGCTGGCGATCAATCAGTCATGATTAAGAAAAAATGACACCACTGGACACTTTAAAAGGAGGCTGGTGCTTGGTATCATTGTTACTCTTCAGTTAACCATGGTTATCTCTAAAGAAACACATGCAGCCATCATTGCTCTGCACAAAAATGGCCTAACAGGGAAGAGTATCGCAGCTACAAAGATTGCACCTCAGTCAACAATCTATCGCATCATCAAGAACTTGTCACGCTCCCCGGGTCCTCACCCCCGTTCCCCGGCTCACCTGCCACGCTCTCCGCTCCCCAGTCACCGGATTCCGTCCGTCCCAGGGCTCCGGGCCCCCGATCCCGGCGCCCGACAGCTTCCCTGGACCTGGCCGGCTCCCCTGCGTCCTCCTCGCAGCCTCCTTCCCTGGCTTCTGGCACCCGGGCGGCGCGCATGCGCATTAGGGCGCGCGCGCGGTCACTGACCCTTTCTTAAAGGGCCAGCGTCCATTAACAGGAAATGAGGTTGCACAGGTACAGGGTATATAGGGGGTCATTGTCCAAGGGGGCGGGGCCTGATCTTCGTGTTCCCTGAGCTAGGAGTCAGGTCTCTTGGTGTTTATGTGCCTGTACTCACCTATCTGTCTTTGTAGAGCCGTACCTGCCTCGCCATCCAGTCTGCCGTGTCCTGATCCCCGCACGCTGTCCGTCTGCCATCTGACAGTCCGTACCATCCCGGATCCCTGCGGTGACCCGTCATCTTGCTCCAGAGGTTCCGGACCCCGCCTGATATCACCTCGGCCTCCGAACCTGAGCTACGTCACCAAGACCACCTTCTGTGACTCCGTGGTCCCTGGGACTCCTCCGCTGCCTTCTATTGCACGGACTGTTCTACTGCCCATCAGTGCTTCAGCTGCCGGACTCCCTACCACCATCTCAGAGAGTTCGGTCCAGTGGATCCACCTCCTGGGTCTGCCCGACCGCCCGGCCGTGACAGTAAGATCAGGCCATGGATCCCGCTGCAGCACTAATGGCTCTGCAAGAGGAACTCCAACGCCAGCGTGAAGTCCAGACCCGCATGCTGCAATTCATGACCTCCGTGGACACCCGCCTGTACACATTACAAGCATCAATGACGCCTGCGGCACCCAGGTCCCCCGCCAGGCAAGCCATGGCCCCCGCACCAGTGGCAACCTCGTCAGATGCTTCCCGACTCCGTTTGGCGTCACCTCCTCGTTATGCTGGAGATCCCAAGACCTGCAGGGGCTTCATAAATCAATGTTCCCTTCATTTCACGCAGCTGCCACATCTGTTCGCCTCCGACCAAGCCAAGGTCGCCTTTATAATGTCCCACCTAGAGGGCGAGGCGCTGGCGTGGATGAACCCCTTGTGGGAGAAGGAGGACCCCATGACCAAGGATCTTCAACAGTTCCTGCAGGCATTCCGCAGCACCTTTGACGAGCCGGGACGCGCTTCTGCCTCTGCTTCATCACTCCTCCGCCTACGTCAAGGAACACTGACGGTGGGCCAATACGCCATCCGTTTTCGCACTTTGGCTTCAGAACTCGGGTGGAATAATGAGGCCCTAACAGCCGCCTTCTGGGAGGGACTCTCGAGTCGCATCAAGGATGAGTTGGCGGGTCGGGACGTGCCCTCCACCCTAGATGCCCTGATTGCCCTAGCAACTCGTGTGGACATACGTTTTCAGGAGCGCTCCAAAGAGCTATCTCGTGAGAGACGCCCGTTACGGCATTCATCTCCTCCTCAGAAGTCCTCCGTACCTCAGTCATCAACAGCTGGGAGTCCCGTCCACGAGCCCATGCAGATTGACCGAGTGCGTCAGTCTGCACAACGTAGAGCAGAGCGGCTTGCCCAGGGTCTCTGCTTTTACTGCGGTGAGGGCACACACCTCCTCCGTTCCTGTCCGGAAAGGCCGGGAAACTCCAAAGCCTAGGGTTGGTAGGAGAGGCCACCCTAGGTGCTGGGACTCTCTCTGATCCGGTCACATGGACCGTGCAAGTGACAACGGGAGAGACGCGGTTCACGGCTGAGGCCTATCTTGATTCCGGGGCAGCAGGCAATTTCATCCAGCAAGCCACCGTGGACAAGTACCAGGTGCCTGTTATCCCACTCAACAAGCCCCTGGTGATTGCCTCTGTGGATGGGAGACCCCTTTCTGACACCATCTCCTGGACCACCAGGCCGGTTGAACTGCGCATCGGTGCTCTTCACACTGAGAACATCGCCTTCTACGTCCTACCGCACATGTCCCATCAGATCCTGCTGGGCCTTCCATGGTTACGGACTCACGAACCATCAGTCAGCTGGGGCACTGGCGAAATCACCCGCTGGGGTGCTTCGTGTCATGAGAGATGCCTAAAATCCACACAACCCATCCGACGACCTCCGGTTCCTGAGAACCTACCGGGGCTGCCCTCGGCTTATTGGTCCTTTGCTGATGTCTTTGATAAAAAAGAATCCGAGGTACTGCCGCCACATCGCCCCTACGATTGTGCCATCGACCTGCTCCCTGGAACAACGCCACCACGAGGACGGATATATCCTTTATCTCCAGCCGAAACAAGGGCTATGTCGACTTACATCTCAGAGAGCCTGGCTAGGGGATTCATTCGGAGATCCTCCTCTCCTGCTGGAGCAGGTTTCTTCTTTGTCAAGAAAAAAGAGGGCGATTTACGTCCCTGCATCGACTACCGGGGTCTGAATCAGATCACTGTTAAGAACAAGTACCCTCTGCCGCTCATCCCCGAATTGTTTGACCGGCTTAGAGGAGCTCGTCTGTTCACCAAGCTGGATCTTCGGGGTGCTTACAATCTGGTGCGCATCCGCTCTGGTGACGAATGGAAGACCGCGTTTAATACGCGTGATGGACATTATGAGTACTGCGTGATGCCCTTCGGCCTGTGTAACGCCCCTGCCGTCTTCCAAGAACTGGTGAACGACGTGTTCCGAGACCTCCTCTACACCTGTGTGGTAGTATATCTAGATGACATCCTTGTCTTCTCTCCGGACCTCCCAACCCACAGAGAGCACGTACAGCTGGTTCTACGACGACTAAGAGAGAACCGTCTGTACGCAAAGTATGAGAAGTGTGTCTTTGAGCAGTCTTCTCTCCCCTTTCTGGGGTACATCATCTCTGAGACTGGACTGCAGATGGATCCCAAGAAGGTCTCCGCCATTCTCAACTGGCCTCCCCCTTCTGGACTGAAGGCAATCCAACGCTTCCTGGGATTCGCCAACTACTACCGCCAATTCGTCCCTCACTTCTCTGCTCTGACTGCTCCACTTTCCGCTTTGACTAAGAAAGAGGCAAATCCAAAGGACTGGTCGCCTGCGGCCGACGCCGCTTTTGGCTCTTTGAAGCGGGCTTTTGCTTCCTCGCCTGTACTTCACCGTCCGGAGTTGAACCGCCAGTTCACCTTGGAGGTGGATGCCTCCTCCTCAGGAGCCGGAGCAGTGCTCATGCAGAAGTCCTCCTCCGGGAAGATGGTGACTTGCGGATTCTTCTCCAAGGGCTTCTCAGCGCCTGAACGCAACTATACCATCGGGGACCGAGAGCTCTTGGCAGTCAAACTGGCACTGGAGGAATGGCGCTACCTCCTGGAAGGTGCAGTGTATCCCGTGATCATCTACACGGACCACAAGAACCTAGAATACCTGCGGTCCGCTCAGCGACTGAACCCACGGCAAGCCAGGTGGTCCTTATTCTTTGCCAGGTTCGACTTTCAGCTTCACTTCCGACCCGCGGACAAGAATGTACGCGCTGATGCCTTGTCCAGGTCTTTCATGCCCATGGAGCAGGAGGAAGAGACTACCCAACCCATCATCTGTCCTAGCAACATCATTCCGGTGGCCCCTGTCACCCTGGCCCAGATACCGCCCGGGAAGACCTATGTCTCCGATACCGACAGGCAAAAAGTGTTACACTGGGGTCATGCCTCAAAAACAGCCGGGCATGCTGGTCAGAAGAGAACATGGGGTGCGATTGTACGCCATTACTGGTGGCCATCCCTTCGCACGGACGTCGCTGCTTTTGTCTCTGCCTGCTCCTCCTGTGCCAGGAACAAGACGCCCAAACACTTGCCCCATGGCCGTCTTCTGCCTTTACCAATACCCTCAGTCCCGTTGCAACACATAGCAATGGACTTTATTACGGACTTGCCATTATCCTCCGGGCACACAGTCATATGGGTCGTGGTTGATCGATTCTCCAAAATGGCCCACTTCGTTCCTATGGCCGGACTGCCCTCTGCTCAGGTACTCGCGGAAGCCTATATACATCACATCTTCCGCTTGCATGGCTTTCCATCCCACATAGTGTCCGACAGAGGAACTCAGTTCACCTCCCGCTTCTGGAGGGCTCTATGCAAACATCTGGGAGTGACTCTGGACTTTTCTTCTTCTTACCATCCTCAGTCTAACGGCCAAGTGGAGAGGGTCAATCAAATCGTGACCTCATACCTACGTCACTATGTCAACGCCCATCACGACGACTGGTCCTCGCTTCTGCCTTGGGCTGAATTCTCCCATAACCACCACGTCAGTGAGTCATCCTCCGAATCTCCCTTCCATGTTGTTTATGGACTCCAGCCCGCCGTCCCATTGCCTATATCCCCTTCATCGGATGTTCCGGCTGCTGATACTGCAGTTCGTGACTTTGCTACCATTTGGGACTCTGTCAAAGCGTCCCTTGGGCGCGCTTCCCAGCGGATGAAGAAACACGCTGACAAGAGACGTCTGGATCCTCCGTGTTTCTCTCCTGGTGACCTGGTCTGGCTTGCTTCCCAGTACATCCGATTGAAGATACCTTCCTACAAGCTGGGTCCTCGCTACATCGGGCCGTTTAAGGTCCTCAGCAAGATCAATGAGGTATCCTACAAGCTACAGCTCCCGGCCACGATGAGGATACCCAACTCCTTCCACGTCTCTCTGCTCAAGCCGGTTGTCCTTGGTCCCTTCTCCGCTGCTGCCAGTCCGGCCCCTCCTCCTATTGCCGATGATGACATCTATGCGGTAAGGGATATCGTGGCCATGAAGACCGTACGAGGTCGACAGTTCTTCCTGGTGGACTGGGAAGGGTATGGTCCTGAGGATAGGTCTTGGGAGCCCAGGGAGAACGTGGGCACTCCTCTTATCCGTGCCTTCATGTCCCGGTTGCGGGGAGGGGGGCGTGGGGGGGGGGGGTACTGTCACGCTCCCCGGGTCCTCACCCCCGTTCCCCGGCTCACCTGCCACGCTCTCCGCTCCCCAGTCACCGGATTCCGTCCGTCCCAGGGCTCCGGGCCCCCGATCCCGGCGCCCGACAGCTTCCCTGGACCTGGCCGGCTCCCCTGCGTCCTCCTCGCAGCCTCCTTCCCTGGCTTCTGGCACCCGGGCGGCGCGCATGCGCATTAGGGCGCGCGCGCGGTCACTGACCCTTTCTTAAAGGGCCAGCGTCCATTAACAGGAAATGAGGTTGCACAGGTACAGGGTATATAGGGGGTCATTGTCCAAGGGGGCGGGGCCTGATCTTCGTGTTCCCTGAGCTAGGAGTCAGGTCTCTTGGTGTTTATGTGCCTGTACTCACCTATCTGTCTTTGTAGAGCCGTACCTGCCTCGCCATCCAGTCTGCCGTGTCCTGATCCCCGCACGCTGTCCGTCTGCCATCTGACAGTCCGTACCATCCCGGATCCCTGCGGTGACCCGTCATCTTGCTCCAGAGGTTCCGGACCCCGCCTGATATCACCTCGGCCTCCGAACCTGAGCTACGTCACCAAGACCACCTTCTGTGACTCCGTGGTCCCTGGGACTCCTCCGCTGCCTTCTCTTGCACGGACTGTTCTACTGCCCATCAGTGCTTCAGCTGCCGGACTCCCTACCACCATCTCAGAGAGTTCGGTCCAGTGGATCCACCTCCTGGGTCTGCCCGACCGCCCGGCCGTGACAGAACTTCAAGGAGAGAGCTTCCATTGTTGCCAAAAAGGCTCCAGGGCGCCCAAGAAGGACCAGCAAACGCCAGGATCGTATCTTAAAACTGTTTCAGCTGCGGGATCGGACTACCAGCAGTGCCGAGCTAGCTCAGCAATGGCAGCAGGCTGGTGTGAGTGCTTCTGCACGCACTGTGAGGCGGAGACTGCTTGAACAAGGCCTGGTTTCAAGGAGGGCAGCAAAGAAGCCACTTCTCTCCAGAAAAAACATCAGGGACCGACTGATATTCTGCAAAAGGTACAGGGAGGGGACGGCTGAGGACTGGGGTAAAGTCATTTTCTCAGATGAATCCCGTTTTCGATTGTTTGGGACATCTGGAAAACAGCTTATTAGGAGAAGAAGAGGTGAGCGCTACCACCAGTCTTGTCTCATGCCAACTGTTAAGCATCCTGAAACCATTCATGTGTGGGGTTGCTTCTCAGCCAAGGGAATCGCACCACTCACAGTCTTGCCTAAAAACACAGCCATGAATAAAGAATGGTACCAGAATGTCCTCCAAGAGCAACTTCTCCCAACTGTCCAAGAGCAGTTTGGCGCCCAACAATGCCTTTTCCAGCATGATGGAGCACCTTGCCATAAAGCAAAGGTGATCACTAAATGGCTCATGGAACAAAACATAGAGATTTTGGATCCATGGCCTGGAAACTCCCCAGATCTTAATCCCATTGAGAACTGAGAACTTGTGGGCAATCATCAAGAGACGGGTGGACAAACAAAAAACAACAAATTATGGCAAAATGCAAGCATTGCTTATGCAAGAATGGACAGCTATCAGTCAGGATTTGCTCCAGAAGTTGATTGAGAACATGCCAGGGAGAATTGCAGAGGTCCTGAAGAAGAAGGGTCAACACTGCAAATATTGACTTGCTGCATTAACTCATTCTAACTGTCAATATAACCTTTTGGTACTCATAATATGATTGCAATTATATTTCTGTATGTGATGTAAACATCAGACAAACACAATTAAAAACCAGAGGGCAACAGATCATGTGAAAATATCATTTTGGTGTCATTCTCAAAACTTTTGGCCATGACTGTATATTGAGAGAAAACTACCAATCAGTGGTGGAGGTGTGCTTTGACCAGTAAAAACAGTATGATACATCATTTGGAGCCAGGATCATTGCCTCTACATCATGCTGTTCTCAGATTACATATAATAAACCCAGTGACATATTCTCGTTAGGTCGGGGTCAGAGGAGCGGATGAATCGGACAAGTGCAATATGAGAAAATTTTGCATTGCGCTCTGACCAATGTTACTCAATAAGGCAGAGTAGATCTGCATTTTTTTTCTCATCACGAATCGGCATGAGAAAGAAGTTGCAGCATGCTTTGATTGGCAGTGAGTTTCGGCTCACTCACACCTATACAAATCTATGGGTGTGTGTGAAACTTCAGACTGCATCGGATGCTATACACTCGTCTGACCCCGGCATTAAAGGGATTATCCAGAAATTTATTTTTCAGCTGGTGTCCCGGCATTGGCAAAATACTCATTTGCCTATGCTCTCCATACAGCTGCCAGGGTCCCCTGATGGTCTCCGAGCCTTTTCTATTGACAGTCACATCAAGTGACTGCTCCAGTCAATTAATGGCCACAGCAATGAAGACCAATGATTGGATGCAGCAGTCACATGTCTGTATGACTGGAATAGGCTGTAGCTGTGCTGCCGCAGAGGATATGGACAGTGAGTATGAGGGGGATTGGCAGGTGAGTATATTTTCTATATTTTACTGTTGACTGATTCCTTTTAAATGGTATAATAGCCAAGTGCTCTGAAAGTTCCATGATTTATTAGATCTTGTTACCTGCAATAAATGTGAAGCCCACACAGTTATTATAACCATGAAACTTCCAAAAGACACAGAAAACTAAAAGTCTGTGTATAACTTTGACATGGAAAAATGATTTTACATATGTTAGTGGTTGTTTCAGTTTTCAATCTTCATTCCTTCATTCACTTTAGTCCCTCTACAGTTTGCCTGATCAAAGTTTTAGATATTTTAGTGGGAGTGACTCTCCCTGTAATACAGGCTGGATGTGAGCTCAGAGTTTCTCTCCCTGTAATACAGGCTGGAATTGAGCTATGTGTGTAGATAGGATGCTGCTGTTTTGATTTCATATATCAGCACATATTCTAACCTGTGCTTATTTATATTTCATGTGCTTTCCTTTTTATCTATAGGTTGTCGGCTCTGCGTCAAACATTAGATACTTTCTCCCCTCTCCTTTGCAGGGCTGAGTACAACCGCTCCTCCTGTTACTTCTAACTCAGAGCGAAGGGAAAGGATAACAGACAACTATCAGGAGCTCATTTGACTGATTTGAAATATTTTTGCAAAAGCACTGAGCGACATAAAGATCTTATAGGCTTTGCATCAGGAAAATGATCGAATTTTATATTTTAATGAATACTTTTAGGAAATAAATGAACAATATTTTTTTTTAGACAACCTGCATTTAAAGGGAAGCTCTGGTGAACAAAAACAATACTTTTCCATTTTAATTATTTTTTTAAAAAATATCCTTTAGAATTTCAAATAATTTTAATTCGTTTTTAAAAATATCCTTCAGAATTTTCTAACCTTGCTGTTCGCTAATCTGCCCAAATCTATCAGCAAAGAGAAAATATTCCCGGGAATGTAAGTACCACAAGATAAAGTGAAATAGTAATAAAGAAGGGCTTGATCTACATCTTAGGCCTCTGTCACACGTACGTTAAAATCACGCATGTGCCGCGAGACACGTATTTCCCCTGCGTGTTGCGTGTGGTAAGTACGTGTCTCCGGTACATGCGGCCCACATGTGTTCTCTGTGTGCTATCCGCGATAACACACGGAGACCCGGTAATTTGCATACTCATGTGGTCCTTGCTGCTGTCCCGGGTACTGATCTTCGGCTCCAGCCCCGCCCACTCCCCGCTTATGATGCTTCCGGCCGAGCGGAGGGGCGGAGATTAGCGCCCATTACAGCACGCCCACCTCGTTAACACGCTCATAATGAGCGGCGGCCGGCAGCAACTGTTTGCAGCGGAAGATTCTGCAGGGCTGGTGGAGGTGAGTATGTGTTTTTTTATTTTAAAATAATGACACATTTTTCTCCGGCGCGTGTCACACGGGACCGCATCCACACTACATCCGTGTGGTACGGGTGCGGGCTGTGTGACACCCGTGCTGCCGGAGAGAAACGGACATGTCGGCATGAGGAACCCACGGACACACGTAAGTACGGAATGGGCACACGTTCCGATCCAAAATACTTACATGTGTCCAAACCATTAGGAATCCATAGGTCCACGTGTGTACGTGTCTCCGGTATGTGAGAAAACTGCAAAACACGTACCGGAGGCACGTACATGTGACAGAGGCCTTAGAGGACAAGCTGATTTTTACATGGGATTGGAATATCTGAACTGAAACGTCTACCCATGAAAGACGAGTATAATTCACTTTAATCCTTCCGTTAAGACATTCACTCGTTTAATCTTGGGACAACTGATTCTTTAACACTCTACATTTTTTTCATAGTATGTTATTTTTATTTCTTTTTGATACGTAACGTTTTTTATTTTTTTTATTTAGGGGGGAGTGATGTATTAAAACCAGATTTTAAGACATACAATAAATCAATGTATATTTCTATTTAAATAGTTTAAAGCTTAAAAACAGTGTAAAAATACCATACATATGCAGGAAATAGGCTTGATTGTAAACCAGAACAAGGCTGTCACGAGTGTGTCACGAGTGACAGACATGTGCTTTCTGGAAATAGAAGGTCACAGCGTTTGGCTACGCAAAATGCTCCCTAACTTTCTATTGTTCCTGCTGTCAGTATTCATTATTATAGATAGCTTTCCTGCTGGATTTTCATCTCTCCCCCTTTTGGACCCAGCAGGAGCTCACCTTCCACCCAGCTGCTAATAATCAGTATTCTCTTGGTGCTTAAATACTCCCTTCTTCTTTGTGGTGACTGGTGCTGGTGATATTATTCAGTTAATTCTAGCTCTGGTTGCAAGCAGGTGGCTTGTACTCGTCTGTAGTATCATTGCTGAAGCTTTGCTGAACTCGTTACATACTGTAGATAGATATTTACATAGGTTGAAAAAAGACCTAGGTCCATCTACTTCAACCTTCCTCCACCAATTCTACATTTTGTCCCTAAGTCACTTATAACTGACAATGTTGTGTGTACTGAGGAAATCATCCAGCCTTTTTTAAAGGCTGTTATAGTATCTGCCATTACTACCTCTTGTGGTAGGGTATTCCACAATCTGAGTGCTCTAAAGGCCGATCGCACCCACCCCCGACTTTTGTGCATCACGGCAAATCGCTGCCCGTGGCGGACAAAATCGCTAGGCCCCGTCACACAGACTTACCTGCGTAGTGACGTCGCTGTGGTTGGTGAACAGCCTCTTTTCTAAGGGGGAGGTTCGTGCGGCGTCACAGCGACGTCACACGGCAGGCGTCCAATAGAAGCGTAGGGGTGGATAGCAGCCGCAGGAAAGTCACGCCCACCTTCTTGCCGGAGGACGCAGGTACGGTGTTGTTCGTTGTTTCTGGTGTCTCAAACATAGCGATGTGTGCAGCCTCAGGAACGACGAACAACCTGCGTCCTGAACCAGCAACGATTTTATGGAAATGAACTACGTGTCAACGATCAACGATAAGGTGAGTATTTTTGATCGCTAGCGGTCGCTTGTACGTGTCACACGCAACGACGTCGCTAACGAGGCCGGATGTGCGTCATGAATTCCGTGACCCCCAACGACATCTCGTTAGCGATGTCGTTGCGTGTAAACCAGCCTTAACTGTAAAGAACCCTTTCCTATTTAGCTGCTGGAATCACTTTTCTTCCAGCAGCTAAATAGGAAAGGGTTCTTTACAGTTAGAGCAGTCTGAGTCATCTGCGGATAAGTCTCCTATGTGTCCCTCTTGTGTCTTACTTTAACATTTAGTGGTATTGATGAAGAGCTCATCCCACCTGTTCCCTATTTAGGGTCCAGCACTAGGGTCAGGTACCCGGCTCGGCTCATAGGTGCGGAACCTATCTAGGGTGGTGAGGGACCCCAGGGACCAGCTGTAGGTTTAGTCAGGGGTCACCATCTCCCCCTTTCCTAGATGCAGGTGTCCTCTTCCCTTCCCTGTCGCCGCTCGCTTCGTACTTCCTCGTACCTAGCGTGACAAAGGCTGGGAAGATAAAACATGAAGGATTTGCTTGAATGTGTAACTGGATCTTGCAAATACCTGGTGATGTGCTCAGTTTTGCTCTGCTCCAATGAGTGGATCAGTAATCTATGGCTCACAGATGGGACTCCTCTGGTCTGGCTCCTCTTTTGATTAGCCGGCATGGCACAATGTCATCATTGTGACTTGAACACACAACGACAGACAACATCGGCTAAGCAAATGAGGAGCCACAGATGCTGGCAGGTAGGAGCTACTTCTTGGGGCTCCCATCTAGTGGCCATGGATATCTGACCTGGCCACTGGGCCAGAGTCCTGCACATTTATTGGTTCATCTGTAGTAGATAGATGTCGGTCCTGACTTATATTCTTGGGCATGTTGGAAGGTTTGATAAAGGGTTGGACAGTTACTTAGCGCTATCTCCAAAAAGTAGCACTAGGTGGTTTTCTGTTCTTTACAAATGGTTTTCCAATGGAACATAGCCAGTAAGTCTCCATACAAAGCTGGTCTCCTTCAGATAAGTGAGTAGCCTCAAAGATGGAAATATGTTGGCCTCTTGACATAGATACAGATAAGGATTTGTTCATTTCTACATTGTGGTTTCATTTATTACATAAGTTACATCCCTATGCTGGATCCATCATAAGACAAAGATCAGTTGCGACTGATGACCACATTGACTGTCACCGCCCTCTCTCTGCATCTAGAGACTTGTGACAGAATCTGGGCCAGAGTCTCTCTGTGCTGTCTGATCTGAGACCCATCACATTAAATGTATTCCCATTCCTTTGGTGCTAAAAGGGTTAATGTCAGTTTTACTTTCCAGCAGCTTCTGACTCCTGGCCTCAGGTGTTTCCGGTTGGTGACCACTCCTTTCCCTTATATATGGTCACATCTCCCAGTAGAGGGGCCGGTTATTCTGATTCATTCTGAAATTAGGTTTCAAGGTGGAAGGAGCTGCTGGAACCCTTGTTGTGTGAAGTGGTGTAGGTTGCAGTCCTGGTGTCTGACTGCAACAGTAAAGTTGGGATTTCTCCTTTGTTATTTCCCCTGTCTGTTTTACCTTCCCTTCATGTTGTTTTAGTGCAGAGTTGGGACTAGCGATCCTCACCTGCCAGCTCACTAGCCACGGTTATTGCAGGGCTTCTTAGAATTTTAGGTATCTTGCTCAGCGACAGGTGTAGAACCTTTATAGGGCTTGCTAGGAGTGCAGGTTGCAGCTGCATGTGAGTGCAGGAGGTGTCCCATCATCTCCCTCCCTAGTGCCAGAGCCCACCATTGTTAAAGTGTCAACTGTGTACCCCTTGTTTGTTGTGGTGAAACCCCTGTTTGTTGTGTATCTGTCACGCTCCCCGTGTCCCAGCACCACTCCTTACCCACTGATCCAGCCCATGTGTTCACCAGTCATGGCTGCCGCTCCCGCTCTTGCTCACCTGAGTCCTGTTCCTGGTCTCAGGAGTCTGACTCTGAGTATTAGCCTCATGGTTCTGTATAGGACCAGGCCGCGCCCACTCTCCTGGTCTTATAGGCCCAGCACACCTGAAGCAGGTAATGACATGGGGCTGTGCTGGGTATATAAGACTTGCCTTTCCATGTGGGCGGGGCCTGATCAACATGTCTTGTAGCTAGTCTTATGAGCTAGGTGCTCAGGTCCCCTGGTGCCGTGTCCTGCTGACTTCTTGTCATTGCTCCTTGGTACCTATGCCTGTTTACATTACTGTCCTAAAGAACTCTGTGACTCTGGTGACCTGTTTATACTTGTCCCTGCCACGTCAGCGCTCCGGCTGCCGTGTACCCTGCCCTCCGGTGGGGTGCAAGGTCCAGTGGATCCACCTCCTGGGCCTACCAGTCTTCCCGGCCCTGACAGTATCTCGACCTTCCCCAAGTCCATACGTGACATTGACTTATCATAGGTTTATTTAGGTTCTGTTGAAATTTCTGTCGTTTTGACAAGAAAATTAGCGCAAACTCTTTTTTTTTTTTTAAGGGAAAATATGAAAAAATGTGATTTTCTGATGTTGAGTATTCTGCTGATCTGAGCCGTCTTGATTTGTTGACTGCTAGTCGTCTGACATTTGACCACCTATGTTAGGACCACTTGAGCTGTCAGACACCACAGTCTGGGTTTTATAATGACATTAGGCTGATTATATTTAGTTCATTGATAAATATTTTACAAGATGATAATATAGAGCTTATGCAATAAAATATGTGTATATTTCCACCATAGTGTATACACCAGATTATGCTACCAATATCTGCTGAGTGAGGATCTGACCTCTGGGATATCAAAGGATACAGACCTAGCTTTGTATTTGGGAATTATAGCACTGTTCTTCAGTTAATAAAAGAAAGCCTTTGTTCCAGGCGCCATTGGTCGGACTGTCAATATCAGTCAACGACGGCATAGCATAGGGTTCTAGGTACAGATCCAACCAAAAGCAACAACCCAAAGTCCTTTTTTGGGACAGGGGCTCTTTTTGGCAACAATCTGAACTGCAGAATATGTTGACTTGTTATTTCCAATATCAGACTCTACAGCAGGTCCCAAACCTGTAGCTCAAGAGCCACTTGTGGCGCGTGGGCTCATGTTATGTGGCAGGTTTAGCAAACAGCTATGAAGAGCTGATGGAGAATTTTGTGAATAGCCCCACACAGAAGAGCACATCGGGATGTGTGTATACAATAATGGTGGGGAGAGGGAATAAGTATAGTAACCTGGAGACAGGACGATACCGCCAGTTAGAGGAGACATGAAGCTGGGTGCAATAATGTGGGGAGGGTGCTTGATGCAAGATTACATAGGGTAGAGTGGGAACCCTTTGATGTAAGTATCCTGCCAATGCAACAAGGTTTCTGTGTGCTTTCTGGGGGAAGCTTTGCCCATCATTTCATTGGGACTGTGGGGCTCTTGGTGTCACTATTGTGTAAATTGGAGGTTTCCCATCTATTAGAGCTGAATATGGTGCTCAAGTTTAGAAAGGTTGGGGACTGTTGATCTACTGTCATCTCGATGACCACCAGTGATCCCAGTCTACTGCACTGCCCTCCACGCATAAGTGAGTCACGTCCCATTCAAGTACATTTATACCAGGGATTGGAGATTTTGTCTTTTAAGGTGGCTTTACACGCTACGAGATCGCTAAAGCGATCTCATTGGGGTTACGGAATTTGTGACGCACATCCGGCCACGTTAGCGTAGTCGTCTTTGCGTGTGACACCTATTAGCGATTTTGAATTGTTGCAAAAACGTTCAAAATCGCTAATCGGTGACATGCCCCACTCTTCCCAATTATCGTTGCTTCTGCAGTAACGATGTTGTTCCTCGTTTCTGCGGCAGCACACATCGCTACGTGTGACACCGCAGGAACGAGGAACCTCTCCTTACCTGCGTGCCGCCAGCAATGAGGAAGGAAAGAGGTAGGCGAGATGTTTGTCCCGCTCATCTCCGCCCCTCCGCTTTGATTGGGCGGCCGCTTAGTGACGACGCTGTGACGCTGAACGAACCGCCCCCTTAGAAAGGAGGCGGTTCACCGGTCACAGCGACGTCACAGAGCGGGTAAGTACGTGTGACGCTGCCGTAGTGATAATGTTCGCTACAGCAGCGATCAACACATATCAGCCGTACGATGGGGGCGTGTGCTATCACGCTCGACATCGCTAGCATCGGCTAGCGATGTCGCAGCATGTAAAGCCCGCTTTACTGTCACTTTCCCAGCTCCTTGAGAGTAGCTATTAAGATGTGATTTATTTTCCTCTGTCAGAGATTGCTCTCATCATGATTATGTCAACTACATGATGACTTCATTCAGATCACTTAGGAAATGCATTATTCACACCTTCTACTGTTGTGTGGAGATGTAATGATGACAATTTGACAAATATGTAACCTAACGTGTTCTCTAATTTAAAGAAGTTGGCCACTACTTGTTTATCGATAGGCCATGTTTAGGTAGGTCATCAATATCTGATCGGGAAGGGGGTGCACCATTCGGCACTATACATATGCAGACAGCATGTATGATTCCAAGCAGTCAGGCACGCTGTCAAACAGGATGGGGGCGCGGTCTGCCTGTAACCAATCACAGATGCCGGTACTGCCGGTGGATGGGGGAAGCAGTGCATATTCATGTGGTTAATGAGCAGCCCAGAAGTAGTGTTACAGTTGTGCGGAGACTGGTAAGCATAACGCTCCTGCTATATTCTTATTTTCTTTCTTTTTCCTTTATTTTATATTTGAATTACCCGAGTGGCAGGATCTGGATAGTTACCCACAGTTCTCTGAGAACTACGGGCTTCAGATTGGTTCATGGGTGCTAGGTTTTCTCACGCGGATCCAGACTTTTACAGTCTGGGTTATTAGAATCATGGAATCATAGAATGATAGAGTTGGAAGGAACCTCAAGGGCCATCGGGACCAACCCTCTGCGAGTGCAGGCTTTCCTAAATCATCCCAGCTATATGTTTATCCAGTTTCCGCTTTAAGATTTCCATTTATGGAGAGCTCATTACCTCCCATGGTCGCCTGTTCCCCTCCCTGACTGCCCTCAGTACCTCCGGGGGCTGCCTGTTCCACTCCCTTACTGCCCTCACTACCTCCGGTGGCCGCCTGTTCCACTCTCTGACTGCCCTCACTACCTCTAGTGGTCGCTTGTTCCACTCTCTGACTTCCCTCGCTGTCAGAATGTTTTTCCTAATGTCTAATCTGAATCTCCTTCCTTTTAGTTTCATCCCATTGCTTCATGTTGTTCCTTGTGCTAATGAGAATAGGGTAGTTCCCTCTGCACTATGACTACCTTTCAGATATTTGTAGATCGCTATTAAGTCTCCTCTCAGCCTTCTCTTTTTCAAACTAAACATCCCTAGTTCTTTTAGTTCGGCCATCACTACTTGTTGTGCTTTTTTCATTTTAGAGATTGGCATATTTGTAAGTCCCACAGGTGCTACCCATGACATTTCCAGGAGGGATTTTCCGGTCGTTGATTCCTATATTATTCCCAATTACCCTTACCCGGTATCAATAATATCACGGACACTGCTTGCGACTTGGTAAAAAAT
Source organism: Anomaloglossus baeobatrachus (assembly GCF_048569485.1). Classification (NCBI taxonomy): domain Eukaryota; kingdom Metazoa; phylum Chordata; class Amphibia; order Anura; family Aromobatidae; genus Anomaloglossus; species Anomaloglossus baeobatrachus. Next base: position 86,397,506 of record NC_134359.1, on the reverse strand, counting down.
GGCCACAGCAGCCCTTTATTGCCTATTGTTTACACACTAACACAAGGGGGCGCCGTCCAACGGGCGTCCCCAACATTTAACAATAGGTAATACCATAATAATATTAATACAGTACGTAATACAATACGTAACCCTGGGTAGGCCCGATCCAGAAACCACCTTCCACCACCAAAACATGATCCCTGGCCGCAACACACACCGGGCCGGAGATGAGGTATGAATCACCTACGGATCAATACCCCCCACCTTGCAAGACCCATGCCTGCAAGATCCTTGTAACCGGAGCCACTATATCCTACAAGTGACTCTCCAATCAAATAACATTATCCGTTAAACCGCCTCTGGACCAGACCTACCCCCGCCATAAGTCCGGTCCAGAAGCCATACTCCACCACCAGCACACAATCCCTGGCCGCAACACACCGACCCAGAGATACGAGGCATTAATCACCTACGGATCAATACCCCAACCTTGCAGGACCCCATGCCTGCAAGATCCCTGTAACCAAAGCCACTGTATTCCGCAAGTGACTCTTTAATCACACAAACCGTCAGAAAAACACGACCCCTGGCCGCAACACACCGACCCAGAGATACGAGGCATTAATCACCTATGGATCAATACCCCAACCTTGCAGGACCCCATGCCTGCAAGATCCCTGTAACCAAAGCCACTATATCCTACAAGTGACCCTTCAATCACACAACCGTCAGAAACACGATCCCTGGCCGCAACACACTGACCCAGAGATGGGGGCATTAATCACCTACGGATTAAAACCCCCCCAAGAAGCATCAAGTATCAACCGTGTCTCAAAACCTTACATTCCTCTTTACCTCCAACTCAATATTATCCCCGGCTGCAACCTCCAGCCCAGAGATATGAGGCATCAATCACCTACGGATCAATCCCCCATGTGCATAACAGTAACTGTGACCTCAAAATCCTTAAAGCCCGTTAGCGACTTTAATCCAACAACATCCCCGAGCTGCAACCAGCCCAGAGATAAGAGGTATTAATCACCTACGGATCAAAACCCCTATGCCTTGCAGAACCACGTGCTTGCACTGCACTTGGATCCAGAACCATGACCCCAACCAGTGACTCCTCCTGCGATTACCATTTCACCAAAATGGATCACTGACCATAACAATGGTCCCATATTTAAATGAGGTAAAAGTCACCAAAGGAGTAATACCCTTACCCAAACCAAAAACACCCGTACTTTCAATTACCTATCACCTGGGGCACTATAGCCACCTGTGACTCCCTGGCAACCATCAACTCCTTAATATATAATCCTTGGCAACAACCCTGACCCATATATAAGGCATTGATCACCAACGGAGCAATACCTCCTCCCTGCAGACAACCTTGTACCTGCAGGTCACCAGTAACCGGAGCCACTGTACCTTCCCCAGTGGCTCTCCATCCAAACACCAGTAACAATTAGAGCTCCTCTGGACCAGACCTACCCCCGCTGCTGTGACAAAGGACATAATCCCCATTATTTATGCTGACCATACACATATACATCATACACATCATATACATATACATATATTCCCACATTACCCCCATCTTATTCACCCACTTCCAAGAATCCCAAATGACAATATACATCACAATCCACAAAGAAATCTCTTTTCTTTCGTTTTTTTTTTTTTTTTCGTTTTATTTTATACACGACACTTTCTCCAATCCTTTCTTTTCTCATTTTTTTTTTTTTGTAATGGCTCTTAAAATTGAATAATTATCCATGCATATAAACACACCAATAATAACAATACACAATAGAAGGGAGGGTGGGTGGGAAGCTGTCATCCAGGAAATGCAAAAGGAGGTAATTGACTCCCGCCTCCTATTATATACACCATGAAGCTCTCTCCTTTACTACCACCACACGCCACCCCCTAACCAATCACCTTCTTTTCCTCATTGCTAAACGAACCAACACTGTTTAACCCCATCAACTCCCTACCCTCCGGACTGTCATGTCGCCCCTACACCCTATGGGTTCCATGGCTTTCTTGACATTTCCAGGAGGGATTTTCCGGTCGTTGATTCCTATATTATTCCCAATTACCCTTACCCGGTATCAATAATATCACGGACACTGCTTGCGACTTGGTAAAAAATGGCCACAGCAGCCCTTTATTGCCTATTGTTTACACACTAACACAAGGGGGCGCCGTCCAACGGGCGTCCCCAACATTTAACAATAGGTAATACCATAATAATAATAATACAGTACGTAATACAATACGTAACCCTGGGTAGGCCCGATCCAGAAACCACCTTCCACCACCAAAACATGATCCCTTGCCGCAACACACACCGGGCCGGAGATGAGGTATGAATCACCTACGGATCAATACCCCCCACCTTGCAGGACCCATGCCTGCAAGATCCTTGTAACCGGAGCCACTATATCCTACAAGTGACTCTCCAATCAAATAACATTATCCGTTAAACCGCCTCTGGACCAGACCTACCCCCGCCACAGAACAGGCCACGTGACACCTTGCGTGACCTGGACCCCCACACACCTAACGTTTGCTCCCCCAACTTGCAAGCCAAACCAACCATTAAAACCTTTCCATCTATCACTTAAACTCTGAGCATCCAATATATGCACCAGCCAGCGTACCCAGTCCACCTTACTGCACCGCACTCCCCTGATCCTTGGTGGCAGGAGCCACCGGGTCCCTGTGACGGCCACTCAGGCCCACCATGCCACAAGCTCCCAAACTATACCGGAATCCACACCATGCCCCGCTGGCCTTATTATAACCAATTAAATGCAGTACCGACTGTACCATCATCCTCCCCAGTACCGACCAAAGAACCACTGTACAGTCACCCTGTACAGTCGGTCCTCCTCCTGTCTCCAGCTGAATTAAACCACCACTGGGGTTGAGATACAACAACAGGATGACACTCACACTGCTTATGCTACTGGGTCACTTCGCACCCCAAACCTAGTTCTCCCAGGAAACCGCTAAAGTGAAACCCCGCTGTAAAACGACTGCAATCCATAGCCTTGAAATTTCCCCTACAGCTGACCTTGCAGCTTCCCCAGAGCCAAATATCACTACCGGCCTCCCCTGACCGATTTATTCCGCCATCACACCCTCTGACAACAACAGAGGCTCGAGCTGTCTTCCCCAGAAAATCCCAAAATCTTCCCACATACTCAACTACCACACTAATGGACCTTCTTCATCCGAAATCAGGCCCACTTAATTTCAACGAGGCCCACACAGCCTAACGGAACCATGCTCCACCCCAAAATTAACACGGCCTCAAAAAACAAAACAACCGCAACCATCGCCCTGTACCCCTTACTGAGGCGAAGATATTGAAGCATTACCTTCAATCCCAAGGTCCCCAACAACACCTCCAACCATAATGCATATTCCGCTTGCCTCCGCAAACTGGACCACGACAAGCTCCCTGTACTACAATGCCCACCGGAAAATTGCAGCCACACCACTGGCCCGGTTGACTCCATATGCAACTATGGGCATCAGGAGACACAACTTTACCAAACACCATGTCCGGGCCTTTCGATCTCAAGGAAAACCTTGTGACACGCAACCCCCTTTGAGCTCTCATATTACACCCCAAGATAAATTAAAACCTTGGCCACACCATAGTATCCGCTCAAAGCCGTCCACCGAGGGGCGTACCACTATTTTCCCATAACGCACAACTGCACCTTCAAACCAAATACCTTCGTGCCGTGAGACCGGAGCACCACGACTCCCTAAGCAAACCCTTACCCAGATGCCCATACCTACCACCGGGCCAAGCATTCCTTTTTTTTTTAAATTGTATATGAATATTAAATAGACTCCACCAGCCCACAGATGCCAGGAGTCCACCCATGCAAAACACCCAATAATACCAGATGGCCCTAAGCTATCCGACTTACACTCTATGCACCACAAGTACTTAATCCTCTAGTCCAAACCATAACTCGCATAGTCCTCACCCGTAATCACGGCTGTCCGAAAAACTCCATTATTCCGTCCGCAGCCCACCATTGCTGATTAACCGAGTTCACCCACAGCAGCCCAAAGCTGCCCAGCACCTACATTGACACCAATTCAGTCACGCTGGACTCAACATTCCTCCCAGCACCAACCTCCACAATGGGATAACATGCTGACTAGCCACAAATTAACCCCATGTTACCATTGATGCGGTTGCAAACCTACAAGCCCATTACAGCAACCAACACTTCACCTTCTCCTACATTTCCGCTCTCCTTTATTCACTTATCCACAGCAACCCTCGCACCATACCGGGGCCCCGCACCTACACATCACTCACAAAAACCCCCTGAAAACTCCTCGCACACACCGTACCGCGGGACCCCTCTCCCCTTTACCTTACCCACCATAATTCATCCAATAAGAACCACCATGCATCAGAAGATTAATAATGAAACACCCCAGCAAACCTTCAATAACTGCGCCGTCTCACCCGCTCACATGTGCCGCAATCATCAGCCCCCTTAACCAAGTCTCACAAGACCTAAACTGCGGTAAACGCCGAACCTCGCCATCCCCAACCTGCAACTGTAACCACCGGACCAGACGCCACCTGCACCCTCACCGCCCCGCTGCCATGAGACCACCCGTCCGTAACTCTGCCCCTGGCCTCCAGAACATGAACCCACACCCCCCGGGGACCACGGCACCAACCGACCTATAAACTAACCACATGCTCCAAACCCCCCCAGCTGCTACCCATATCTCCAGACACTACTCCACTACAGCGACTGTCCCCCCACCACTACAAAAAGGCTGAAACTTAAATTGATTACCGCGCCAGGCTGCCTCCAGAGGATGCCCTCAGATCAGCCGTCACCGTCCTTTTCGCCAGTCGTCCGTCGCTGATCCCGGGACAGTCCCTCAAGCTGCAGGCACCGAATGCCTGCCGGGTTCGCCCCCTGACGCCAGGAGCACCGTGTCCACATGCCCTGTTTGGGCCAATTGTCGCCTCCACAATGCTGGGCGCTCCCCTCCTGGGGGAAGCCGCTACTGATGAGAGCTGCACCCTTGTCCCAATGCCTGCTCCAGGATAGACAGCAGGCCTCCTGTCTCCTCCTCGTCGCCACCTGCTGCGCCCAGTCCTCCGGTCCCGATGATCCAGCCACACAGGGGAGGTGACCCTGCAGGCGCCTCCTGTCTCCTCCTCGCCGCCGCCTACTGCGCCCAATCTTCCGGTCCCGATGATCCAGCCACACAGGTGAGGTGACCCTGCAGGCGCCTCCTGTCTCCTCCTCGCCGCCGCCTGCTGCGCCCAGTCCTCCGGTCCCGATAATCCAGCCACACAGGTGAGGTGACCCTGTAGGCAGCCGTCCTCCGCCCCCCCCGCGGAGGGAGGGGGGGGTGTTGTCCATCCACCGCCGCTGGGCGCTCTCCCTGCCAGGAGCGGCCGCATCGCTCAAAAAATCCAGCCTGAGGCCTCACACCGGAAGTAGGCCCCCGGGCTGGACACACCCCCTTTTCGGCCATCGCGGCCCTGCAGGAGATTCCTCCCGACAGCCAGAGCAGGCGCTGCAAGCTACCGCTGCCCACCCAGCTGCGGAGGGTCCCCACGGGAGTGGGGGCTCTCACGTTGTCCTCCTCACCCCCACCTTCCCCAAAAGACCCCGGCGAGTCCTGAAACTGCCAGCACTGCAGCAAAGAAGGGGGGGGGGAAGGTGCCGAGGAGACACCCAGGCAGCCTGGGTGTGGGACTGCACTGCCTGGGCGCCCTGCACCGCCATGCTGACCAGATCTGAGGATTCCTCAGGACATCATGATAGAGGTTCCCCAGCCCGTCAAAGCTGCAGTTCTGCGATGTCCAGATCCATCAGGCTGGATGTCATGATGGAGATTCCCCAGCCCGTCCAAGCTGTCATCCAGGAAATGCAAGAGGAGGTAATTGACTCCCACCTCCTATTATATACACCATGAAGCTCTCTCCTTTACTACCACCACACGCCACCCCCTAACCAATCACCTTCTTTTCCTCATTGCTAAACGAACCAACACTGTTTAACCCCATCAACTCCCTACCCTCCGGGCTGTCATGTCGCCCCTACACCCTATGGGTTCCATGGCTTTCTCATCTGTCAGACATTTGTTTTCTATCTTGCAGATATGCCAAAAATGTCTAAGATGGAAATAACCCTTTAATATAAAAATTTTGACAAGTTGTGTTGGCACACTCTTATTTAAAAATCTGTCTTATGTTTCAGGTAAGGAGAACTTTAGAGGAGTTTCCTAAATTCTACAAGGTATCAACAATCCACAGGGATAAATACTAGATTTGGGAGGGTCCTAGTGTTGAGATCAGGGATCTTTGAGGGGCTCAGTACTGAGACCTCTAGTAGTTATCCCATATCCTAGGCAGGCGATAACTTGCAGCAACTGGCCTGCCTATTTACATTTTTTATAAATATTGAATATTACGTAACTCATTTAATTAGATAAATGTGACCCGGTGTATGATTCTTAAAGGGTTTGTCCACAACTTTTATATTAATGACCTATTCCCAGAATCGTGGGGTGTGACACCGGGATTTCAGACAATCAATTGTATATTCTTTTGTGGTGGCCCAAAGTTAATGTCAATAGTGTACAGAACACAAAGCCACAGCTCCATACACTGTTTAGTGACCGCTGCTGGGTACTGCAGGTCAGATCTTATTAAAAAGAATAGCAGCTACTGCAGCACCCGGCAGTGGCTGCTACACGGTGTATGGGCCCATCGCCCTCCTTATCCATGGTCAGATGCATCTTAAATCACCAGTCCACGGTAGACCCCTGGTGGCTTCTCCCTGCTCCACTCCACTGGACTGTCCATTAGTGATGAGCGAGCCCTACCATACTTGGGTGCTCGGTACTTGTAACCAATAGTTGGATGCTCTGATAACCTTGACTCGTGAATAGAGTTGAGCGCGGTTCGTGGTTCGTGGTTCTCCAGTTCTAGGCTCGAGTGATTTTGGGCCCTGTTCTAGATCGAACTAGAACTCGAGCTTTTTGCAAAAGCTCGATAGTTCTAGAAACGTTCGAGAACGGTTCTAGCAGCAAAAAAACAGCTAAATCCTAGCTTGGTTTCTGCTGTAATAGTGTAAGTCACTCTGTGAATCACACTATTATGACATTTCAATGTATAGTGTGCGTGAACAGCGCCTTCAGATCACTGCTGTTTCTATAATTTTTTTTTTTTCTTGTCTTCCTTCCCTAAGCGCGCGCGTCTTGTGGGGCGGGCAAGCATGTCAGCCAATCCCAGACACACACACAGCTAAGTGGACTTTTAGCCAGAGAAGCAACGGCATGTGTGATAGGATGTCCATGTCACATGTCCCTGCATTATAAAACCGGACATTTTCCTCCAGGACGCCATTATCTCTTCTGCGTCTTTGGTGTCAGACATCACTGTCGCAGCTGCTTCCTGAGTCATATCGCCGATACTGCTGTATGCGCTCCATACACAGCGCTGGACAGCTTAGGGAGAGCACTTTCTAGCAGTCCTTTTAAGGGCTCAAACCGGCAGGGTCAGAGTTAAGGTGACAGGTCCTGAAAACAGCGCCAGCGTCTGTGTAGCCAAGGTCAGGGATTTCCTCCCTGCATTTCCCTATTAGGAGGGATAGAAAGGCAGGCTTCCATTCCTCTATCCAGAGCCCCAAAATCCTGGCACTGTACCCTCCTGTCCTCTGCACACTCCAACTCATTATAACTAAGCCATTATACTAGCAAACACTCAGTGTACCTAGTGGCATCCTATCTGTGGCTATTGGACTTTGCTATAGTCACACTAGTGCACAGATATTTGCAGAGCGCGTCTGCCTGCATTGCACACTCCAACTCATTATAACTAAGCCATTATACTAGCAAACACTCAGTGTACCTAGTGGCATCCTAAACGTGGCTATTGGACTTTGCTATAGTCACACTAGTGCACAGATATTTGCAGCACCTCTGCCTGCATTGCACACTCCAACTCTTTTTAACTAAGCCATTATACTAGCAAACAGTCAGTGTACCTAGTGGCATCCTAAACGTGACTATTGTACTTTTGTCTACTCAAAGTAGTGGAAAGATATTTGCAGCATGTCTGCCTGCATTGCACACTCCAACTTTTTTTAACTCAGCCATTATACTAGCAAACAGTCAGTGTACCTAGTGGCATCCTAAACGTGGCTATTGTACTTTTGTCTACTCAAACTAGTGTAAAGATATTTGCAGCATGTCTGCCTGCATTGCACACTCCAACTTTTTTTAACTCAGCCATTATACTAGCAAACACTCAGTGTACCTAGTGGCATCCTAAACGTGACTATTGTACTTTTGTCTACTCAAACTAGTGGAAAGATATTTGCAGCACGTCTGCCTGCATTGCACACTCCAACTTTTTTTAACTCAGCCATTATACTAGCAAACACTCAGTGTACCTAGTGGCATCCTAAACGTGACTATTGTACTTTTGTCTACTCAAACTAGTGGAAAGATATTTGCAGCATGTCTGCCTGCATTGCACACTCCAACTTTTTTTTAACTCAGCCATTATACTAGCAAACAGTCAGTGTACCTAGTGGCATCCTAAACGTGGCTATTGTACTTTTGTCTACTCAAACTAGTGGAAAGATATTTGCAGCATGTCTGCCTGCATTGCACACTCCAACTTTTTTTTAACTCAGCCATTATACTAGCAAACACTCAGTGTACCTAGTGGCATCCTAAACGTGACTATTGTACTTTTGTCTACTCAAACTATTGTAAAGATATTTGCAGCACGTCTGCCTGCATTGCACACTCCAACTTTTTTTAACTCAGCCATTATACTAGCAAACACTCAGTGTACCTAGTGGCATCCTAAACGTGGCTATTGTACTTTTGTCTACTCAAACTAGTGGAAAGATATTTGCAGCACGTCTGCTTGCATTGCACACTCCAACTTTTTTGAACTCAGCCATTATACTAGCAAACACTCAGTGTACCTAGTGGCATCCTAAACGTGACTATTGTACTTTTGTCTACTCAAAGTAGTGGAAAGATATTTGCAGCATGTCTGCCTGCATTGCACACTCCAACTTTTTTGAACTCAGCCATTATACTAGCAAACACTCAGTGTACCTAGTGGCATCCTAAACGTGACTATTGTACTTTTGTCTACTCAAAGTAGTGGAAAGATATTTGCAGCATGTCTGCCTGCATTGCACACTCCAACTTTTTTTAACTCAGCCATTATACTAGCAAACAGTCAGTGTACCTAGTGGCATCCTAAACGTGGCTATTGTACTTTTGTCTACTCAAAGTAGTGGAAAGATATTTGCAGCATGTCTGCCTGCATTGCACACTCCAACTTTTTTTAACTCAGCCATTATACTAGCAAACAGTCAGTGTACCTAGTGGCATCCTAAACGTGGCTATTGTACTTTTGTCTATTCACACTATTGTAAAGATATTTGCAGCACGTCTGCCTGCATTGCACACTCCAACTTTTTTTAACTCAGCCATTATACTAGCAAACACTCAGTGTACCTAGTGGCATCCTAAACGTGACTATTGTACTCCATTAGTGCCCCACTGGTGCAAATCTATGTGCAGCACCTCTGCATGACACCCTCCTGCTCTGTTTTTAATGAGCTATAATGATAGGAAAAAATACTGCCATTTAGTGGCATCATAGAACTGGCTGTTGTATTCCATTAGTGCCCCACTGGTGCCAAGCTATTTCTAGCACCTCTGCATGACACCCTCCTGCTCTGTTTTTAATAAGCTATAATGATAGCAAAAAATACTGCCATTTAGTGGCATCATAGAACTGGCTGTTGTATTCCATTAGTGCCCCACTGGTGCCAAGCTATTTCTAGCACCTCTGCATGACACCCTCCTGCTCTGTTTTTAATAAGCTATAATGATAGCAAAAAATACTGCCATTTAGTGGCATCATAGAAATGGCTGTTGTATTCCATTAGTGCCCCACTGGTGACAAGCTATTTATAGCACCTCTACATGACACCCTCATGCACATTTTGCTACGCTAATGTTATAGCAAACTCATGGAATTCATTGCTGCATTTCATAATTCGGAGGGATAGAAAGTCAGGCTTCCTTTAGCTTTTCCTTCTGTTCATAGACAGCATCTCCAAGAGCAATTTCCCCTCCACGTCTAAGTGTGGAGAGGCAGCTAGTGCGCATGCGTGTGCCGATTTACCCCAGCTGCAGCTTAATTACAGTGTTTCGCCTAGTGAGTATGCTCAGCCTGACTGTGTTATTCCTGACGCTAAGTCTTCATTTCGGGATACAGCGCATGCTCCCACACTAAGTGTGAAAAGCCTCTTTGCACAGGTGCTTGCATTCCGTGCCGGGTCTAAGTCCTGTTTTGTGCCTAGACACCATGCTAAAGCTGATAGTCTTTTTTCATAGACTGTATTTCATGCTACTGAGCATGCTCAGGCACTTACTGCATCAGAGACTAGGTACGGTAATGAACTCTTGGGCCCTGCCCCTGATGTGGGGGTCCCATATAGACCACAGGGCATCAGGTGTCCTCCCAAATGGCTTGCAGAGGCCCACCCCTATGACTTGTCACCGCATTATTGATGGTCAGACGATGACTGGTGAGGTGTTTGGGTCATGGCAGCCATGAGGTCATCATTGAAGTTGCGGTTCCAAATAGGACGCTACTTATGCCACTCATGACGTGTCACTTTACTTTTGTCTCCAGGAGGTGCATTGTGGTTCACCCTGGTTTGGGGCGGACCCAGGTTATAAAAGGGGCTGGAGCCAACAAGGAGGTGCGCAGTCTTCTATTATGCTACGAAAGAGCACACCTCCATGTGTTGAACCCATTGCGGCTTTAGGCCAGAGGTAGGCAGGGATAGGGTGTCGATGCAGGCCACCACCACAGTTGGTAACGCAGAACGGTTAAGACCAGCTCCTGTCCTACCAGTCCTGCTTGTGCAGCCCAGTGGCATTAACAGGCCTGCTGCTGCTGATGCGCCTGCTGTCCACAGGTGTGGCCCCTACGCACACGGTCAGCGTACTCAATGGCCCCTGTGTGGTTAACAGGGAGTTCCTGGGCTGGGTGGGCATGTGGACCCTGTGACGCTAACAGGGCTCCCAGTCTCCAGATCCGAATGGCGTCTAACTCGGTTCAGGCTACTATTAGTTTCATAGCCACACAGCTCTGTATCCTCCACCAAACCTTCCAGTTGCCAACCTCTCCTTTTCCAACTGGGAGCACGGTGGACACTGACTGCTGATGGTGATATATACCTTTCTCTTTCTTTTCTTATTAATTTTCGTTATATAGCGGTAACATAGTATATACCACTTTATCCAAATCTGCCAGTCCCACTGTAACAGATGGTGTTTCTTCAGCAAATGTTACTGTTGCTTAACCACCAAATCCACGGACCAAAACTTATTTCCCCTTTCCAACACACCTGTTCCCCTTTCCACCAGCATCTGTCCTTTTTCAACTCATTTTGGTATATGAACAAAAGTGCAACTCTGCAGGGACACCGTACTCAACGCCATCTCAGCACAGCAGCCAGCCCTCGGTCCCTCAGATGTGGACAAGTAAAAGACCATTTCCTCCTATCCATGACAAAGTGTTGAGATTCACTCTGTGCAGCACTGGTGTTTAGTGGGAAAGTAGATCTAAGATTGCGTACCACATTCTGCAGATACTCCTGTATACGTGCGTCCATTTATATGGCACGAATTATTTTGACAAATTTTGTCTTGTACCGGGGATGTAACAGTGTGGCAACCCAGTATTCTGGATTACTTTGAATTCGTACAATCCGAGGGTCATGTTGTAGGTAGTGCAGCAAGAAGCCGCTGATGTGTCTTGTGCATCCAGGAGGACCAAGTGCTTGGTGTGTTGGTGGCAGAGAGGTGAGAATCGTGCCTCCTTCCTCTGCCCTCTCACCACAACCTCGCACAACCGAAATGTGAGCAAGCTCTCACTCATCTGCTGAGTCTTCCATGCCCATCGCAAGTTCGTCCTCCATTTCTTCATTGGCTCCTGCACCTTCCTCAACACTTTTTGCTGATACTATGCACCCTTGTTAATTCCTCTCCCTCACCATGACTGCCGCCTAGGTGCCGCTGACCATCTGGACCTCGTAGATCTTGTTATCCCTTCCGCATATGACTCCTCCTGTACTTCCTCCCCTTCCTCTTGTCCCAATGTCGCGGGCGGGGAGGAGGGTGTCAGCACACTACGCTCACCCCTTCTGCTCGGGTCCGGCGGCTGCTGCTCAGTGGTGGCTCGAGCGGTGAGCCGGATCCCGGGGGCTATCTCGAGCGGCACTCCTCGCCCGTGAGTGAAAGGGGATGTTGTTGGGGTGATGGGGATTGTTACAGTTCGTGACGCCACCCACGGTTGTGATGATTTCACCACCGCTGCTCGATGCGGGGAGCCCGGGAGTGATGGTGGGGGAGCAGCTAGTTGTTGGATTGCCCCTCCGTGGGCAGGGGTTGGTGCTCCCGGGGCCCGGTGATGAGATGGGGACTGCAGGGCCAGATGGGCGCAGGGACGCAGGGGGGCAGCGCGGTGCCTTGCGGCACGGTGGTACTCACTCAGCCTGAGACACGGACACAGTCTGTACGGTAAACCAAACGGCTGGTAGGACGGTCCCACAGACGGCTGCACTTGCTCTCCCCGGTAGTTGACGGTGATGGTCACTCTTCCCTGCACCTATGTTAAGTCCATTGGTAGCGGTGGATTCCCACCGGTTACCCGCTCCCCGACTACAATCTGGGCCGGAGGAGCTCCACACTTTGCCCGCAGGCGCTGGCCCTGAGGAAACTGGTGCCCTGGCGGTGGCGGTGTCTCCTCGGTAACGGTTGAGCTGTTGCCTTCTATCGGGACTTGGTTGTTGGGGGATCTCCGTCCCCTTCACTAACGGATTTAGCAGATTTGACGACTCCTAGCCCTGCCGGGGTCCGAAAGGCCCCTGTCCTGGTGCTGACTATTCTTCGGAACACTGCTCCAGACCACCGGGCACACAGCCAACGGGGTCCTTCCAGGAACTTCCGAACGGTCCCACTCCAGACGGTCACCGCCGTCGCTGACCTTGCTGACTCCGTCCGGACACACAGTCACGGACCAACTTCAGGCTTTCTGTCACCTCTCTTACTTTCCTCCTTTACCACTTTTCCTTCCTTCTACTTTTACTTCGCTGTTTACTCCCTCACTTAACTCCTCTCACTTGCCCTGCCTGGGCTGTTCTGCCTGGTTTCTCCCGCCTCCAGAGCTGTGACCTCCTTGGTGGGCGGAGCCAACCGCCTGGCCCACCCCCTGGTGTGACTCATCAGTCTCTGGAGGAAGGCAACAAGGATTTGTAGTTTAGCTGTGGTGTCACTACCTGAGGTGTGGGGTGTGGTGGTTGTTGTGTCCTGTGACCCCTGGCTTGCCCAGGGCGTCACATTCCCCCTTAGCAAAATGCAAACCGTCCGCGGGCTGCCGTCCTACACCGGTTTTATTTTCTGAAAAAGATAACATTTGAATTAACATATTTACATTTTTAATACTTCTTCCCAAGACGGGAGGCACATTTACTTTCAACGTTGCAACGGTTTACGGTCACGGTTTCCGCTCTCTCCCACCCAAGCAACCTGGCCCTGATGCTGCCCCTAAAACCCAGGCAGCACCCCTTGACCCACAGTCCAGCACACGTTACCCGAGCGGGATCTGTCCTTCCCTCCAGAGGGTAGCCACCGGTTCCTTTGGTGGCTGGGCCTCAGCCTGCTCTGCTGAGGGCCCTCCCTCCAACCTGCCTCTCCGGAGGCGGCATTGCGGAAACGGTAACGGTAACCAACATATTTACAAGCCACTAACGTTTGTGGTTGCCCTGCAGAGTTCACGGGCTTGTCCATGGAATGTCCTCCATGCAACTTTAAACAGTCCCCACGGGGACAACGGTGCCGGCTCCGGCCGGTTCAATCATCATTTTCATTTTCAAAACTTTTCAACTTTTTCAAACACAAACAAGCAGGTGGTCCCAACGGGGACGGTGCTGCGGGCATCCATTGCCCTACTCCGGACTTCCAGGCTCCAGTGCTCCTTCCAAGGGAGGGGGCGCGGCGCTTGCTCGGGCCTCGGGACTGCCCTTCAGTTTAGCGTCCAGCGCAAACCACCCCCGCTCCCCAAAGAACCGAGTGTACTGGACAATATCACCCGGCATCAGATTGCGGCCGGGATGCTCCTCAGGCAGGTGGGCATTCACATCCCGCCGGGCTACAAAAACTTCGGCCTCCAGGCCCGGCTCGTATATGAACCCGTAGCCCCGGCGGACATCAAACCGCCTCACCTGCCCCACGTACAACGGTCCTCGGGCACGGGAGGTTGCCTGCCGTAGGTGCTCTTTCTCCCGGATCGCTCTGGCCACCAGCTTGGCCTTCCTTTTCTCCTTTTCCGCAATCTCCAGGCCCAGCTTTGTCGGCTCCCTGTCCCAATATGGCGCCGCTACCGGCTCCGGCGCACGGGTCGGGCCCCGCGGGACATCCATGACGTTACCCACTGCCAGGAAGGTGGGTGGCGTATCCCGCGGTGTCATGGCCTTGGTCGCTGCCCTGCAGCAACAACCCGGCGCCACCTCAGCCGAGGTGTGGGGGATGGGCACAGGGGCTTTCCGCTGCTGGGCCTCCGGCTCGGAGCGGTCTATCGGCTCCGGGAATTTCTCAGGGGATGCCTCCGGTTTCTCCTTCGGCGTCTTCCATGGGAACACCTCCGGTGTGCCGCGGGCTCCGGTTACAGGTCGGCCCGCCTGGGCGGGGACGCTGGGTACTGCTACCGGTTGCGGTGGTAGCAGGCCTAGTGGCAGGGTCACGGCCTCCGGGACGGGTGGCGAGGAAGGCAACGGGGAGAGAGGGCTTGGAACGGGTCCCTCAGCCGCAGCGACCGGTCCCTCTTGGACATAGGGGCGTGGGTCACTCACCCTCCCTTCCTCCGCTTCCTCCTCGCGTCTCCGCACGGCTGCTATGACATCCGCCATGTCGGCCTCCCACTCCTCCATGAGGAGCTGCATCCTGACCTGCAGCCTTCGGTAGAGCTGCGCGGTTCGGATCTCCACCCACGCCGCGGTTCCAGGCGCGGGGGCTTCGGTGTCACGGGACGGCATCCACATGATGGCTGGTTCTTTTGCTTCCAGGAACGGTATGTTTGCAGAGTCCTGGCGTCCCTGCCCTTATAGCCGCAGCTACATGCGTCCAGCCGCCATCGCGTCCCCCTTAGCTCTTTCCGGCCACTCCTCTTTTGGGGCGGAGTTTTGGCCTTCGCGCCTCTACTGCTCGAGAAGACGCTCGAGCGGGAACTTTTCGCGCCCAATATGGCGACTTCTGGAAATTTTCAGCCGGACACCTCCGGCGGTCACAAGGCGCACCTCTACCAGACGGCAGAGCGGTAGGATCCTGTTCGTGACGCCAAGTTGTCGCGGGCGGGGAGGAGGGTGTCAGCACACTACGCTCACCCCTTCTGCTCGGGTCCGGCGGCTGCTGCTCAGTGGTGGCTCGAGCGGTGAGCCGGATCCCGGGGGCTATCTCGAGCGGCACTCCTCGCCCGTGAGCGAAAGGGGATGTTGTTGGGGTGATGGGGATTGTTACAGTTCGTGACGCCACCCACGGTTGTGATGATTTCACCACCGCTGCTCGATGCGGGGAGCCCGGGAGTGATGGTGGGGGAGCAGCTAGTTGTTGGATTGCCCCTCCGTGGGCAGGGGTTGGTGCTCCCGGGGCCCGGTGATGAGATGGGGACTGCAGGGCCAGATGGGCGCAGGGACGCAGGGGGGCAGCGCGGTGCCTTGCGGCACGGTGGTACTCACTCAGCCTGAGACACGGACACAGTCTGTACGGTAAACCAAACGGCTGGTAGGACGGTCCCACAGACGGCTGCACTTGCTCTCCCCGGTAGTTGACGGTGATGGTCACTCTTCCCTGCACCTATGTTAAGTCCATTGGTAGCGGTGGATTCCCACCGGTTACCCGCTCCCCGACTACAATCTGGGCCGGAGGAGCTCCACACTTTGCCCGCAGGCGCTGGCCCTGAGGAAACTGGTGCCCTGGCGGTGGCGGTGTCTCCTCGGTAACGGTTGAGCTGTTGCCTTCTATCGGGACTTGGTTGTTGGGGGATCTCCGTCCCCTTCACTAACGGATTTAGCAGATTTGACGACTCCTAGCCCTGCCGGGGTCCGAAAGGCCCCTGTCCTGGTGCTGACTATTCTTCGGAACACTGCTCCAGACCACCGGGCACACAGCCAACGGGGTCCTTCCAGGAACTTCCGAACGGTCCCACTCCAGACGGTCACCGCCGTCGCTGACCTTGCTGACTCCGTCCGGACACACAGTCACGGACCAACTTCAGGCTTTCTGTCACCTCTCTTACTTTCCTCCTTTACCACTTTTCCTTCCTTCTACTTTTACTTCGCTGTTTACTCCCTCACTTAACTCCTCTCACTTGCCCTGCCTGGGCTGTTCTGCCTGGTTTCTCCCGCCTCCAGAGC
The DNA here is from genome assembly GCF_048569485.1 of Anomaloglossus baeobatrachus. Classification (NCBI taxonomy): domain Eukaryota; kingdom Metazoa; phylum Chordata; class Amphibia; order Anura; family Aromobatidae; genus Anomaloglossus; species Anomaloglossus baeobatrachus. The sequence goes on along the minus strand of NC_134359.1, from coordinate 86,380,986 downwards.
TGTGACCTCCTTGGTGGGCGGAGCCAACCGCCTGGCCCACCCCCTGGTGTGACTCATCAGTCTCTGGAGGAAGGCAACAAGGATTTGTAGTTTAGCTGTGGTGTCACTACCTGAGGTGTGGGGTGTGGTGGTTGTTGTGTCCTGTGACCCCTGGCTTGCCCAGGGCGTCACACCAACACCTGACTCCGAATAATAATTACAGTGCGCTCCATCATGTAGATGACCAGAATTGTCACGCTGAGAATGACATTGCCAGTGCTAAACATCTTCGTCGACATTTGTAAACTGTGTAGCAGGGTGCATAGGTCCTTGATCTGACACCACTCCAGCAGCGTGATCTGCACCACCTCTGGATCAAGTTATCCCAGGCTATATGTCATAACGTATTGCAGCAGGGTTCGGCGGTGCTGCCACAAACGCTGCAACATGTGCAGATTCAAATTCCTGCGTGTGGGCACATCGCATTTCAGGCGTTTAACCAGCAGACCTAAAGACTTCTGTAGCGACGAAAGTTGTTGAGCTGCTGTGTGCGCACGATGGAGGTGAGCACATAGCGAGCGTGCACGCTGCACAAGGCCATGTAGGCCGTGATGGTGTTTTAAAAATTGATGGAGAATTAGGTTCAACACGTGAGCCATACAAGGCACGTGTGTCACATTGCCCTGACGATGGCCCGCAGCCAGGTTTGCATCATTGCCGCACACGGCTGTTAAGTCACCAACGGAGTCCGCTCCGTCAATTTGTACTCCGGTCGCCAGGTGACAACGTGTTCCTTTCATGAATAGGGCTGATGATGGGAGAGGAGTCGATGCCAGCGGCGCAGGTGGACGCAGGTTATGCTCACACACTGGGCTGCATTACCTTGACAGATGCAGAATCTCTGGCTGAATGTAGCTGGTGGGTATCTCACAGATGAAATACCATCATACAGCTACAACCAATGGGAAGACACCACACCCTTTTTTATGCCCATCCTGTCTGCAGACCACTGCCAGACATAGCTATGAACCTCTGGTTAATTTTACCCCCAGTTCAGTTTTATGATTTTGTGTGCTTGTTACCTGACTACTTTTCCTGCTTGCTGTTTATGTACCTTGTTGGCCGATCCGCATTTCACCTCTGCTTGTTTTCTGATTAAGTCCTGGCCGTCCCATTCTGTTCCTGTTCCTCAATTAATGTTTTGACCCTGCCTGACTACTATTCTCTGGAAATGCAGCCTTCCACAGGTATTAATCACCTTGGGCCCTGTGTAATTCCTAATCCCTGTATAGGGGTTAAAGGGTTTCAGGGTTCTAGGGGTCCTACTTGGTGAGTGGCTTCCCTCTAGCCTATCATTAACAGCCCATCTGAGTGTGTGGATCAAGGAAGGCGTTACACCGTGCTCTCTGCAGAAGGCCATGTGGTCCAGGATAGTGCTTTAAAAATTGCTGGACAACCAGGTTCAACACGTGAACCACACAAGCCATGTGTGTCACATTGTCACAGCGAAGGGCCGCACCCATGTTTGCATCATTGTCGCACCCGGCCTTCCCTGGCTGCTGGTTGAGTGGAGACAACCATTGATGAAACTCGGTATCCAGAGCTAACCGTCCACAACTTCTCAGCGGTGTGACTCACATTTCCCATACATTTCAAAGTAAAACTTTGACCGCCTGATGGCATTGAGCTCTGCTGCCAGCATAGTAAGGAGGTGTGTGGTAGTCCTTGTGCGCAGTTACAAGGAAGGGTGGCCTGACCACACAGGGTTTGCGCCAAGGTGGAGGACCCACACGAGGTTGAAGAGGCAGAAGCAGTGTATTAACTTCTACATACAGAAGAAGGATTGAAACAACTCGTGGGGACGGCAAGACTTGTACAGCAGACCCTTCTCCATCTCTCACCATAGTTTGCCAGTGCCCAGTCAGTGACATGTAATGACCCTGTCTATGCTTACTGGTCCAAGTATCTGTGTTGAAATGCACCCTGTCGCACACAGAGTTTCTCAAGGAAGTGGTGATGTTGTGTGCGACATGCTGGTGTATCGCGGGCATGCTGTTCTTGGAGAAGCAGTGGTGATTGGGCATCTTGTACTGGATCACAGCGACAGACATAAGGTCTCTAAAATCCTGTGTGTCCACTAGGCGGGAAGGCAGCATTTCGGTAGCCAACAGCTTACAGAGGGATAGAGTCAACCTCTTTGCTTTGTAATGGGTCGCAGGAAGTGGCCTTTTATTTGACCACATCTGAGGGACAGAGATCTGGCTGCTGTGTGTAGATGGTGTTGAGTAGGGCGTCCCTGGAAAAATGCAGGTTTGTGAGGAAAGTGCAGGCGGAGACATGATGTTGCCTTCATCCAACGTTGGTGCTATCGATGTCTGAGAGAGCTGTACACACTCACTTGTTTCCCCTTCCAAACCAACTGACGACCTACCAAGCAAACTGCCTGTTGCGGTTACAGTGGTGGAAGTTGTGGGTGGAAAAACAGGTGTGACAGCTGTCCCCACAGTCCTAGAAGATGACGAGCGCGCGGATGCACTGGAAGGGGCAGGCGGTGGATGGTCCGCTCCGCTAGGCCGCATTGCAGCACGGTGAGCTTCCCACCGGGCCATATGATATTTATTCATGTGACGATTCATGGAAGAAGTTGTCAAACTGCTGAGGTTTTGACCTCTACTAAGAGAACCATGACAAATTTTACAGATCACATAATTTGGGCGATCTTTTTCTATGTCAAAAAAGGACCAGGCTAGGCAAGGCTTAGAGGCCATGCGACCTGTTGATCCACCCCGAATAATGCTCAGAGGCAGAGTGGTGGCTGAGGATGCAGTTGTAGACGTGCTACCAGTGCTCCGACTCTGTCCAGGAAGGCGCAAGGTAACTTCGTCGTCGGTTGCATCCTCCTCCACCGCCTCTGTTGACCTCCTCGAGTGTCTGACTGTGGGTTGACAGTAGGTGGGATCTAGAACTTCATCATCAATTGTTGTCTTTGCACTCCCCTCCCCCTCAGACCGAGCCTCTTCTTGCCCTGACCGAATATTTAAGTTGTCATCCCAATCGGGTATCTGCGTCTCATCTTCATCAGTATGTTCCTCATTGTCTATAACCACAGGTGTTGGAAAGGCAGCATTTTGGTAGCCAACAGTTTGCAGATGCTGAAAGTCAACCTCCAAGCCATGTCATGCCCTTCGAAAAGCATGTAAAACACAGTAAGGGGACTCCAACCACAGTCTCCCTCGTTGCCACTAATTGGGCCACACACACCCCACTTGACTGGCATCAGTTGACCCACATTTTCAAGATGAAAAAGATGCTTTGCATGAAGCACTCTCAAAAATACGCGTGCCTTTCCCGTCCCCTAGCTGACCCAGGGGAAGAAAAGTCCTCTGAGAGCCATGACTTGTTCATCTTGGTTCTTTTAGAAACACAGCGAGGGGACTCCAACCACAGTCTCCATCTTTGCTACTAATTGGGCCACACACACCCCACTTGACTGGCATCGGTTGACCCCACTTTTGAAAAAGAAAAAGATGCTTTGCATGAAGCACTCTCAAAAATACGCGTGCCTTTCCCGTCCCCTGGCTGACCCAGGGGAAGAAAAGTCCTCTGAGAGCCATGACTTGTTCATCTTGGTTCTTTTAGAAACACAGCGAGGGGACTCCAACCACAGTCTCCCTCGTTGCCACTAATTGGGCCACACACACCCCACTTGACTGGCATCAGTTGACCCACATTTTCAAGATGAAAAAGATGCTTTGCATGAAGCACTCTCAAAAATACGCGTGCCTTTCCCGTCCCCTGGCTGACCCAGGGGAAGAAAAGTCCTCTGAGAGCCATGACTTGTTCATCTTGGTTCTTTTAGAAACACAGCGAGGGGACTCCAACCACAGTCTCCCTCGTTGCTACTAATTGGGCCACACACAGCCCACTTGACTGGCATCGGTTGACCCCACTTTTGAAAAAGAAAAAGATGCTTTGCATGAAGCACTCTCAAAAATACGCGTGCCTTTCCCGTCCCCTGGCTGACCCAGGGGAAGAAAAGTCCTCTGAGAGCCATGACTTGTTCATCTTGGTTCTTTTAGAAACACAGCGAGGGGACTCCAACCACAGTCTCCCTCGTTGCTACTAATTGGGCCACACACACCCCACTTGACTGGCATCGGTTGACCCCACTTTTGAAAAAGAAAAAGATGCTTTGCATGAAGCACTCTCAAAAATACGCGTGCCTTTCCCGTCCCCTGGCTGACCCAGGGGAAGAAAAGTCCTCTGAGAGCCATGACTTGTTCATCTTGGTTCTTTTAGAAACACAGCGAGGGGACTCCAACCACAGTCTCCCTCGTTGCCACTAATTGGGCCACACACACCCCACTTGACTGGCATCAGTTGACCCACATTTTCAAGATGAAAAAGATGCTTTGCATGAAGCACTCTCAAAAATACGCGTGCCTTTCCCGTCCCCTGGCTGACCCAGGGGAAGAAAAGTCCTCTGAGAGCCATGACTTGTTCATCTTGGTTCTTTTAGAAACACAGCGAGGGGACTCCAACCACAGTCTCCCTCGTTGCTACTAATTGGGCCACACACACCCCACTTGACTGGCATCAGTTGACCCACATTTTCAAGATGAAAAAGATGCTTTGCATGAATCACTCTCAAAAATACGCGTGCCTTTCCCGTCCCCTGGCTGACCCAGGGGAAGAAAAGTCCTCTGAGAGCCATGACTTGTTCATCTTGGTTCTTTTAGAAACACAGCGAGGGGACTCCAACCACAGTCTCCCTCGTTGCCACTAATTGGGCCACACACACCCCACTTGACTGGCATCAGTTGACCCACATTTTCAAGATGAAAAAGATGCTTTGCATGAAGCACTCTCAAAAATACGCGTGCCTTTCCCGTCCCCTGGCTGACCCAGGGGAAGAAAAGTCCTCTGAGAGCCATGACTTGTTCATCTTGGTTCTTTTAGAAACACAGCGAGGGGACTCCAACCACAGTCTCCCTCGTTGCTACTAATTGGGCCACACACAGCCCACTTGACTGGCATCGGTTGACCCCACTTTTGAAAAAGAAAAAGATGCTTTGCATGAAGCACTCTCAAAAATACGCGTGCCTTTCCCGTCCCCTGGCTGACCCAGGGGAAGAAAAGTCCTCTGAGAGCCATGACTTGTTCATCTTGGTTCTTTTAGAAACACAGCGAGGGGACTCCAACCACAGTCTCCCTCGTTGCCACTAATTGGGCCACACACACCCCACTTGACTGGCATCAGTTGACCCACATTTTCAAGATGAAAAAGATGCTTTGCATGAAGCACTCTCAAAAATACGCGTGCCTTTCCCGTCCCCTGGCTGACCCAGGGGAAGAAAAGTCCTCTGAGAGCCATGACTTGTTCATCTTGGTTCTTTTAGAAACACAGCGAGGGGACTCCAACCACAGTCTCCCTCGTTGCTACTAATTGGGCCACACACACCCCACTTGACTGGCATCGGTTGACCCCACTTTTGAAAAAGAAAAAGATGCTTTGCATGAAGCACTCTCAAAAATACGCGTGCCTTTCCCGTCCCCTGGCTGACCCAGGGGAAGAAAAGTCCTCTGAGAGCCATGACTTGTTCATCTTGGTTCTTTTAGAAACACAGCGAGGGGACTCCAACCACAGTCTCCCTCGTTGCCACTAATTGGGCCACACACACCCCACTTGACTGGCATCAGTTGACCCACATTTTCAAGATGAAAAAGATGCTTTGCATGAAGCACTCTCAAAAATACGCGTGCCTTTCCCGTCCCCTGGCTGACCCAGGGGAAGAAAAGTCCTCTGAGAGCCATGACTTGTTCATCTTGGTTCTTTTAGAAACACAGCGAGGGGACTCCAACCACAGTCTCCCTCGTTGCTACTAATTGGGCCACACACACCCCACTTGACTGGCATCGGTTGACCCCACTTTTGAAAAAGAAAAAGATGCTTTGCATGAAGCACTCTCAAAAATACGCGTGCCTTTCCCGTCCCCTGGCTGACCCAGGGGAAGAAAAGTCCTCTGAGAGCCATGACTTGTTCATCTTGGTTCTTTTAGAAACACAGCGAGGGGACTCCAACCACAGTCTCCCTCGTTGCCACTAATTGGGCCACACACACCCCACTTGACTGGCATCAGTTGACCCACATTTTCAAGATGAAAAAGATGCTTTGCATGAAGCACTCTCAAAAATACGCGTGCCTTTCCCATCCCCTGGCTGACCCAGGGAGAGAAAAGTCCTCTGAGAGCCATGACTTGTTCATCTTGGTTCTTTTAGAAACACAGCGAGGGGACTCCAACCACAGTCTCCCTCGTTGCTACTAATTGGGCCACACACACCTCACTTAACTGGCATCGGTTGACCCCACTTTTGAAAAAGAAAAAGATGCTTTGCATGAAGCACTCTCAAAAATACGCGTGCCTTTCCCGTCCCCTGGCTGACCCAGGGGAAGAAAAGTCCTCTGAGAGCCATGACTTGTTCATCTTGGTTCTTTTAGAAACACAGCGAGGGGACTCCAACCACAGTCTCCCTCATTGCCACTAATTGGGCCACACACACCCCACTTGACTGGCATCAGTTGACCCACATTTTCAAGATGAAAAAGATGCTTTGCATGAAGCACTCTCAAAAATATGCGTGCCTTTCCCATCCCCTGGCTTACCCAGGGGAAGAAAAGTCCTCTGAGAGCCATGACTTGTTCATCTTGGTTCTTTTAGAAACACAGCGAGGGGACTCCAACCACAGTCTCCCTCGTTGCTACTAATTGGGCCACACACACCCCACTTGACTGGCATCGGTTGACCCCACTTTTGAAAAAGAAAAAGATGCTTTGCATGAAGCACTCTCAAAAATACGCGTGCCTTTCCCGTCCCCTGGCTGACCCAGGGGAAGAAAAGTCCTCTCAGAGCCATGTCCACATTGTCAGTGGACAGACACATGTGCTTATCTGCCAGCAGACCCCCAGCAGCACTGAAGACAGGTTCCGAGAGAACGCTGGCTGCAGGACACGACAAGATCCCCAAGGCGTACGTGGTGAGCTCAGGCAATTTATCCAGATTGGAAGCCTAAAATGAGCAGGGCTCAAGTTGCACAATAATGGAATCGATGTTTCCTTGCATATACTCATATATCTGTGTGTCCTCCTCTTTTTCCTTGTCCAGCTGTTTTGTTTTCGCATGAGTATATGTCCTTGTCACTTTCCCATGTGTTTGTGTTGTGTTGTGAGTTGTTTGTCACCTTTTGGACACCTTTGAGGGTGTTTTCTAGGTGTTTTCTGTGTTTGTGATTGCCTGCCATTGTTTCCTATGCAGTTCTTGTTCGGTTCGTCGATCGTTCGACGAGCCGAACTCAAACGGGAGCTCCGTTCGGCGAACCGACCTCGAGCCGAACCGCGACCGGTTCGCTCATCTCTACTCGTGAACCCGAATATAATGGAAGTCAAGGGGGACTCAAGCATGTTTCCCTAAGATCTCCCAGAAAAGTGGTGGAGTTTCCCATTGACTTCCATCCAAGTGTCTGACTGCTCATTCTGAGTACCGAGCACCCGAGCATCGTACTGGGTGCTCATCTGTCACGCTCCCCGGGTCCTCTACTCCACTCCCCGGGTCACCTGTCACGCTGCCCGCTTCCCAGCCTCCATCTGCCGCGCTTCCCAGGCTCCCTGGTCTCCGCTCCCGGCGCCCGTCGGCTTCCCAGTCCCTGGCCGGCTCTGCTGCGTCCTCCTCTCAGCTTCCCGCCCTGGCTTCTGGCACCCGGGCCGCGCGCCTGCGCATTAGGGCGCGCGCGCGGTCACTGACCCTTTCTTAAAGGGCCAGTGTCCACTAACAGGATATGATGCACACAGGTACTGGGTATAAAGGGGATCTTGTCCAAGGGGGCGGGGCCTGTTCTTCGTGTTTTCCCAAGCTAGGAGTCAGGTCTCCTTGTGTTCTGTGAGATACTTACCTCTCTGTCTTCTAGAGCCGATCCTGTATCGCCATCCGGTCCTGCCGAATCCCGAACCCCGCACGCTGTTCATCTGCCATCTGACAGTCCGTACCATCTCGGATCCCTGCGGTGACCCGTCATCTCGCTCCCAAGGTTCCGGACCCCGCCTGACATCATCTCGGCTTCCGAACCTGAGCTGCGTCACCCGGACTACCATCTGTGACTCCGTGGTCCCAGGGACTTCTCCGTTACTCTCATTTGCACGGACTGTTCTGCTGCCTATAGTGCTTCAGCTACCGGACTCCTTACCACCATCTTGGAGTTCGGTCCAGTGGATCCACCTCCTGGGTCTGCCCGTCCACCTGGTCCTGACAGTAAGAACAGGCCATGGATCCCGCTCCAGCACTAGCGGCCTTGCAAGAGGAACTCCAACGCCAGCGTGAAGTCCAGACCCGTATGCTGAACTTTATGACGTCCGTGGACGCCCGCTTGACCACGCTACAAGCCTCGGTTCCATCTTCTGCGTCCCAGGCCTCTGCAAGTCAATCCACGGCTCCCGCTCCCGTGGCAGTCTCCTCGGAAGCTTCCAGGCTTCGATTGGCCTCACCACCCCGGTACGCCGGAGATCCCAAGACCTGCAGGGGATTCATAAATCAATGTTCCCTTCATTTCACCCAGCTGCCACATTTGTTTGCCTCCGACCAAGCCAAGGTCGCCTTCATAATGTCTCACCTAGAGGGCGAGGCACTGGCGTGGATGAATCCTTTGTGGGAGAAGGAGGACCCTATGACCAAGGATCTTCAAGAGTTCCTGCAGGCCTTTCGCAGCACCTTTGACGAGCCGGGACGCGCCTCTGCGTCTGCTTCATCCCTACTCCGCTTACGTCAAGGAACACTGACGGTGGGCCAATACGCCATCCGTTTCCGCACTCTGGCTTCTGAACTCGGGTGGAATAATGAGGCCCTAACAGCCGCCTTCTGGGAAGGACTTTCTGGTCGCATCAAAGATGAGTTGGCTAGTCGTGACGTGCCGTCCACCCTGGATGCCCTGATTGCCCTAGCAACTCGAGTGGACATTCGTTTTCAGGAGCGCTCCAAAGAGCTGTCTTGTGAGAGACGTCCAGTACGGCATTCCTCTCCTCCGCAGAAGCCCTCCGTACCTCAGTCATCAACAGCTGGGATTCCCGTCCACGAGCCCATGCAGATCGACCGAGTTCGGCAGTCTGAACAACGTCGAGCAGAGCGGCTCGCCAAGGGTCTCTGCTTTTACTGCGGAGAGGGCACACACCTCCTACGCTCCTGTCCAGAAAGGCCGGGAAACTCCAAAGCCTAGGGTTGGTAGGAGAGGCCACCCTAGGTGCTGGGACTCTCTCAGACCCAGTTATGTGGACTGTGCAAGTGACAACGGGAGAGACGCGCTTCACGGCTGAGGCATACCTCGACTCTGGAGCAGCAGGCAATTTCATCCAGCAGGCCACGGTGGACAAGTACCAGCTGCCTGTTACTCCACTCGACAAGCCCCTAGTGATTGCCTCTGTGGATGGGAGACCCCTCTCTGATACCATCTCCTGGGTCACCAGGCCGGTCGAACTGCGTATCGGTGCCCTGCACACTGAGAACATCGCTCTCTACGTCCTTCCACACATGTCCCATCAAATCCTGCTGGGACTTCCCTGGTTGCGGACACACGAACCATCAGTCAGCTGGGGCACTGGCGAAATCACCCGATGGGGCTCTTCGTGCCATGAGAAGTGTCTGAAGTCCATACAACCCATCCGACGACCTCCGGTTCCAGAGAACCTACCGGAACTGCCCTCGGCCTATTGGTCCTTCGCAGACGTTTTTGACAAGAAGGAATCTGAGGTACTTCCGCCACACCGTCCCTACGATTGTGCCATCGACCTGCTCCCAGGAACAACACCACCTCGAGGACGGATTTATCCGTTGTCTCCAGCCGAAACAAGGGCCATGTCTACCTATATCACAGAGAGCCTGGCAAGGGGATTCATCCGGAGATCCTCCTCTCCTGCGGGAGCAGGCTTCTTCTTCGTTAAGAAGAAAGAGGGTGACCTACGCCCATGCATTGACTACCGGGGTTTGAATCAGATCACCGTAAAAAACAAGTACCCTCTGCCGCTCATCCCCGAATTGTTCGACCGGCTCAGAGGAGCTCGTGTGTTCACCAAGCTGGATCTTCGGGGTGCCTACAATCTAGTTCGTATCCGCTCTGGGGACGAATGGAAGACCGCGTTTAATACTCGCGATGGGCACTATGAATACTGCGTGATGCCCTTCGGCCTGTGTAACGCACCAGCAGTCTTCCAAGAATTGGTGAACGACATTTTCCGGGACCTCCTCTACGTCTGTGTAGTAGTATATCTGGATGACATCCTTGTCTTCTCTCCGGACCTCCAGACCCACAGAGAGAACGTACAGCTGGTTCTACAAAGACTCAGAGAGAATCGTCTCTACGCCAAATACGAGAAGTGTGTCTTTGAGCAGTCTTCTCTCCCTTTCCTGGGATACATCATCTCTGATACCGGACTGCAGATGGATCCAAAGAAGGTCTCCTGCATTCTCAACTGGCCTCCCCCTTCTGGACTGAAGGCAATCCAACGGTTCCTGGGATTCGCCAACTACTACCGCCAGTTTATCCCTCACTTCTCGGCCCTGACTGCTCCTCTCTCCGCTTTGACCAAAAAGGAGGCTAATCCAAAGGACTGGTCACCTGCGGCCGACGCCGCGTTTTGCTCTCTGAAGCGGGCATTTGCCTCCTCTCCTGTACTCCACCGACCGGAATTAAACCGCCAATTCACCTTGGAGGTGGATGCCTCCTCCTCGGGAGCCGGAGCAGTGCTCATGCAGAAGTCCTCCTCCGGGAAGATGGTGACTTGCGGTTTCTTCTCCAAGTGCTTCTCAGCGCCTGAACGTAATTATACCATCGGTGACCGAGAACTATTGGCGGTCAAACTGGCTCTAGAGGAATGGCGCTACCTTCTGGAAGGAGCAGTGTACCCCGTGATTATCTACACGGACCACAAGAACCTGGAATACCTGCGGTCCGCTCAGCGACTGAACCCACGGCAAGCCAGGTGGTCCTTATTCTTTGCCAGGTTTGATTTCCAGCTCCATTTCCGACCCGCGGACAGGAATGTACGCGCGGATGCCTTGTCTAGGTCTTTCATGCCCATGGAACTGGAGGAAGAGACTACCCAACCTATCATCTCTCCTAGCAAGATCATTCCGGTGGCTCCTGTCACTCTGGCCCAGATACCACCCGGGAAGACCTATGTCCCTGAGACTGACAGGCAAAAAGTGTTACACTGGGCTCATGCCTCAAAAACAGCCGGTCATGCAGGCCAGAAGAGAACATGGGGTGCGATTGTACGCCATTACTGGTGGCCATCCCTTCGCACGGACGTCGCTGCTTTTGTCTCTGCCTGCTCCTCTTGTGCCAGGAACAAGACGCCCAAACACCTGCCTTATGGCCGTCTTCTGCCTCTACCGATACCCTCAGTTCCGTGGCAACACATAGCGATGGACTTCATTACGGACTTGCCATTATCCTCCGGACACACAGTCATATGGGTCGTGGTGGATCGGTTCTCTAAAATGGCTCACTTCGTCCCTATGGCCGGACTGCCCTCTGCTCAGGAACTCGCGGAAGCCTATATACATCACATATTCCGCTTGCATGGCTTTCCATCACACATCGTGTCCGACAGAGGAACTCAGTTCACCTCCCGCTTCTGGAGGGCGCTCTGCAAACATCTGGGAGTGACTCTGGACTTTTCTTCTGCTTACCATCCTCAGTCTAATGGCCAAGTAGAGAGGGTCAATCAAATCTTGACCTCCTTCTTACGTCACTATGTCAACGCCCATCACGACGACTGGTCCACGCTTCTTCCTTGGGCTGAATTCTCCCATAACCACCACATCAGTGAGTCCTCCTCCAGATCTCCCTTCCATGTCGTTTACGGACTTCAGCCCTCCGTCCCATTGCCTATATCCCCTTCTTCGGATGTCCCTGCTGCTGATACTGTAGCCCGTGACTTCGCTACTATTTGGGACTCTGTCAAGGCGTCCCTTGGGCGCGCTTCCCAGCGGATGAAGAGACACGCAGACAAGAGACGCCTGGACCCTCCGTGTTTCTCTCCTGGAGACCTAGTCTGGCTTGCTTCCAAGTACGTCCGATTGAAGATACCATCCTACAAGCTGGGTCCTCGCTACATCGGGCCGTTTAAGGTCCTCAACAAGATCAATGAGGTCTCCTACAAGCTACAGCTCCCGGCCACGATGAGGATACCCAATTCCTTCCACGTCTCCCTGCTCAAGCCGGTTGTCCTTGGTCCCTTCTCCGCTGCTGCCAGTCCGGCCCCTCCTCCTATTGCCGATGACGACATCTATGCGGTAAGGGATATCGTGGCCATGAAGACCGTACGAGGTCGTCAGTTCTTCCTGGTGGACTGGGCTGGGTATGGTCCTGAGGATAGATCCTGGGAGCCCCGGGAGAATGTGGGTACTCCGCTGATCCGTGCCTTCCTGTCCCGGTTGCGGGGAGGGGGGCGTGGGGGGGGGGTACTGTCACGCTCCCCGGGTCCTCTACTCCACTCCCCGGGTCACCTGTCACGCTGCCCGCTTCCCAGCCTCCATCTGCCGCGCTTCCCAGGCTCCCTGGTCTCCGCTCCCGGCGCCCGTCGGCTTCCCAGTCCCTGGCCGGCTCTGCTGCGTCCTCCTCTCAGCTTCCCGCCCTGGCTTCTGGCACCCGGGCCGCGCGCCTGCGCATTAGGGCGCGCGCGCGGTCACTGACCCTTTCTTAAAGGGCCAGTGTCCACTAACAGGATATGATGCACACAGGTACTGGGTATAAAGGGGATCTTGTCCAAGGGGGCGGGGCCTGTTCTTCGTGTTTTCCCAAGCTAAGAGTCAGGTCTCCTTGTGTTCTGTGAGATACTTACCTCTCTGTCTTCTAGAGCCGATCCTGTATCGCCATCCGGTCCTGCCGAATCCCGAACCCCGCACGCTGTTCATCTGCCATCTGACAGTCCGTACCATCTCGGATTCCTGTGGTGACCCGTCATCTCGCTCCCAAGGTTCCGGACCCCGCCTGACATCATCTCGGCTTCCGAACCTGAGCTGCGTCACCCGGACTACCATCTGTGACTCCGTGGTCCCAGGGACTTCTCCGTTACTCTCATTTGCACGGACTGTTCTGCTGCCTATAGTGCTTCAGCTACCGGACTCCTTACCACCATCTTGGAGTTCGGTCCAGTGGATCCACCTCCTGGGTCTGCCCGTCCACCTGGTCCTGACATCATCACTATTGCCTATATAAAAACAAGCCGCCTGACCCCGGCTTGGCATCGTGTCTGGATGTTATTTCGTATAGGTTGTACAGGATTGCCGGTCTCTAATTCATGATGCATCAAGCTACTGGCATATTCCCTTTAAAGTCATTAAAAGAGGAAATATTTCCCCTTTCCGATAATAAGAATTGAATTCTTCCGATAGATATCTGCATTTATGTAACACCTGCTCCAGAAAGATATATGTTAGTTATTGTCGGGCTCGTCTCTGCTGTGTAAGATAAATATTTCCTAACGTTTATCTGAAATTACAGCTTTCTTATTGTCTGTTCAGAAGAGATTTTTTATTTTTGCTCTTTGTATTTACTTTTTTAAACTTAGAGCATGATGCAGATATCTCCTTTTATTAATATATGGATTTTCTTCAGTTTTAGACATTCAAATTAAACATTCGAATGTCTTAAATAACATGGGAAAAAAACCTTTCTATAAAGTTATATAAAGACTATTATACTGTATATTATCCTACACCCACCAGAGAAAAAGGACCAGGCCATGATCCTACGTAGTGTAAACTCTGAATATCTCCCATTGGGGTTAATCTGCAGGTTAATAGTATTCTGAACCTGTCCGGCGCCTGAACATTAAACCCCGCTGCCGGGAGGAAATTAGCTTTAATCCTCCCAGCAGCATTCTTATATCAGTCACGGGGACAGCACCGGTGCGGGTTCAGTCACCGGACTGTGTATGGAAAGTGGCAACTGAAACCACACCAGCCGCATTGTCACTGTCAGTCAGTGCGGTGGGTCATATTACAGCCGCCTCTTTCCATATCAGAGTGTGACTGAGGGTGACTGACGTCAACGCCACCCCCATTACTGAAACCGGAATGCTGCCAGGATGTCATGGGGTATGTAGCAATGGAAGCGGGGCTCTTGAGCTGACCCTAAGACTGGGGCTCCTGCGCTGTCCTTTATCTCGAAGGTATTCTCACACAGGAACACACAGACAGACAAAGAGACATACAGAGACAGAGACGTACACACAGAGAAAGAGACACACACAGAGACACACACAGGGACACACAGACAGACACAGAGACAGAGATACAGAGACAGAGAGACACACACAGAGACAGAGACCCACACACAAACAGAGACACACACAGACAGAGACACACACAGGGACACACAGACAGACACAGAGACAGACACAGAGACACACACAGAGACACACACACAGAGACAGAGAGACACACACAGAGAAACACACAGAGACACACACACACAAACAGAGACACACAGTGACAGAGACACAGACAGAGACAAACAGACAGAGACACACATACACATAGAAACAGAGGCACAGAGAGAGAGAGACACACAGGGACACACACACAAAGACACACACAGAGACACACACAGAGACAGACACACACAGAGTCATAGACAAACAGAGACAGAAACACACAGAGATAGAAACACACAGACACACAGATAGACAGACAGAGAGATAGAGTGAGAGAGACTGAGAGACACTTAGTTACTATCCCAGGCAACGCCAGGTACTACAGCTAGTATGTTATATTTTCCTGTGGGCTGCAGGATCCTGTGTTCAGGGATGTGAGGGTTAACACCTAGCTAGCTAGGGAGAGGAAGGAGCATTAGAGTCAGGAGAAGAGAAAGGAGCATTAAAGGCAGGAAGAGAGGAAGGAGCATTAGAGTTGTCGCGGGCGGAGGAGGGGACGCCGCGCCTTCCCTACTGCTCGGGTCCGGCTGCCGCGGCTGCTGCGGCCTGCCGCTGCTCGGTGGCTCGAGCGATGGGCCGGATCCCGGGGACTCGAGCGGCGCTCCTCGTCCGTGAGTGAAAAGGGGATTGGGTTGTTGGGATAGTGTATTGTCCGTGACGCCACCCACGGTTGTGGTGATTTGTTAACACCACCGCTGCTCTGTATGGGGAGCCCGGGAGTGATGGTGTGGAGCAGCCAGTTGTTGATGTGCCCCTCCGTGGGTAGGGGTTTTGGTGCTCCCGGGGCCCGATGATGGGATTGGAATGGTGGACAGGCGGGTATGGGGCCTGTGGAGGTACAGGGGCGCAGGGGCAGCGCTGTGCCGCACGGCACGGAGGTACTCACTCAGCCAGTAACCACGACACAGTTCTCGGTAAACAAACGGCTGGTTGGACGGGTCCCTCGGACGGTTCACGGTGCTGCGGTTCCCTGCAGTTAGCTGTGACGGTCTCTTCCCTGCACCTCTGAAATGTCTCTTTGGTAGCGATGGGTCCCCACCGGTTACCCGCTCCCCGGCTTCAATCTGGGCCGGAGGAGCCTCTCTCTTGCCCGCAGGCGCTGGCCCTGGGAAACTGGTGCCTTGGCGGTGGTGGTGTCTCCCCTCAATGGTCGGACTGTTGCCTTCAATCGGGACTTAGTTGTTAGGAGACAGATATCCCCTTCACTGACAGATTTGGCAAATTATGGCGACTGCTAGTGTCGCGGGCGGGGAGGAGGGTGTCAGCACTGCGCTCACCCCTCTGCTCGGGTCCGGCCGCTGCTCAGTGGTGGCTCGAGCGGTGGGCCGGATCCCAGGGGCTGTCTCGAGCGGCACTCCTCGCCCGTGAGTGAAAGGGGATGTTGGTGGGGTGATAAGGATTGTTACAGTTCGTGACGCCACCCACGGTTGTGGTGATTTCACCACCGCTGCTCAGTGGTGGGGTCCCGGGGATGGTGATGCGGAGCAGCCAGGTGTTGCGTTGCCCCTCCGTGGGCAGGGGTTGGTGATCCCGGGGCCCGGTGATGAGGTGGGGGATGAAGGGCCTGATGGGCGCAGGGACGCGGGGGCAGCGCTGTGCCTTGCGGCACTAAGGTACTCACTCAGCCTGAGACACGGACACAGTTTGTACGGTAAACCAAACGGCTGGTAGGACGGTCCCACAGACGGCTGCACCTGCACTCCCGATAGCTGACGGTGAGGTCACTCTTCCTTGCACCCTAAGTCTGATGGTGGTAGCGGTGGATTCCCTCCGATTACCCGCTCCCCGGCTACAATCTGGGCCGGAGGAGCCCTGCACTTTGCCCGCAGGCGCTGGCCCTGAGGAAACTGGTGCCTTGGCGGTGGCGGTGTCTCCTCTGTAACGGTTGGGCGGTTGCCTTCTATCGGGACTTGGTTGCTGGGGGATCTCCGTCCCCTTCACTAACGGATTTAGCAGATTTGACGACTCCTAGCCCTGCTGGGGTCCGAAAGGCCCCTGTCCTGGTGCTGACTGTCCTTCGGAACACTGCTCCAGACCACCGGGCACACAGCCAACGGGGTCCTTCCAGGAACTTCCGAACGGTCCCACTCCAGACGGTCACCGCCGTCGCTGACCTTGTTGATCTGGCCCTACACAAAGCTGGACCCTTCAGGCTTGTCTTCCTTTCTGTCACCACTTGTTTACTCCTCCACTTTTCCTTCCTTCTACTTTCACTTCGCTGTTTACTCCTTCACTTAACTCCTCTCACTTGCCCTGCCTGGGCTGTTCTGCTGTTTACTCAAGCTCTCCCTGAGCTGAACTCACTCCTTCTTCTTCCTCCTCCTTCAAACTCCTCTCTCTATCTCCCTGGTTTTCCCGCCTCCAGAGCTGTGATCTCCTCGGTGGGCGGAGCCAACCGCCTGGCCCACCCCCTGGTGTGCATCATCAGACTCTGGAGGAAGGCAACAAGGATTTGTAGGTTAGCTGTGATTTTACTACCTGAAGTGTGGGGTGTGGGTGTTGTTGTGACCTGTGACCCCTGGCTTGCCCAGGGCGTCACATTCCCCCTTAGCAAAATGCAGACCATCCGCGGGCTGCCGTCCTACACCGGTTTTATTTTCTGAAAAAGATAACATTTGAAATTAACATATTTACATTTTCAATAACTCTTCCCAAGACGGGAGGCACATTTCTTAAACGTTGCAACGGTTTACGGTCACGGTTTCCGCTCTCTCCCACCCAAGCAACCTGGCCCTGATGCTGCCCCTAAAACCCAGGCAGCACCCCTTGACCCACAGTCCAGCACACGGTACCCGAGCGGGATCTGTCCTTCCCCTCCAGAGGGTAGGCACCGGTTCCTTTGGTGGCTGGGCCTCAGCCTGCTCTGCTGAGGGCCCTCCCTCCAACCTGCCTCTCCGGAGGCGGCATTGCGGAAACGGTAACGGTAACCAACATATTTACAAGCCACTAACGTTTGTGGTTGCCCTGCAGAGTTCACGGGCTTGTCCATAGAAAGTCCTCCATGCAACTTTTAAACGGTCCCCACGGGGACAACGGTGCCGGCTCCAGCCGGTTGCAAATCACATAGCAAATCAGGTAAAAACTTCGGTAATCATCATTTTCTTATCATTTTCAAAACTTTCAACAAACAACAAAACTTCTGATGGTCCCAACGGGGACTGGACAACGGTGCTCCGCTGCCCTACTCCGATTCTTCGGCTGCGGCGGACCCATCCTCTGCCACCAGCATTTCAAACATGCACCGACATGCCTGCTGTGACAGGGGCACCCGGTACCCATTTCCACCGGTACGCGGGGTATGGAACACCACGGGGTTCCCCACATAGCGGGAACGCTCACTCGCCTCTTCAAACTCGGCAGCGGACCCGGGGCTGGGGCCATCACTTCTTGTTCCTGCGTCAGGCGGGTTGCCGCCAGCTGCCGCAGCCTCCTGGCCTCCAGCATCTAGCACTCCAGGCCCTTCTGCGGTAACATGCAGCAGCAGATCAGGCGAGCTCACACTGAGGCGCCCCATAAGTAACGGCAGAGGTGATGCATAGGCCGAAACTAGGCCGGGACCCTCAGCCACAGCGGCCGGTCCTGGTCGGACATAGGGACGTGGGTCACCAGTCGGTTCTGCTACATCTACTCCCCTTCCGTACATTGGGACAGCTGCAACCAGCATCTCCACCTCGCTGGTCCACTGCTCCACCATCCGAAAGATCTGCTCCTGCTGGCGCTGGTGGAACTGAATCACTCGAGCTTTCAGCCATGCCACGGTCCCGGGCTCGGGGTCTGGCACCATCACTGCCGGGGCTTCCGGCACATTCTCATCAAGGGGCTTTGGCTCCTGGGGAAACAGTTCAGGGCCATCCCGGTCGTCTGCAGCCGATCGGTGCGCTTGGGCAGACGGGCAGGGTACCGCTACCGTTTGGGCTGGTAGCAGGCCTAGTGGCGGGGCGGCAGCAACTAACGCGGGTAGCGGGGGAGGCAGCAGGGTGAGCGGGTGTAGGCCGGGCCCCTCAGCCGCAGCGGCCGATCCCTCCGGAATACAGGGACGTGGGTCTCTTACCCGTTCCTCCAAATCTTCCTCCGCCTCGCATCTCCACATAGCAGCCACCACGTCCGCCATGTCGGCCTCCCACTCCTCCAGGAGGAGCTGCATCCGGGCCTGCAGACGATGACTCAGCGGGGTAGTCCGGTTCTCCATCCACGCCGCTGTGCCGGGCGCGGGGGTCTCGCTGTTGTTAGCTGGAGCGGACATCTCAGTGGTCGTGCTTCCAGGAACAGGGTGGCTGCAGAGTCCTGGCGTCCCTGCTTCTATAGCCGCTCTCACATGCTGCCAGCCGCCATCGCGTCCCCCTTAGCTCTTTCCGGCCACTCCTCTCTTGGGGCGGAGTTTTGGCCTTCGCGCCTCTACTGCTCGAGAAGACGCTCGAGCGGGAACTTTTCGCGCCCAATATGGCGACTTCTGGAAATTTTCAGCCGGACACCTCCGGCGGTCACAAGGCGCACCTCTACCAGACGGCAGAGCGGTAGGATCCTGTTCGTGACGCCAAGTTGTCGCGGGCGGGGAGGAGGGTGTCAGCACTGCGCTCACCCCTCTGCTCGGGTCCGGCCGCTGCTCAGTGGTGGCTCGAGCGGTGGGCCGGATCCCAGGGGCTGTCTCGAGCGGCACTCCTCGCCCGTGAGTGAAAGGGGATGTTGGTGGGGTGATGGGGATTGTTACAGTTCGTGACGCCACCCACGGTTGTGGTGATTTCACCACCGCTGCTCAGTGGTGGGGTCCCGGGGATGGTGATGCGGAGCAGCCAGGTGTTGCGTTGCCCCTCCGTGGGCAGGGGTTGGTGATCCCGGGGCCCGGTGATGAGGTGGGGAATGCAGGGCCTGATGGGCGCAGGGACGCGGGGGCAGCGCTGTGCCTTGCGGCACTGTGGTACTCACTCAGCCTGAGACACGGACACAGTTTGTACGGTAAACCAAACGGCTGGTAGGACGGTCCCACAGACGGCTGCACCTGCACTCCCGGTAGCTGACGGTGAGGTCACTCTTCCTTGCACCCTAAGTCTGATGGTGGTAGCGGTGCATTCCCTCCGATTACCCGCTCCCCGGCTACAATCTGGGCCGGAGGAGCCCTGCACTTTGCCCGCAGGCGCTGGCCCTGAGGAAACTGGTGCCTTGGCGGTGGCGGTGTCTCCTCTGTAACGGTTGGGCGGTTGCCTTCTATCGGGACTTGGTTGCTGGGGGATCTCCGTCCCCTTCACTAACGGATTTAGCAGATTTGACGACTCCTAGCCCTGCTGGGGTCCGAAAGGCCCCTGTCCTGGTGCTGACTGTCCTTCGGAACACTGCTCCAGACCACCGGGCACACAGCCAACGGGGTCCTTCCAGGAACTTCCGAACGGTCCCACTCCAGACGGTCACCGCCGTCGCTGACCTTGTTGATCTGGCCCTACACAAAGCTGGACCCTTCAGGCTTGTCTTCCTTTCTGTCACCACTTGTTTACTCCTCCACTTTTCCTTCCTTCTACTTTCACTTCGCTGTTTACTCCTTCACTTAACTCCTCTCACTTGCCCTGCCTGGGCTGTTCTGCTGTTTACTCAAGCTCTCCCTGAGCTGAACTCACTCCTTCTTCTTCCTCCTCCTTCAAACTCCTCTCTCTATCTCCCTGGTTTTCCCGCCTCCAGAGCTGTGATCTCCTCGGTGGGCGGAGCCAACCGCCTGGCCCACCCCCTGGTGTGCATCATCAGACTCTGGAGGAAGGCAACAAGGATTTGTAGGTTAGCTGTGATGTTACTACCTGAAGTGTGGGGTGTGGGTGTTGTTGTGACCTGTGACCCCTGGCTTGCCCAGGGCGTCACACTAGCCTTGCCGGGATCCAAAAGGCCCCTGCCCTGGTGCTGACTGTCCTTTGTATACTGCTCCAGACCGCCAGGCCACTACCCGTCCGCGGTCCTTCCAGCAACCTCCAGACAGTCCCACTGCAGACTATCACCGCCGTCTGCTGACCTTGCTGTCACTGTCCAGGCACCCAGCCACGGACCAACTTCAGGCTTTACTACTGTTTCTTTCCTTTTCACTTCAGCTTCTCCTACAAGCTCCTCTAACACTTCACTTCCTTCACTTGACTTTACTCCTTCCACTTTCTCCTCCAAACTCTATCTTGCTTCCTCTCACTTCCTCTCCCTTTTCTTATCTGCCTGGTTCTTCCTGCCTCCAGGGCTGTGTACTCCTCGGTGGGTGGAGCCAACCGCCTGGCCCACCCCCTGGTGTGGACATCAGCCCCTGGAGGAAGGCAACAAGGATTTTAGGTTAGCTGTTGTACCTGCAGGGAATGTGGGGTGCATGTGTTGTTGTGACTTGTGACCCCTGGCTTGCCCAGGGCGTCACAGAGTCAGGAGGAGAGAAAGGAGCATTAGAGGCAGGAGGAGAGGAAGGAGCATTTGAGTCAGGAGGAGAGGAAGCTCCTGGTGTAGGGGTCAGTGTGTAAAGTACTGGTGAAGGAAGGAGTTGTTCTGGTGAAGTTGGTGTGGTGTGAGACACATTGCACAGAAACAGCAAGAAACCGTTAAAAGGAACCTGTTGCAGCAACACTGGTCACATTAGCAGACAAGCTGGAAGAGAGCAAAGAAATGTAAGAAACCAAGAATGTAGTGAGTCCATTGTATACCAGTGGGGGCGCACTGGTGAAGTGAGGGTGCTGCTGTGGCGCCCTGGACTTGCCAGGTCGTCACAGGTACTACAACACACACCCCCACCCTGAGACAGGCACATCAGCCAGACACAAAATCCTTGTTGCCTCTCTCGAGGGGCTGATGTCCACACCAGGTGGGGTGGAGCCAGGCGGTTGGCCCCACCCACTGAGGAGTTCACAGTCCTGGAGGCGGGAAAGGAAGAGAGTTCAGTTAGGGAAGTGGAAGTAAATAGTGAGAAGGAGCAAACTGACCGTGTCCGGGTGTGTGGCACAGGCACAAAAAGCAAGGTTGGCAGACGGTGGTGGCCGTCTGCAGGAGAGGCGAATCAACGCGTAACCGCAGGACCGGGGACGGATGGTGGCTCGCCGGTACCGAACCGGGGAGCGAAGTGAAGCCAGCACACACAGGCAGGGCCTGCGGACCCCGACCAGGCTTGGAGTCGCCATTAGAGGTCAAATCCGTCAGTGACCGGAACCCCAGGGGTTTCCTAACAGCCAAGACCCGATTGAAGGCAACCGTCCGACTAACAAAAGGAAATACAGCTACCGCCACAGCTAGAGTTCCAAGGGCCAGAGCCTGCGGGCAAAAGGGCTCCTCCGGCACATATACACGCTGGGGAGTGGGTTACCGGTGGGAATCCATCGGGACCGAACATACACAAAGATGCAGGGAAAGGCAGCCACCACCAACCGTCCGGAAGAAGTCACAGCAGCCGGCTGCGGAACCCGTCCATCCAGCCGTTTGGTTTACCAGAGACTTTGTGTACATTTGTGGCTGAGTGAGTACAACCGTGCCGTCCGGCACTGCGCTGCGCAGTCCAGGCGACCCTGCACCTTGCCAACCCTGCCTCCCCGTCACCTCACCGGGCCCCGGGACCACCAACCCCTACCCATAGAGGGGGGAAACAACATCCCAGCTGCTCCCTACCATCGCTCCCGGGATCCCCGTCACCAGCAGCGGTGGTGCCCAACCTCACCACAACCCGTGGATGGCGTCACGGACCAAATCCCCAAACCAAACTACCCCCTTTCACTCACGGGTGAGGAGCGCCGCTCGAGTCCCCGGATCCGGGCCCACCGCTCGAGCCACCGAGCAGCAGCAGCGCCAGACCCGAGCGTTAGCGAGCGCGCGGCAGCGGCGTCCTCCCCGCCCGCGACAACTTGGCGTCACGAACAGGATCTTACCGTTCTGCCGGCTGGTAGAAGTGCGCCTTGTGCCCCGCCGATGGTGTCCGGCCGAAAAATTTCAGAATCCGACATCTTGGGCACGAAGATTTTCCCGCTCAAGCGTCTTCTCGAGCAGTGGAGGCGCGAAAGCCGAAGCCCCGCACCTGAAGAGTAGGTGCCGAGAAAAGAACAAGGGGGGGTGGTAACAAGATGTCTGCGCCCGACGGAGCCGCTGGAGGAACGGCGGTCGCAGCCGCAGCGGCACCCGTGGATGGAAATGGGCCAGCCCATGCTCCGGTCGCACGAGCAGGGGAGGCCGTGGCCCCCGCCATTGCTCAGGTGATGCCGTTCTCCTTGCCCTATGTGCCCGGAGCTACCTGGTTGCCGCAGTACGACGGAAAACCTGATGCTTTACAGGTCTTCCGGAAGAAGCTTAAACCGGTCCTTGAACTGTATCCTCTGACCGATAAGCAACATGCAGCGGTAGTGCTGGGGCAGCTAACCGGCGCGGCTGAGCAGGAGACGGAGACCTGGACCGAGGGGGACCGGTCCACCGTGGCCACTATCTTTGAAAAGCTTCAGATTGCCTTCAAGACCCGCACCGAAGCCAAGCTGCGGATGCAGTTTTATCAATGGCGACAGCGGCCTGCATATAGTATTAGAGACTATGCCTTGCGCCTGCAAACTTCCCTCCGTACGCTGAAGCGGGTGGATACCATTAATGATGCGGACAGCAACAAAATGTTAGTCAAGCAGTTCATGCAGGGGCTGGGATCCCCAGAGGACCGCAAGCAGCTCCGGCTGTGGGCCCTAGAACATCCTAACGTGGACTTTGCCATGCTGAAAGAACGGGCCATCAAAGCTCTTCAGCCCCCAGCGTCCGACGTCCCTGAAGCGGCCCCATGGCCAGCTGAGACGGCTCCCATCTTGGTAGCCCCTCCTCTCCCAGCTCCCTCGGCCCCTGCAGCCCCTGGCGGAATGATGGAGGAGCTGGCTGCCCAGGTCCGTCGCATGGATGGAGACCTCACCAAGATCCTCGCCGCACTCCAGCCTCCGACGAGATCCAAGCCCCCGGGGAGGATGCAGCTCACTGACAGCCCGGAGGACGTCCCCTGGATGCAGCGAAGAAGGGCCAATGACTCATGGTATGGACCTCCAATTTGTTACAGGTGCAGCAAGCCCGGCCACTACTCCCGACGGTGTCCATTAAACGAGCAACCCCTGGGGCCAAGGGCCAATCCTCAGGAGTAGAATCCAGTGGCCCCCCAGACTGGCGGGACCGGTACATATGAGCCCGTCCCATCATCCCTCTGGCAGTAGATGGCATCCCGCTGATGGTACTCCTGGACACTGGATCCCAGGTAACCACGATACCATACACACAGTATCAGCGGTATTGGGGGGATGATGAACTTGCCCCTCCAGACGGTAGCATGACACTGATCGCAGCTAATGGACTCCCCTTGACACAAGGGGGATACAAGCAAGTGGCCATGACCGTGGGATGGGCTGAACTGCAGCACCAGGGAATGATTGTGATAATGAATGAACCCAGCGACCATAACCCGAAGGTAGTGCTGTTGGGGGAGACCTCCCGGTCTCTCAGGGTCACGGAGGTGGATTTCAAATCAGAACTGCGCAGATGTATATGAATCAGGAAAATGACCACACAGAGAAACGTGTCTCTATTTGGGAGAAGTGGATGCCTTCTGCCAGTGTATTCAAAAGCATAACATTTTATACAGCTTTTTGGACAGTCCTGTAAAACAACATTCCTTTAAGTCATTCAGGTGTGTCTAGGAACGGACGAAAGTCTATTCAAGAATATTGCTTAATCATGAGTCTAACCGGTTTTCCAAGAACCTGTCAGTTTACTTATTTCAGACTGCAAACTCATTACTTAGCCCTAAGCATAGTTTGTTTACATATACAATCCTTGCAACATTTCAGTCAGATATATGTAGAAAGCAATACATAAAACATTCAAAATACAGATTAATCTTATTATAATATAATATCATACTGGACAAACGATGCATAGCCTAGGCCTTCACAGTCCCCCCTTAATAAGATTATCTGTCTACTTACTCCGTGAGGGCTACCCAGAGACTACAGTGTCTTATAGCTATGGTATATAGGTGCGTGCTAATCACGCCCTCGGGTCTTTTCTAACATCTTCACCTCAGTTCCCACAGAGGGGATCCAAGCCCTGTGGCGCCCTTCTATAACAACCCCCTAAGTTTGACTTTGGGTCATTGAATTTTGATGGTAACCATTGTGTCAGTTTTGGAGGGGGCTACTGTTGTATATAATACTGAACGGAAGGTTGCCATGGCTATAGCCTCGTTTGTCCCCTTATTGCAAATCTTCTTCCAGCAAGGCAAAATACAGTAAACAATAATTATAGCAAAAACCAACACTAGAAGGGTTATAATCCCTATCTGAATTAATATCCCTTTCAGAGAAGTCATCCAACTAAACCAGTCACCCCACGGATTGGTTACCCCTGAATTTTCTTTCAATTCTTTGGATAGGGAATGTAATTGTTTCAGGGCCTGGGTAACCTTACCATTTGGGCCTGTTTCATCTGGGACATAAGTACAACAGGCCTCTCCTATCATTGCACAGATACCTCCTTTTTCTGCTAATAGCATATCCAGAGCCATCCGGTTCTGGTTGGCCAGCAGAGTAGTCTGACCCAACTGAGTAGCTAACCCAGTTAACGAGTTCCTGAAGTAATTAACAAATCTCTGTTGATTATAATAGAGATAATTGATCCATGCAACATTTTTATTCACAGTAATAATGGGAAGTAAGGACTTAAATCCTGCTGCTACTTCATCTCTGGCCTTATTCTCATCTGGGACCCCCCTTGGGACTCCAATTACATCAATATATACATGGGGGTCTTCCAATAGGTCATTGTTTGACACAGTTCTACGGGGCCTGGTTCTACCTTGGTTACTTGTTCTTATCTGCTCAAGGGTAACTCCATGATTTACAGGGCTTATTAGGATCGGCATTAACACTTTCATTAGGGCACATTATCCTGACCAAGGAAGTTTGAGTCTAGATCTTATCTTGAGGTTAGCACATAACCAAAAAACATCTGCTACACGTTGTCTGTGGTCTTTTCCAGATGTTAAATGAGAAGGAGGATACTTGGTTGGTGCTAGTCCTGTCCAGGGCCGACTCGTGAACCTTGGTGATCTGCTCTTGATAAAGATCCAAAGCGTGATGAGGCTTCATGTGAACAGTTTGAGGCGTTGACTCAGAGAAGCCTTCTGAGATAATGGGTGGAATGGCAGCCGCTCTCTGCTTCAGTTGTTTTAGGTCCATTGGTTTCTGAGGCGAAGACGTTAACTCGCGTGTCACTGCCAGTGCTCAGCAGACTAGGCCGGGGAGACATCAGCCTGGTGGGATGGGCTCTCCCAAATCTTTTCCCAGGATTAGAGGGTTAACAGCTGGCATTTTGTATTAAGGCAAATCAACGAATATATTTATATATGTGTTAGAAGAAAACAAAAGCATTCATAAATATGTATATTAGGCTACATCGACTAAACTACGTATAGGGGTCTGTGAAATGGCTGAATTAAGTATTTCAGGTTACTCAATTCTTATGGTGCCAGTCCCCCCTAAAGACTTATTTCTGCCATTTCCGAATACTAAGGGTACTGTGTTCCCTTAGGAAGAGAGGGAAAGAGATCTGTTGGGAAAACCTGCCTGACTGAACGTTGAGGCATGGGCGGAGAGGGGAAAGGGTTTTCTTCACCGGTTTGAGACTAAAGACTCCTAGACGAGTCCTCACCCTTTGTAGTTGGACTTTCCCATGTCTCAAGGTTCTCTAAGTCCTCTCTTCTACGTATTTTGGCAATGATGGTCTGACACTGTACAGGTCTTTTAAAAAGGATAAATACAAGCAAGACGCTCAGTGTAGCTTTGGTGGGCCGACCCTTCTGCAATGCGACGTGTGAATCCATGTTGCCCTGCCGTCGTGCTTATTGACATGTCTGTGGCTGGATGGCTCATTCTTGCTTGTCCTTTTAGGATCAATCAGTCCCCTGACTGAAGACCACGTGCTCCTGACACTGATTTAAAATCTGGAATTGGAGAATACACCTGTTTATCACACTATTTAGTCAATCATATAAAAAAAATTGTACATGCCTGAGATAAACCAAAAAATATCTTACAAATAGACCTGTTTATCACAAAAAGAAGTTTCCACCTTTCTATAAAAATATACACTTTCTTTACTTCTGTAAACCCATTTTTTACATACCACCTCCATCATGTGCTTTTCAGCAATAACGTCGCTTTCTGCACTGGAATGCCTCTGACCAAACCTGGAAAGAAATTTACACAACACGCACAAACTCACATAAACCTACTCATGGTAGATGTATATGACTAATCTGCAATCACCGGAGCAGTAGAGCGGATGAGGGGGTGTTTCTACGAGGTCTTTTTAGTTTCTCTACCTTGTATTAAGCAAGGGTCTTACAAGACTTGGTGTGTCTGGCCACATGGGTACTGAGCACTGGTGCCGCCCATATCTTGTCCACCACCACACTTATAATGATGTTTATCACATGTGTTCATAGGTTACCTGGGCCATTATTGAGTAGAGCACTCATGGCAGAGAAAGCTTACCGCCCTTTATCCACAGACCTTCCTCAGTCAGCTGGCTCCCTGCGTCTCACACTCCGTTCCTTGCTGAATCACTTGTTTCTGTAGGGATTTAAAAACACAAGTAGTGACCAATGTCACGGACGTGACAGGAGCCACCGAGGTACCGGTCTGCATTGGTAAAGGACTCTCAACTCTAGGCCCATCCATTGCTTCTTTGCTGTCTGCACCTGTGCGAGAGCCTCCACCTGGGCTCATATGCACTCTACGATCTTTATAGGTTTATCACATCACACTAGAAAAGATCTGCTGCCTATATACACTTCTGACTATCTTACCCCCCTCCGCTCTACGAACAACAGCAATTGCAAATCTTCATCTCGTTCTCCTATTCCGATGGGAGAGAAGTGGTTCGATTTTTATTACCTCATGTTGCGTAACCTCAGCATATCCAGTGCAGAATCAACCAGCATCTTGGTATCTGGATCCATCTACGAAAAAAAACCTTAAAATCTGCATTAACAATGGGCTCATCTGAGACATGTTCAAAATTTGACAATTCTTGTTACAGCAGAGCAATCATGAGATATATGTCTGTCTACTGTATCCTCCTTACAGATAAAATTATAAAGGCAACTTAATAGACAAACTCAATCGATTAACAAATTAAAACTTAAAAATAGGTGTGACTTTCCACATCATCTTTCCCCCCTTTTTGAATCCATTATCCAAAGCATAATTAGATTCAAAAAGTGTGTGTCACTGGAGCTCTACATTTAGGCATGAAAGTCACATTGTATACATCGTACCTAACCGGGAACACCATAAATATGTTTTGTGTAGCCTTATAATGGAAAACGATTTCAATGACTTTTCAACCTTTGCTTGAACCACAGAAATCTGCATTACAATCTTTCTATAAAAAGAAAACAGATTTTTCAATACATTATATATCAAACACAGAATGCCATAAATCATCCACATACCGTAAACCAAATTATTATAATTATTAATAAACTAGATTATTAACAAAGATTATAATAATTAACTAATTGTACACAGCCTGACCTCTATGCTCCAATATCTACCAATAAATCTAAACATGTCCACAATTCAATTTATTCTGTTTAGATAGACTCAGTAAAATAAAACACTATTGTCAATTACTTTTTCCAATATAATTTACAATTAATTGCTAAAGTAGGGAAAAGTCTCCTTTTTTTTATAGCAAACAATAGGACTACCCCCCTGTAAGCTGAAACTTTAGTCGTTTGACCTACAAACTGGGAAAACCTGTATTTTGGGTCCACTCCCTGAAGCCAAGACCAAACAGGGCTTGTTATCTCCTTGTTGGGTTAAAAGTCTCTCTCCTCCTTTATTTATTTTTTTAAAAAAAAAAAAAAAACCACAACAAAAAAAAACAAATACATGCAACTCTCAAAATTCACCCATCCCATCCACAACTGGAATACATACTTTTTTATTTTTCCTTCTTATCTTTCATCAAATCTGTTTTTATGGTACGTTTATTTTTGTTTTTGTTTTTTTTTTCCTCTTATTTTATTGTTTATTAATTAATAAGACATTCCCCCTATGACTGTGCTGACTCAATCCAACCTGCACACTGGATATATCGTAAATGTCTTCCACAGCCATCTCCAGCCCAACCACTCATTCATTCATTCAATATTAAATCTTTCAGTATTATAAAATTTTACTAACAGCTTTAATTTAATATTTTCAATATAGCAATGGACGTTAACATTTTGATCCCTGAGGCTCACATTGCAAATACTCATTAAATCCAATTTCCTACTAACCTGACACTCTCGTTATGACTGACCCAACTCCCAAATTTTACTTTATATATATTTATCCATGATCTTAGTCTAATTATAGATAAAACACCTTTTTTTCTGTCTTGAGTAGGTAGTAGTCCACCCAATCTGTTGTTTAAACATTTACACATTACATGGTCTTCTTCACACATCCCCCTCTCACTTCTTTTGTAATAACCATGTGTTACGGGGGGCTGTCTGATAATAACCGAAAGGAGTATCAGACAGTCAGGGTCCACCGTGCAAAGACTTTGCTGCAGACTATGGCAGAGTGCAATACCTCTGTTAACTCACAGAAGGATATAATAAGAAAGTAAAGCAATTCCTCCCTTACTTGGAGGGTGTGTGGAATGATCTCTGTTAATAATCACAGAGACAAAGGCAATGTGTGCAAAATGGCACCTACCTAGGTCCGCTCTTCTAGTGGTGCAAAAGAGACGAACAGCAGCGTAAGCCGCACAAAGCTCCTACCTGCGTTCGCTCCACTAGTGTGCGAGGACACGAACCACTAGATATGGCACCTGCCTAGGTCCGCTCTTCTAGTGGTGCAAAAGAGACGAACAGCAGCATAAGCCGCACAAAGCTCCTACCTCTGTTCGCTCCCCTAGTGTGCGAGGATACGAACAACTGCCAGACGCAGTATAAGGAACGTTACCCTAGCGGCAACGTCCACCTACGAGTAGAATCACAAGGCCCAGCCAGACCATGTGCCTCAGGCACCTGCCTATGTCCGCTCCCCTAAGAGGTAAGGATACGGACAGCAGCCGAAGCTGTAAGGTATAAGAACGCTACCCTGCCGGTAGCGCTCACCTAGTATAGACAGAGGAATGCCTAGAGGAACGCGCACAGAGCGTCTACTCATATGCATGAACCAAGAGGACTGAGCACCATGCGGCGTGTGTCAGGGTCTTATATAGACTCTGTGCCTCATCCAAGATGGAGGACACCAGAGCCAATCCGCTGCCAGAACGACAGGAGTGACGTCATGCTGGCCTATCACCGAGCAAGACGTCACAAGCACATGACCAGCGACCAATCGGCATAGAAGGTGTCAGAGACATGTGACCTCGTGTCAGCGATGATGTCACCCGCACATGTGCAATGGTTCCAAGATTGGACTTAGTCTCCGGCGCTCGCACATGTGCAGTAGCAAGAAATCTGGACTTAGTCTCCAACGCTCGCACATGTGCAGTAGCAAGAAATCTGGACTTAGTCTCCAGCGCTCGCACATGTGCAGTAGCAAGAAATCTGGACATAGTCTCCAGTGCTCGCAGCAACCGTAACAGTACCTCCCCCTCAAGGGCCCCCCTCCCGGCGACGCAGGTAATCGGCAACTAAGTCGGGAGCATGGACAGCCTCCTCAAGCTCCCAAGAGCGATGTTCCGGGCCATAGCCCTCCCAATCTATCAAGAAGAACCTGCGCCCTCTAACCATCTTAGAACCAACTATGGCTCGTACCTCATAGCTAGAGCGAGAGGAATCAGAGGCAGGAGAGTGCACTTCACGAGCGTGAGGTAAAATAGCCGGCTTTAGCAGTGAGACATGGAATTTGTCATGAATCCTAAGATGGACAGGTAACTTCAATTGGTAGACTACAGAATTTACCTGTCGAAGAACCTCATAAGGACCCAGGAAGCGAGGAGCAAATTTGACAGAGCTCACTCTAAGTCTCACGTGTTTTGCAGAGAGCCACACAAAGTCCCCTGGAGAAAAGACAGGAGCCGGGCGACGAAACCGATCGGACACCGTCTTCATACGGTCCTTAGCTGCTTGGATCGACTCTTGAGTCCGATCCCAAACCTCTCTGGCATTAGTTGCCCAGTCGGCCACAAGAGGAGGAGGTGCAGCAGCGGGAAACGGTACCGGTACCCTAGGGTGTTGCCCATTATTGAGTACGAACGGTGTCTGCCCAGTGGCCTCAGCCAGCGAATTGTTAAGTGCAAATTCTGCCCAGGGTAGGAGGGAGGACCAGTTATCGTGGTTCTCAGCAACAAAGTGTCGAAGGTATATAATCATAGATTGATTGGTACGTTCAACCAAACCATTAGTCTCCGGATGGTATGCCGAAGAGAGATTCAACTCAATTTGCAGAAGGCTACAAAGATCTCGCCAGAAACGGGAAGTAAATTGCGGGCCTCTATCACAAATGATACGATCTGGCATCCCGTGAAGCCTAAAGACATGCTTGAGGAATAGTTTGGCTAGTACCCTGGAAGATGGGATTCTTGATAACGGTACGAGATGAACCATCCGGGAGAAATGGTCCGTAATGACCCACACAAATCTATGTCCCTGTGAACATGGAAGATCACCCACAAAGTCCATGCCTACCACCTCCCATGGTCTATCTGGCACTGGTAAAGGATGCAAGAGCCCAGCCGGTCTCTGCCGTAATGGACGGTTGCGAGCACACGAGTAGCAGGAACCGACATATCTCTTGACGTGGCTGGCTAAGTGTGGCCACCAATACCACCTCTCCAGTAACTCTCGTGTCCGCCTAATACCAAAATGCCCACCCACCTTTGAGGTGTGGGCCCATGACAGTATATCATTCTGTCGATCAGGCGGAACAAAGGTCTTGCCCGGTGGGATTTGGTCTAACGTCACAGGGGAGAGCGTATGAAAAACCCTGGAGGGAAGGATAAGACGAGGTTCGTCAATCTCTTCCTGGGTAGAAAGCATAGAGCGAGACAGGGCGTCTGCCTTGTTATTCTTACTCCCAGACAGATAGTTGATGGAGAAGTGAAAGCGGGAGAAAAACAAGGACCAGCGGGCTTGGCGAGGATTCAGACGCTGAGCGGTTTGTAAGTACGTCAGATTCTTATGGTCTGTATAGACCTGGAAAGGATGTTTCGCTCCTTCCAGCAAGTGACGCCACTCCTCCAAGGCTAATCTCAAGGCGAGCAGTTCCCTATCCCCAATGGTATAGTTTCTCTCTGCCGGTGAAAAGGTTTTAGCAAAGAAGAAACACGGCCTTTTTCTACCTGCACCGTTCTTTTGATACAAGACCGCACCAGCACCCACTGAAGAGGCATCAACCTCTAAGAGGAAGGGCTTATTCTCATCGGGTCTTTGAAGAACGGGAGCAGTTGAAAAGTGTCTTTTTACTGCCTCAAAAGCCTGAGATGTCTCAGTAGACCAGGCTTTGGGATTAGCACCTTTCTTAGTCAAGGCCACCAAAGGGGCCACCAAAGTAGAAAAATGGGGTATGAACTGCCTGTAATAATTTATGAATCCTAAGAAGCGTTGCACCGCCTTCAAGGAATGAGGTTCGGACCATTCCAGGACAGCAGAGAGCTTCGCAGGATCCATAGCCAGACCCTCTTGTGAGATAATGTAACCCAAAAAAGGCAATGAGGACTGCTCGAATACACATTTCTCGAGTTTAGCAAACAATGAGTGCTCCCTTAAACGGGAAAGGACACGAACGACATCCTGACGATGAGTCTCCAGATCAGGAGAAAAAATCAGGATGTTGTCCAGATACACCACTACTGAGGATAACAGTAAATCCCTGAACACATCGTTTACGAAGTCCTGAAATACTGCGGGTGCATTACATAACCCAAAAGGCATGACGAGGTATTCATAGTGACCGTCTCGGGTGTTAAAAGCGGTCTTCCATTCGTCACCCTTTCGAATTCGTACCAAGTTATACGCACCCCGCAGATCCAACTTCGTAAAAACTTGAGCTCCTCTCAGTCTGTCAAAGAGCTCCGAAATGAAAGGTAATGGGTATTTGTTCTTTATTGTGATTGCGTTGAAACCCCTGTCATCTATGCAGGGACGCAAATCACCCTCTTTCTTCCGAACAAAGAAAAACCCAGCTCCCGCGGGAGAGACAGACTTACGAATGAACCCCTTCTCTAAACTCTCTCTTATATAGGTCGACATGGCCTCCGACTCAGGTATCGACAGGGGGTAAACCCTGCCTTTAGGTGGAACCGAACCTGGGATAAGGTCTATGGCACAGTCATACGGCCTATGGGGTGGAAGAACCTCAGCACCCTGTTTGGAGAACACGTCAGCGAAATCCAAATAGGGTGTAGGTATGGGAGAGAGATCAGTTGATGCAACCGCAACGACCTTAGGTGGTAAGGGAAGACATCGGGACTGACATTTCGAACCCCAACTAATAATGCTGTCAGACTCCCAATCAATGTGAGGAGCATGAGTCCGAAGCCATGGAAGACCCAGAAGGACGTCGTCTATACCCTCAGGCAAAACAAGAAAAGAAATCTCCTCTATGTGACCCTGAGACAGGGAAAGGCGCAAGGGAACTGTCCTCAATGTAATGGAGTCAGACAACATAGTTCCATTAACAACACGGACAGGAATAGGCGCCTCTAACATGATAGAGGGAATATTGTGTCCCTTTACAAATCCTGAGGACACAAAAATCCCGTCAGCTCCGGAATCCACAAAAGCCATAATTGGCCATGTATTCTCAGATAACGAGAGCTGACCTGGGATACAACACTTAGAGGGTGCAGAAGACGTCTCTAGTAACCCCCCTCTAATGGTTACTAGGCCAGGGAGTTTCCCTGACGACTAGGACACTTGTTGGCATAGTGCCCAGCCTGACGACATACGTAACATATAGGAGGACCAGACTTGCGTAGTCTGGAGAACGTATGACCTAACTCCATAGGAGTGGGAGATGTTTCAGATGCTGAGGAAGATGGTAGTGGACCCTCAACAACTGGAATAGCCCGATGCTTAGGGCGTGAGGAAGAGACCTCGAGTCTACGTTCCTTATGGCGTACATCGATCCTCGTTGCTACTGTGATCAAGTCCTCCAGAGAAGCAGGGACCTCACGAGTAGCAAGGGCATCCTTGACATAGCCTGCCAACCCTCTCCAGAAGATAGGAATCAACACCTTCTCTGGCCAATCTAGTTCTGCCACCAGAGTTCTAAAAGCAATGGCATAAGAACTAGTAGATACCGAACCCTGAGATAGATCTAACAGTCTCAGAGCCGCATCATGGGTAACCTGCGGACCCATGAATACCGCCTTAAGAGCATCAAGAAAGTCTTGATGTCTCAGAGTAACCACATCAGAGCGCTCCCATAGGGGAGTCGCCCATTCTAAGGCTTTGTCCTGAAGTAAGGAGATGATAAAGCCTACTCTGGACCTCTCCGTAGAGAAGCGAGAAGAGTTGACCTCTAGGTGTATCTGACACTGACTAATGAAACCACGACATGATCTGGCATCGCCAGAATATCTGTTTGGCAGAGCAAGTCGAGGATCATGTGCAGATGTCACCATGGTCTGAGGTTTATCCTCTATACTCTTGAGCCGTGACTCAAGTACTTGTATGTAACGGTGTAACTGCTGATATTCTGCCATAACTGCCAGACCCTTGGCTCAGTCCTAATGTTACGGGGGGCTGTCTGATAATAACCGAAAGGAGTATCAGACAGTCAGGGTCCACCGTGCAAAGACTTTGCTGCAGACTATGGCAGAGTGCAATACCTCTGTTAACTCACAGAAGGATATAATAAGAAAGTAAAGCAATTCCTCCCTTACTTGGAGGGTGTGTGGAATGATCTCTGTTAATAATCACAGAGACAAAGGCAATGTGTGCAAAATGGCACCTACCTAGGTCCGCTCTTCTAGTGGTGCAAAAGAGACGAACAGCAGCGTAAGCCGCACAAAGCTCCTACCTGCGTTCGCTCCACTAGTGTGCGAGGACACGAACCACTAGATATGGCACCTGCCTAGGTCCGCTCTTCTAGTGGTGCAAAAGAGACGAACAGCAGCATAAGCCGCACAAAGCTCCTACCTCTGTTCGCTCCCCTAGTGTGCGAGGATACGAACAACTGCCAGACGCAGTATAAGGAACGTTACCCTAGCGGCAACGTCCACCTACGAGTAGAATCACAAGGCCCAGCCAGACCATGTGCCTCAGGCACCTGCCTATGTCCGCTCCCCTAAGAGGTAAGGATACGGACAGCAGCCGAAGCTGTAAGGTATAAGAACGCTACCCTGCCGGTAGCGCTCACCTAGTATAGACAGAGGAATGCCTAGAGGAACGCGCACAGAGCGTCTACTCATATGCATGAACCAAGAGGACTGAGCACCATGCGGCGTGTGTCAGGGTCTTATATAGACTCTGTGCCTCATCCAAGATGGAGGACACCAGAGCCAATCCGCTGCCAGAACGACAGGAGTGACGTCATGCTGGCCTATCACCGAGCAAGACGTCACAAGCACATGACCAGCGACCAATCGGCATAGAAGGTGTCAGAGACATGTGACCTCGTGTCAGCGATGATGTCACCCGCACATGTGCAATGGTTCCAAGATTGGACTTAGTCTCCGGCGCTCGCACATGTGCAGTAGCAAGAAATCTGGACTTAGTCTCCAACGCTCGCACATGTGCAGTAGCAAGAAATCTGGACTTAGTCTCCAGCGCTCGCACATGTGCAGTAGCAAGAAATCTGGACATAGTCTCCAGTGCTCGCAGCAACCGTAACACCATGCCTCGACCACCATGTGCTTCATCCACCATTTTTAGATCTGACCTAAAATAGCACATGGTTTATCATAGTATTGCGGCCTAGAGTCTCCACATCCACAACAAAGTTCACTCTCATCCGGATTTTTCCGGTCACAGCTAGAACAGGCCCATACCACACCATCGCCATTTTTGGTCGCTCACAAGGTACATTTTTATTATATACATAACTCAAAATTCTGTCTTTCTTTTCCCTTTCCCCTTCTACCCAATTCTCTCTATATAGACACTATATAGACTTTTATAAACCCTTCCCCATGCATTGTTTTTCAAAACACCTTTTTTTTTTTTTTTAGTGTACTAATCTAGCAAAGTTCTCTGGAACAATATACATTGCTGGGGAATTTTGAGACCTTACAATAGATAACACAGTTCGTATATACTGTACACTAATATCCATGAAAGAAAGGAAAATCAAAATATTAATGAAATACTGGCAGTCTGTATCTCAAGAAATCTAATTCTCCATAATACACGTCTCTGTTGGATCTATTTTTTCTAAATGGATATAATACCTTCCAACATTATTGGGGTAAGTCTTTATGAATTTTTAGATTAGCTAACACGGTGCAAAAATATGTATTTACCTGCCCCTATTCTATTTTAAGATATAATGCTGCCAGACTTTTACAACACCAATTATTCAAAATGTTCACTTATTTGTACAATAAGGGGTCGACACTTCGGGGACTCCAAGTAACAAATTTTGTACTTGTAAACTCTCTATTCTCATCAGTCTATCCAACATATTCCTCTATTTCTTCCTGAATCGTCTGACCACCTTGTATAACCATTTGCCGGGCCACTTCCCCCAGCATGATGTAAATTTGAATTAGCTGGGTTAACATACATACACCCCTGTCTCCTGCACTTTCTTCTTCTATTTCAACCTATCCTGCTGACTGCAACATCTGCGCTACACTTTACCAAACACCTGTGCATCTTCCCACAATCCTTTATCTTTCAACTTTCCTTTCTTTCCCTTCAGCGCCGCATTCCATTGTGACGGCTGTAGCCGTCCGCTCCTAGGCAAACCTATCACCTTAAAAATTTCTAAGGCATGGCGCACAACTTTCTTTTCCTCTCTGTCTGTCACTAATTCTATAACATTCTGTGAACCTTCTCAACTTTCTTTTTCTCCACCTTAACATTGTTGCTGTCTTGGCGGCAGTTGGATTACACTAATTCAAGACTATATGGTGCACGCTACAGTCCGGCCGGCACTGGGCGTTCCACCCTTACTCTAGCTCCCTCAGCTAAGTAAAAACAAAGGTGTCCCGTGAAAGGAGGAGGACGTACAAAAATGTCACATACAAGAATGTCCCGCCCTCCGGACTTGGTCAGCTGTACCAATTTATTGTCCTAATCCCTATCTTCGATCACGGGTATCCCCCCCGCATCCTCAAACTACGGATCGGGTCAGTCTAACCAGCTATATCCAACTGCTGCCGTCTTAACCCCTACTATCCATCCTCCGGATCCCTTGTGACAATTGAAATCCACACCACAGGGTAGGATTCGAGCTACTGGGCCTCCAGCGGGCACCACCACCGAGTCACTATCGGGTACCTTTAATTCCGATGGGGACACAAGGCCTATCACCCCCTCCTCTCCAAGAACAACCGTATCGGCAGTGAATACACAATATGCAAACACTCACCGGGGTTGTAGGTTGATCAGGCCTGTTGGAGCGGAGGGAGGTCCTGGTCCGTGACGTCCAAGGTATCGGGGTGTCCAGGTATCGGGGTGTCCTTATGGGGGCCCCACGATTTGGGCGCCAAACTGTTGGGGGAGACCTCCCGGTCTCTCAGGGTCACGGAGGTGGATTTCAAATCAGAACTGCGCAGATGTATATGAATCAGGAAAATGACCACACAGAGAAACGTGTCTCTATTTGGGAGAAGTGGATGCCTTCTGCCAGTGTATTCAAAAGCATAACATTTTATACAGCTTTTTGGACAGTCCTGTAAAACAACATTCCTTTAAGTCATTCAGGTGTGTCTAGGAACGGACGAAAGTCTATTCAAGAATATTGCTTAATCATGAGTCTAACCGGTTTTCCAAGAACCTGTCAGTTTACTTATTTGAGACTGCAAACTCATTACTTAGCCCTAAGCATAGTTTGTTTACATATACAATCCTTGCAACATTTCAGTCAGATATATGTAGAAAGCAATACATAAAACATTCAAAATACAGATTAATCTTATTATAATATAATATCATACTGGACAAACGATGCATAGCCTAGGCCTTCACAGTGCTAGGGACTAATGTGATGGAGCACTGCATGAGTGAGGTGCTGACCCTCCTGCAGCAGCTGGCCGCCACCGCAGCAGGAGGCCGACAGAGGGCTGTGCAGCGTGATATCCGGGCCTTGATGTATCGGCAGCAAGTGAACTCAACAGGAGGGGAGATTGAGGGAGTGAGAGTGATGGATGCGGCCCCTTTGATTGTGCCTCCCAGGAGCGAAATGATGATTTGGTGCTGGGCAGCGGTAGGTCCCCAGGGGCGTGATTACTCAGCCATGGTAAAGCCCATGCCCTCCGAACACTGGCCCACAGTAATGGCCGCCCGAGGGGTAGTAGACGTTAAGAAGGGGAGAGTGCCCGTAAGGGTGTTAAACTGTGGGGAGGAGGAGGTCAGGCTTCCCCGGTACGCTACCCTTGCCAAGCTACTTACCCTAGATCCCCACACTATCCAGGAGGCCGTTCCCCCGACCTTTCCACCTTCTGCCAGTTACTACACACCCCCTGAGCGGTTAGATGAGTGGTGTCAAGAGTTACATGTAGACACCGATGCTATCCCCACACATCACAAAGAAGGGGTATACCGGGTGGTACAGGAGTACGAGCAGGTTTTCAGCAAACATTCACTAGATTTTGGGCGGATTAAAGGGGTCCAACACCACATCCCCACCAGCGAGCATCCCCCCATTAAAGAGAGATACAGACCTATCCCACCCGCACACTACCAATGCGCCAAAGACATGTTGAGGAACATGAAGGAGGCGGGGGTTATTCGGGATAGCTGCAGTCCCTGGGCCGCCCCGCTGGTGCTGGTAAAGAAGAAGGATGGCACCATGAGGATGTGTGTGGATTACCGGAAGATTAACCAGATAACGCACAAGGATGCCTATCCTCTGCCCCGTATTGAAGAGTCACTGGCCGCACTGAGAACCGCTAACTACTTCTCAACCCTGGACCTCACCAGTGGGTACTAGCAGGTGGCCGTGACGACCGAGGACCGCGAGAAGACTGCCTTCGCTACACCCATGGGACTCTGTGAATTCAACAGCATGCCGTTCTGGCTGTGCAACGCCCCTGGAACCTTCCAACGGCTGATGGAATGCTGTCTGGAACATCTGAATTTTGAGACCGTCTTGCTGTACCTGGACGATGTAATTGTATACTCACAGACGTATGAAGCCCACCTGGAGCACCTAGCTGAGGTGTTCGCGTCCCTTGCCAAGTACGGAATGAAATTGAAGCACTCCAAGTGCCATCTATTGAAGCCCAGGGTGCAGTACCTCGGACATGTGGTGGGCGCCGAAGGCGTCGCCCCAGATCCCGAAAAGATCACTGCCATTCAGGACTGGCCGAGGCCGACCACGGTGAGAGAGGTGAGACAGTTCCTGGGTCTGGTTGGCTACTATCGCCGCTTCATTAAGGGGTACACGAAGATGGCCGCCCCCATGCAAGACCTCCTCGTGGGACAGACCAAGGGTGGCAGGTCCCCTGGAACCCCGTTGGCGTGGGAAGAAAAGCATGAAGAGTCCTTCCGCCAGCTGAAGACGGCCTTGACCGGGGAAGAAATCCTGGCGTACCCCGACTACAGTCTCCCGTTCATCTTCTACACCGATGCCAGTAATGTAGGCTTGGGAGCAGTCTTATCTCAGCTACAGGACGGAAGGGAGAAGGTGATCGCTTATGCTAGCCGGAAACGCCGAACTATGGAAAGGAACCCTGAGAACTACAGCTCTTTCAAGCTTGAGCTCTTAGCACTGGTGTGGGCCATCACCGAGCGATTCCGCCATTACCTAGCGGCAGCCAAGTTCACTGCTTATACGGACAATAACCCGCTAACCCATCTGGATACAGCTAAGCTGGGTGCATTGGAGCAGCGGTGGGTGGCCAGGTTGGCAAACTATGACTTCACCATCAAGTACCGAGCCGGCCGTAAAAATGCTAACGCAGACGCACTCTCCCGGATGCCCCACCTGTTAGGAGAGGGACCGGACGATGATGACCTCGAAGAGATCGAGTTGCCGCCAGCCGAGAAGATGCATGTCCAGCAACAACAAGTGAACTTAGATCCGCTGCCCAGCCAAGGGTGGCAAGAAGCCCAGGACCAGGCACCCTCTGTCCGCTTGGTCAAGACTAGAGTTGATCGTGGTTCGCGGTTCGTGGTTCTCCAGTTCGCGGTTCGAGTGATTTTGGGGGCTGTTCTAGGTCGAACTAGAACTCGAGCTTTTTACTAAAGCTCGATAGTTCTAGTCACGTTCGAGAACGGTTCTAGCAGCAAAAAGCCAAGCTAATTACTAGCTGGCTTTCCTCTGTAATAGTGTAAGTCACTTTGTGACTCACACTATTATGAAATTTCAGCGTATAGTGTGCGGGAACAGCGCATTCAGATCACTGCTGCTGTGATAATGGCGATCGCCATTTTTTTTTTTTTCCTTGTCTTCCTTCCCTAAGCGCGCGCGTGTAGTTGGGCGGGCGGGCATGTCAGCCAATCCCAGACACACACACAGCTAAGTGGACTTTTAGCCAGAGAAGCAACGGCATGTGTGATAGGATGTCCATGTCACATGTCCCTGCATTATAAAAACGAGTATCTGCCCGTCCGGACGCCATTATCTCTTCTGCGTCCTTGGTGTCAGTCATGGGTACGGGATTGAAATAGACCAGGTGAGTGCTGCTGAGAGCAGTTCTACTATTCATATGTGAGGCCGTATGGCACATTTTATAAAAATATTTTAGTGTAGGACTGCCTCAAATGAGATTTGCCGTGACGTGGCGAGGCAGCTCAAGAAATTGCAATTTTTTGCCAAAAATCTCAAAAATTTTTATAATACAGTTTGGAATGTTTAGTGCTGACGTGCACATTTGGTGCTGGCTTTTTGTTTTTTCTTCATTGAATTGGTCGGTGGTTGACCTCCACCTTGCTATGCACCCCAATTTGGGATGTATTC
Organism: Anomaloglossus baeobatrachus; assembly: GCF_048569485.1. Lineage (NCBI taxonomy): Eukaryota > Metazoa > Chordata > Amphibia > Anura > Aromobatidae > Anomaloglossus > Anomaloglossus baeobatrachus. The sequence goes on along the minus strand of NC_134359.1, from coordinate 86,340,498 downwards.
CATCTGTCTAGATTTTGGCGGTTGGTGACTGTTCACATTAAGTCATCAGGCTTTGTCCCCAGCTATATACTTCATGCAGCATTTGCTTGGACCTGTCCCGCCCACAACCATGACTCAGTCATGGGTACGGGATTGAAATAGACCAGGTGAGTGCTGCTGAGAGCAGTTCTACTATTCATATGTGAGGCCGTATGGCACATTTTATAAAAATATTTTAGTGTAGGACTGCCTCAAATGAGATTTGCCGTGACGTGGCGAGGCAGCTCAAGAAATTGCAATTTTTTGCCAAAAATCTCAAAAATTTTTATAATACAGTTTGGAATGTTTAGTGCTGAAGTACACATTTGGTGCTGGCTTTTTGTTTTTTTTTTTACACACACAGATAAGTAGACTTTTAGCCAGAGAAGCAACGGCATGTGTGATAGGATGTCCTTGTCACATGTCCCTGCATTATAAATACGGGCATCTGCCCGTCTGGACGCCATTATCTGCCTTCTGCATCTGGGTGTCAGTCACCGCTGGCGTAGCTCCTGTCTCCGATACTGCTGTGTACGCTCTACACACAGTGCTATACAGAATAGGGATAGAAGTTTCTATTAGCCCTTGTAAGGGTTAATACCAGCAGGCACAGAGCCATAGGTGACAGTCAGGTCCATGAAAACAGATTTTAACAGCTACACAAGATAACAGCGTCTGTGTAGCTAAGGTCAGGGATTTCCTCGCTGCATTTCCCCATTAGGAGGGATAGAAAGTGAGGCTTCCTTTCCTCTACCCAGACCCACAACCCTGCCACTGTACCCTCCTGCCCTTTGCACACTCAAACTCATTGTTACTAAGCCATTATACTAGCAAACACTGAGTAAACTTAGTGGCATCCTAAAAGTGGCTGTTGGACTTCCATTAGTGTCCCACTAGTGCAAATCTATTTGCAGCACCTCTGCGTTGCACACTCAAACTCATTGTTACTAAGCCATTACACTAGCAAACACTGAGTGAACTTAGTGGGATCCTAAAAGTGGCTGTTGGACTTCCATTAGTGTCCCACTAGTGCAAATCTATTTGCAGAACCTCTGCATTGCACACTCAAACTCATTGTTACTAAGCCATTATACTAGCAAACACTGAGTAAACTTAGTGGCATCCTAAAAGTAGCTGTTGGACTTCCATTAGTGTCCCACTAGTGCAAATCTATTTGCAGAACCTCTGCATTGCACACTCAAACTCATTGTTACTAAGCCATTATACTAGCAAACACTGAGTAAACTTAGTGGGATCCTAAAAGTGGCTGTTGGACTTCCATTAGTGTCCCACTAGTGCAAATCTATTTGCAGAACCTCTGCATTGCACACTCAAACTCATTGTTACTAAGCCATTATACTAGCAAACACTGAGTAAACTTAGTGGCATCCTAAAAGTAGCTGTTGGACTTCCATTAGTGTCCCACTAGTGCAAATCTATTTGCAGAACCTCTGCATTGCACACTCAAACTCATTGTTACTAAGCCATTATACTAGCAAACACTGAGTAAACTTAGTGGCATCCTAAAAGTAGCTGTTGGACTTCCATTAGTGTCCCACTAGTGCAAATCCATTTGCAGAACCTCTGCATTGCACACTCGAACTCATTGTTACTAAGCCATTATACTAGCAAACACTGAGTAAACTTAGTGGCATCCTAAAAGTGGCTATTGGACTTCCATTAGTGTCCCACTAGTGCAAATCTATTTGCAGAACCTCTGCATTGCACACTCAAACTCATTGTTACTAAGCCATTATACTAGCAAACACTGAGTAAACTTAGTGGCATCCTAAAAGTAGCTGTTGGACTTCCATTAGTGTCCCACTAGTGCAAATCTATTTGCAGAACCTCTGCATTGCACACTCAAACTCATTGTTACTAAGCCATTATACTAGCAAACACTGAGTAAACTTAGTGGCATCCTAAAAGTAGCTGTTGGACTTCCATTAGTGTCCCACTGGTGCAAAGCTATTTGCAGCACCACTGCATTGCACACGCCTGCTCTGTTTTTAATAAGCTATAATAATAGCAAAAAATGCTGCCAGTTAGTGGCATCCAAAAAGTGGCTGTTGTACTCCATTTGTGCCCCAATGGTGCCAAGCTATTTCTAGCACCTCTGCATGACACCCTCCTGCTCTGTTTTTAATAAGCTATAATAATAGCAAAAAATGCTGATAGTTAGTGGCATCCAAAAAGTGGCTGTTGTACTCCATTTGTGCCCCACTGGTGCCAAGCTATTTCTAGCACCTCTGCATGACACCCTCCTGCTCTGTTTTTAATAAGCTATAATAATAGCAAAAAATGCTGATAGTTAGTGGCATCCAAAAAGTGGCTGTTGTACTCCATTTGTGCCCCAATGGTGCCAAGCTATTTCTAACACCTCTGCATGACACCCTCCTGCACATTTTGCAACGCTATTTTTATAGCAAACTCATGGAATTCCTTGCTGCATTTCACCATTAGGAGGGATAGAAAGTGAGGCTTCCTTTACTGTCCTGGTACACACAGAACACGGCCACTGTACCCACCTGCCCACTTTTGCCACGATATTTAATTTGCCCAAAGAGCTGACACTTTTTCTGCCATCCTAAAATTGTCTGGAATACTAAGTTAGTGTTCCTTTGCTGCCAAGCAAGGTACAACACATGTGCGTTCTACACTCCTTTCCATTTGTGGAACACAATAATTAACTGCAGGTAGTCCAGCCAATGTTTCACGAAGGTGCAGGCGTGGATATAATGTTGCCTTCATCCAATGGTGGTTCTCTCGATGTCTGACAGCTCAACAATACCATCTGTTTCCACTTCCAAAACAAGTGACGACCTGGCAATCACACTCCCGCTTACGGGTAAAGGGGTGGAAGTTCATCGTGAAAAAGCATGTGTGACTGCTGTCCCCACAGTCACAGAAGATGAAGAGCACGCAGATGCACTTGATGGGGCAGGCGGTGGTTGCACAGCCCCGCTAGGCCGCATTGTAGCACAGTGAAATTCCCTTTGCGACTTATGCTTCATTTTAAGTCTTGTATTTGGTGGGATCGACAGTATGCAGCAAAACCACGCAACATGAAAAGCACTGTTTGCAGTTGGGTTCACAAATGATTCTTTCACTTTCCCAAAACAAACAATAAGAACCATGCATTAAATTGAAATAATAGAACAATCTAATCAGTGGCCTACTGCTTGCTAAGCCCTCTGGGTAGCAGCAGTAATTGTGTGTTTGTGCGTGTGTGTGTGTGTGTGCGAAGACAACTAACTAGTGGCGCATCACAAGAGCTTCCCAGTTATCTACCTATACATAGACAAAACACATCACCCACCCTGAATACCCTTGTTAGCTGAAGCCTCACAGATAAGGCAGATGATAACAGTTTGAATGCAAACCACACAGCTCTGCAACACAGTCATGTAAATTTTGAAAAGCAACATTCAATGCAAACATGTGTCGCTGTCCCTCTATGATTTAAACTGTACGTGACAATTTGACAGTGCAGAGGCAGCAAGTATGATTGTCTATATAGTCGTCCTACCCAGAACAGATATGTGTTTTCATAATAAAACAAAGTGTTGCGTGAACGCATTACTGTCTGGGCACAGCCTACCGTACCCGGGTAATGTGATGTCCAGTTGCCATAAATACAGACTTTACGCTCCTATAATGGTTAACAGTATAGACAGCACCGGAAGAATGTTGGTCTGTGGCACAGGATGCTGCTCACTGGCGTTACGGTACTCCTCACAAAACTCCAAAATGACTCCCCTCACAATTGAACGAAGTATTTCCGCGGTTGCTCCTTCCTGTGTGCCGATTTACCCCAGCCGCAGCCTAACTCCAGTGTTTCGCCAACTGAGTATGCTCTGCCTGACTGTGTCATTCCTGAGGCAAAGTCTTAATTTTGGGCTACAGCGCATGCTCGTTTGGACTGTGCCTGAGTCATTCTGCGACCTGCGGCTCAACACACTTACACAGGAGCCTGGTGCTTGACTCACTCTCGGGAGGCCACTAAAACTAACTGCACCCAACATCAGGCCCAGGTGTCCCCTTATACTGCAGTGGCGGTCCCCACTGACCGCAAAACCGAGAGTGGCGTCACAAAAATACTTATAAAGAAGCAACCTAAGTGTGACCAGACTCTTCCTCCACGTGGAGTCCCTGAAGGTAATGCACCAACACAACACCCGTGGGACTTCACACTGACTGAGAAAAGCCTCTTTGCACAGGTACTTGCACTACGTGCCGGGTCTAAGTCCTGTGTTGTGCCTAGACAGCATGCTGAAGCGGAAAGTCTTTTTTTCAGAAACTGTATTTCATGCTACTGAGCATGCTCAGGCACTTACTGCATCAGAGGCTAGGTCGGGTAATGAACTCTTTGGCCCTGCCCCTGATGTGGGGAGCCCATATAGACCACAGGGCATCAGGTGTCCTGACAATTTGGCCAGGCCACTCCCAACAGGCTTGCAGAGGGCCGCCCCTATGACTTGTCACCTCATTGTTGTTGGTCAGACGATGACTGTTGAGGTGTTTTGGTTGTGGCAGCCATGAGGTCATCATTCAAGTGGCCATTCAAAATAGGACGCTAGTTATGCCACTCATGACGTGTCACTCTGCTTTTGTGTCCAGGAGGTGCATTGTGGTCCACCCTGGCTTCGGGCGGACCCAGGTTATAAAAGGGGCTGGAGCCAAGAATAAGGTGCCAAGTCTTCTATTATGCTCCGAAAGAGCACACCTCCATGTGTTGAACCCATTGCGGCTTTAGGCCAGAGGTAGGCAGGGATAGGTCATCGATGCAGGCCGCCACCACAGTTGGTAACGCAGAACGTTTAAGAACAGCTCCTGTCCTACCAGTCCTGCTAGTGCAGCCCAGTGGCATAAACAGGCCTGCTGCTGCTGATGCACCTGCTGTCCACAGGTGTGTCCCCTAAGCACACGGACTGCGTAACCAATGGCCCCTGTGTTGTTAACAGGGAATTCCTGGGCTGGGTGGTCGTGTGGACCCTGTCACGCTAACAGGGCTCCAAGTCTCCAGATCCGAGTTGCGTCTAACTCGGTTCAGGCTACTATTTGTTTGAGAGTCAACCTGCTCTGTATCCTCCACCTAACCTTCCAGTTGCCAACCTCTCCTTTTCCATCTGTGAGCACGGTGGACACCGAATGGCGATTGGGATATCTACCTTTCTCTTTCTTTTCTTCTTAATATTTTTGATATAGCGGTAACATAGTATATACCACCTTATCCAAATCTGCCAGTCCCACCATACCAGATGTTGTTTCTTCAGCAAATGTTAATGTTGCTTAACCACCAAACCCACGGACACAAACTTTTTTACCCTTTCCAACACACCTGTTCCCCTTTCCACCAGCATCTGTCCTTTTTCAACTCAGTTTGTATATGAAAAAAATGCAACTCTGCAGAGACACCGTACTCAACGCCGTCTCAGCACAGCAGCCAGCCCTCGGTCCCTCAGATGTGGACAAGTAAGACCATTTCCTCCTATCGATGAAAAAGCGTTGAGATTCCCTCTGTGCACCACTGGTGTTTAGTGGAAAAGCAGATGTAAGATTGTGTACCAACTTCTGCTGATACTCCTGCATACGTGCATCCCTTTCTATGTCTGGAGTTATTTCGCAAAATTTTGTGTTGTACCGGGGATCTAACAGTGTGGCAACCCAGTAGTCAGCATGACTTGGAATTCGTACAATCCGAGGGTCATGTTGTAGGTAGTGCAGCAAGAAGGCGCTCATGTGTCTTGAGCATCCAGGAGGACCAAGTCCTTGGTGTGTTGGTGGCGGAGAGGTGAGAATCGTGCCTCCTTCCTCTGCCCTCTCCCCACAACCTCGCACAACCAAAATGTGAGCAAGCTCTCACTAATCTGCTGAGTCTTCCATGCCCATCGCCAGTTCGTCCTCCATTTCTTCCTGGGCTCCTGCACCTTCCCCAACTGTTTGCTGATACTATGCTCCCTTGATAATCCCTCTCCCCCACCGTACCATGACTGCCGCCAAGATGCCGCTGACCATCTGGACCTTGTAGATCTTGTTATCCCTTCCGCATATGACTCCTCCAGTACTTCCTCCCTTCCTCTTGGACCAACACCTGACTCCGAATAATACTTACAGTGTGTTCCATCATGTAGATGACCAAAATTGTACGCTGAGAATGTCATCGCCAGTGTTAAACATCTGCGTCGACATTTGTAAACTGTGTAGAACGGTGCATATGTCATTGATCTGACACCACTCCAGCAGCGTGATCTGCACCACCTCTGGATCAAGTTAGCCCAGGGTATACGTCATAACGTATTTCAGCTGGGCTCTGCGGTGCTGACACAGACGCTGCAACATGTGCAGATTAAAATTCCTGCGTGTCGGAACATCGCATTTCTGACGTTTCACCGCCAGACCTTAAGACTTCAGGAGCGATGAAAGTTGTTGAGCTACTGGGTGCGAACGATGGAAGTGAGCACATAGTGAGCGTGCCTGCTGTACAAGGCCATGTAGGCCGGGATGTTGTTTTAAAAATTGCTGGAGAATCAGATTAAACACGTGAGCCATACAAGTCACGTGTGTCACATGGGCCTGAGGAAGGCACGCTGCCATGTTTGCATCATTGTGCACATGGCTGTTAAGTCACCACCGTAGTCCGCTACGTCAATTTGTACTCCTGTCGCAAGGTGACAACGTGTTCCTTTCGTGCATAGTGCTGATGATGGGAGAGGAGTCGACGCCAGCGGCGCAGGTGGACGCAGGTTATGCTCACCCACTGGGATGCGTTACCTTGACAGATGCAGAACCACAGGCTGAATGCAGGTGGTGGGTATCTCACAGATGAAGTAGCATCATTCAGCTACAACCAATGGGAAGACACAACACCCTTTTTTAGGCCCCTCCTGTCTGAAGACCACTGCCAGACATAGCTATGAACCTCTGGTTACTGTTACCCCCAGTTTAGCTTTATGAGTTTGTGTGCTTCTTACCTGACTACTTTTCCTGCTTGCTGTTTAGGTACCTCGTTGGCCGATTTGCATTTCACCTCTGCTTGTTTTCTGATTAAGTCCTGTCCCTCCCATTCTGTTCCTCTTCCTCAATTAATGTTTTGACCCTGCATGACTACTATTCTCTGGAACTGCTGCTTTCCACAGGTATTGATCAACTTGGGCCCTGTGTCATTCAACATCACTGTATAGGGATTAAAGGGTTTCAGGGTTCTGGGGGTCCAGCTTGGTGAGTGGGTTCCCTCTAGCCTATCCTTTACAGCTTGTCTGAGTGTGTTGATCTAGGCAGGCATTACACCGTGCCCTCGACAGAAGGACATGTAGGCCGGGATAGTATTTAAAAATTGCTGGAGATTCAGATTCAACACGTGAGCCATACAAGGTACGTGTGTCACATTGCCCTGAAGAAGGTCCGCAGACTGTTTAGCATCATTGTCGCACCCGGCATTCCCTGGCTGCTGGTTGAGTGGAGACAACCATTGATGAAACTCGGTCTCACTCTACAGAGCTAACCGTCCACAACTCCTCAGCGGTGTCTCACATTTCCCCTACATTTCAAAGTAAACATTTGACCGCCTGATGGCCTTGAGCTCTGCTGCCAGCATAGTAAGGAGGTGTGTGGGATTCCTTGGGCGCAGTTACAAGGAAGGCAAGCCTGACCACACAAGGTTTGGGCTGAGGTGCAGGAATAACACGAGGTTGATGAGGCAGAAGCAGTGGAGGAACTTGTACATACAGAGGAAGGATTGAAACACACAACTCGTGGGGACGGAAAGACTTGTACAGCAGACACTTCTCCATCTATCACCATAGTTACCCAGTGCCCAGTCAGTGACATGTAACTCCCCTGTCCATGCTTACTGTTCCAAGTATCTGTGGTGAAATGCACCCTGTCACACACTAATAATAATATTAATAATAATCTTTATTTCTATAGCGCCAACATATTCCGCAGCGCTTTACAATTCACACACAGAGTTTCTCAAGGAAGCGGTGATGTTGTGTGCGACCTGCTGTGTTAGCGCGGGCACCCCTTTCTTGGAAAAGGAGTGAAAATGGCCATCGGCTCTTGGGGCACTGCAACGGGCATAAGGTCTTGAAAATCCTCAGTGACAAAAGGGTGTAAAGGCAGCCTATCTGTAGCCAACAAGTTGGAGATGCCGAAACTAAACCTCTTAGGCATGTCATGCACTTCGAAAATCATGTAAAAAACAGCGAGGGGACTCCAACTACAGTCTCCCTCGTTGCCACTAATTGGGCCACACACACCCCACTTGACTGTCATCAGTTGATCCCCCTTTTCAAAATGAAAAAGATGCTTTACATGAAGCACTCTCAAAAATACGTGTGCCTTTCGCGTCCCCTGGCTGACCCAGGGGAAGACAAGTCCTCTGAGAGCCATGACTTGTTCATCTTGGTTCTTTTAGAAACACAGCGAGGGGACTCCAACCACAGTCTCCATCGTTGCCACTAATTGGGCCACACACACCCCACTTGACTGGCATCAGTTGATCCCCCTTTTCAAAATGAAAAAGATGCTTTGCATGAAGCACTCTCAAAAATACGTGTGCCTTTCGTGTCCCCTGGCTGACCCAGGGGAAGAAAAGTCCTCTGAGAGCCATGACTTGTTCATCTTGGTTCTTTTAGAAACACAGCGAGGGGACTCCAACCACAGTCTCCCTCGTTTCCACTAATTGGGCCACACACACCCCACTTGACTGGCATCAGTTGATCCCCCTTTTCAAAATGAAAAAGATGCTTTGCATGAAGCACTCTCAAAAATACGTGTGCCTTTCGCCTCCCCTGGATGACCCAGGGGAAGAAAAGTCCTCTGAGAGCCATGTCCACAATGTCAGTGGACAGACGCGTGTGCTTATCTGCCAGCAGACCCCCAGCAGCACTGAAGACAGGTTATGAGAGAACGCTGGCTGCAGGACACGACAAGATCCCCAAGGCGTATGTGGCAAGCTCAGGCAATTTATCCAGATTGGAAGCCTAAAATGAGCAGGGCTCATGTTGCACAGTAATGGCATCGATGTTTCCTTGCATATACTCATATATCTGTGTCTCCTCCTCTTTTTCCTTGTCCAGCTCTTTTGTTTTCGCATGAGTATATGTCCTTGTCACTTTCCCATGTGTTTGTGTTGTGTTGTGAGTTGTTTGTCACCTTTTGGACACCTTTGAGGGTGTTTTCTAGGTGTTTTTATGTGTTTGTGATTGCCTGCCATTGTTTTCTATGGGGTTCGAGTGGTTCGCCGAACTGGTTCGCCGAACCGAACTCGAACGAGACCTCCGTTCGGCGAACCGAACTCGAGCCGAACCACGACCGGTTAGCTCATCTCTAGTCAAGTCCCTGGTGAAACAAGGCTCTGCTGGAATAGACCCTGCTGCCCCCGCCGAGGCCCAACGACTGTGGAGGGAACGAGCCCGGCTGTACCTGCACCAGGGGAAGCTGTATCGGGAATTTATCAACCCGAAGACCCATGAGAAGGTTCGCCAGCTGGTGATTCCCCAGACTAACGTGCCCACTGTTCTGCAGGCATACCATGACGGTGCCGGGCACTTTGGGTGGAAGAAGCTGGAGATGCTGTTGAGGGAGCGATTCTATTGGAGTGGGATGCGGGAGTCTGTGGAGGCCTGGTGCCGAGAATGTGGTCCCTGTGCACTGAGAAGAAGGGATGAGGCCAGCCAAAAGGCCCCTTTGCGCCCAATCATTACGCATCAGCCGCTAGAGCTGGTCGCCCTCGACCACGTGAAGCTCACCCCTAGCTGAAGTGGGTACACCTATGCTCTGACCATTGTAGACCACTATTCGAGATTCATGGTGGTTGTCCCAGTTAAAGATCTGACCGGGCGTACTGCAGCCAGAGCCTTCCAGGCCTACTTTTGTCGACAACATGGGTACCCGGAGAGGGTGCTGACCGACCAGGGTCCAGCTTTTGAAGCAGAAGTGTTTCAGGAATTCTGCCAGTTATACGGCTGTAAAAATATCCGGACCACCCAGTACCATGCACAGACTAACGACATGTGTGAAAAGATGAACCATCTGGTCTTGGACCTCCTTAAGACCCTGCCGTTGGAAGAGCGGAACTTATGGCCGGAAAAGCTGTCCGATCTGGTAGACATGGACAATAACATTCCTAGCAGCTCCACCAAGTGCACGCCCACGTACCTAATGAGAGCCCGACCAGGCCGGTTGCCGGTGGACCTAGAAATGGATTTGGAGGCTCCAGAGGCCCTTCCTTCCACTGCTGACTGGGACGCCAGGCGGAGGGCGCAGTACCGACAGGTCCAAGAATACGTAGAAAAGAACTTGTGTCGGAGTCGGGGACAGCAAGAACAGTGCCTCAACAGGAAGGCTCCTGCAGGTCCCTTTCAGCCTGGGGATGTAGTACTGAAGCGAAAGAGAAGAACCCATAAGCTGGATGACCAATAGGAGAAGACCCCGTATGTTATACAACCCACTGAGTGAGAGAATGTGAAGGCCTACCAGATCAGTCGTGACCAGGGGAAGACTTCGGCCATGGTTTCCAGAGACCACCTGAAGAGGTGCCCACCACCGTTGAGGGTGGCAACTGAAGTTCCGGCCCCCAGACCGGCTGGAGAGAAAGAAAAAGAGGTAATCCACACCATGATGGGCGATTTTCCGGCAGATTGGCCTTTGCAGAATGGCGCAGTGATTCTTCCTGTGATACTGTTCCCACAACCTGTGGAGGAAAAAGAGATGGAAGTCGCCGCCAATGAACCAGTGCCCAGGGATGCACCTATACCCAGCCCCCCTGCGTCTCCGCCTGCCCCACATAATAGACGGGAAGGGGAACCAGTTGTTTCCTCTGCCCCACTGCCTGTCACCACTAACATTGAGCCCCGAAGGTCCACACACCCCAACCTAAGCCGACCCCCGCTTAGGTACAGGGAAACTACCATTTAGGGGTGTTACACGTTGAGTGTGTAAATAAGTAAATGAATGAATCAACCGAGCAAATAACCTGATTGACACCGTGATTGACCCGGCCGTTGCCGGCAAGTTGTCCCCGCAGGGACCCTTTGTACCGTTGGCATGAGGAACTCTTCATGGACATGCCTGAGAACTTGCAGGGCACCCACGAACTGGTGGGATTGTAAATAAGTTGGGGCATGTTTTCCGTTGCCGCCTCCGGAGAGGCAGATTTGGAGGATGGGCCTGGAGGAAAGTGATGGCCCAGGCCCGCCACTACCACAACCGGTGGCGATCCTCCGGGGGTCAGGGGTCCCCCATGAACGTGGGGTCCCCTGAAGTGACAGCCGGGTGCGAGTCACCGTACCCGTTCCCGCTCGGGCAGCCTGGATCTGGACTGGGGTCAAGGGGTGCTGCCCACTTCTTAGGGGCAGCATCAGGGCTAGGTTGCTTGGGTGGGAGAGCGGAAGCTGTCCGTCCGTTATTATTAAAAGTGTGTGTATATGTGGTTTGTAACATTTAAGTGACCTGCCTCCCGTAAGGGAAGATTTAAAATGCTTAAACTGTTGATGGTTTTTATATTTTTTACAGTTAAAAAAAAAAAAGAAAAATAAAACCGGTGATGGACGGGCAGCCCGCAGACGGTCTGCATTTAAATAAGGGGGAATGTGGCGCCCTGGACTAGCCAGGTCGTCACAGGTACTACAACACACACCCCCACCCTGAGACAGGCACATCAGCCAGACGCAAAATCCTTGTTGCCTCCCTCCAGGGGCTGATGTCCACACCAGGTGGGGTGGAGCCAGGCGGTTGCCCCCACCCACTGAGGAGTTCACAGTCCTAGAGGCGGGAAAGGAAGAGAGTTCAGTTACGGAAGTGGAAGTGAGGAGTGAGAAGGAGCAAACTGACCGTGTCCGGGTGTGTGGCCCGGGCACTAAGCGCAAGGTTGGCAGACGGTGGTGGCCGTCTGCAGGAGAGGCGAATCAACGCGGAACCGTAAGACCGGGGACGGATGGTGGCCCGCTGGTACCGAACCGGGGAGCGAAGTGAAGCCAGCACACACAGGTAGGGCCTGCGGACCCCGACCAGGCTTGGAGTCGCCGTTAGAAGTCAAATCCGTCAGTGACCAGAACCCCAGGGGTTTCCTAACAGCCAAGACCCGATTGAAGGCAACCGTCCGACCAGCAAAAGGAAATACAGCTACCACCACAGCTAGAGTTCCAAGGTCCCGAGCCTGCGGGCAAAAGGGCTCCTCCGGCACATATACACGCTGGGGAGCGGGTTACCGGTGGGAATCCATCAGGACCGAACATACACAAAGAGGCAGGGAAAGGCAGCCACCACCAACCGTCCGGGAGAAGTCACAGCAGCCAGCTGCGGGACCCGTCCATCCAGCCGTTTGGTTTTCCAGAGACTTTGTGTACATTTGTGGCTGAGTAAGTACAACCGTGCTGTCCGGCACCACGCTGCGCAGTCCAGACGACCCTGCACTTTGCCAACCCTGCCTCCCCGTCACCTCACCGGGCCCCGGGACCACCCCTACCCATGGAGGGAGGGAACAACATCCCAGCTGCTCCCTACCATCGCTCCCGGGATCCCCGCCACCAGCAGCGGTGGTGCCCAACCTCACCACAACCCGTGGGTGGCATCACGGACCAAATCCCCAAACCAAACTACCCCCTTTCACTCACGGGCGAGGAGCGCCGCTCGAGTCCCAGGATCCGGGCCCACTGCTCAAGCCACCGAGCAACAGCAGCGCCGGACCCGAGCGTTAGCGAGCGCGCGGCGGCGTCCTCCCCGCCCACGACACTGCCCCACTAAGAAGACAAGGAACAGGAAGCGGCTCTAAGAACAGTTCTCGTAAGGGATCACTGCCTATGGCTGTGGGTGCAGGATACTCAGCGAAACATATTGACCCTTGGACTCCAGGGCCATAGAGATGAAGGGCTTATTTAACTTTCCTGGCTAAAAGAATGTTCACAAGTAATATGCCGTCATTGGAAACTGCAATGATTGTGTGTCTGAGTTATACAGAAGATACCATGAAGTGTGCTGCCTGCTGTATTATGTGACCAAGTGTTGTGCCAAGTAAAGACTACTTTGTTGTTATGAATTTGTTTGTCGTCCTTATCTGGAAGTCCTATTGACCTGATGAAGAGTGTAACAGCATTGCTCCAAGTAACACTATCAGCACACACAGACCCAGAACTCTCATTTAAAACCCGTGTCTCGGGGTGCTGAACTTTACACTCTTGCCCACACAGACCCAGAACTCTCATTTAAAACCCGTGTGTCGGGAGGCTGAACTTTACACTCTCCCCCATGGCTACTGCCCCGGGCACCATTACTTCAGCCATGCGCTGCAATCTTCTGACAATTGAAAAAGAGATCACTCTCCGTCATGGTACTCCCATGAGATCTCTGCATTACAACTATAATTTCTAATTCCACTAAGTAATGTTCATGAACATGGATATTTATATATAGATTGCGTTTGTTGCCCTGGAACAAGCACTCTGCCCTCAATTGGATGCATTTTATACCACAGTCACGGTATTGGCATGGGCTATCTACTAGTAAGAATTAAATGTGTAAGCAATGGAAAATCCCATATTTAGGATCCACACCAAACCCATCAGGTAGATAATAAGTGGCCAATTTACTATCTATTTGCTGCTAACCTACATGACCATCTATGATCAGACATAATTACTACCCTTGTATTTCGGTTTGATTTATTGCAGAAGCCATAAGTCCTAAAATTAATAACTAATTTATACAAATAATTAAGTATTACATATTATAAAAAAATGAGAAGACAAATCATTCAGTTTTGAACTCTTTATTAAATACAGTCTCTACCTATACCTAAAGCCATTGATCCAGAAGAAGGCAAAAAACCTGGACACATTCAGCCAATTTGTGCCACAGGAAAAAAATTCCTTCTCGACCCCAAGAAAAGGCGATCAGTTCAAGAACCCTGGACCAAGGCTATACTACAACTAACTGAGCTATAGGACGGTTATATCATATAAGAACCCTTATGTGGAATTCATAAACTGGCCAACAGAAGAACTGGAATTAGGCCGGTGGTAGTATGGTACTTGTTTAGGCCTGTTGTTTGAAGACCAGAAATAGCCTTCGCTATTGCCCCAGACTAGGACAGATTTTGTATTTTATTACCTTTCAGAGCATCGCATCCCTGAAGAATGAAATCATTAGGGATGATCGAATACCACAAATATCCGTCTTCGCGAATATCCGACCAATAGGTCACTGCTATGTGAATATTCGATGCGCAATGTAAGTCTATGGGAAGCCCAAACAATTGTTATTCGGGTTATCCATAGACTTACATTGCATATCAAATATTCGCAAATAGTCAAATAGCGGCAACCTGTTTGCGAATTTTCGCAAAGTCAGATATTTGTGGTATTTGATCATCCCTAGAAATCATCCTTAGTGACTAAGTGAGTAAATTAAACGAAAAAAGTGCACGTTTGTTATGATGCTCAAGATGGGGACCAGAATGTGGACTAATAATAAAATAGGGAACATGATAGGAGACATATCTACAATACATACATTATTCTTATCTATCTAATATGATGACAACAGCTCTCCAGACCCGCAAACCACCACAAGGACCACTCCTGTCTAATCCCTGAAGAATGAAATCATCCTCAGTAACAATGTGAGGGGGCTAAGCGCCTCCTTTGATCTCAGAGTATAGACTCCCGGGAAAGAGTGCTGCTCAAACTGTTGGGGTGCAGATGTGGGACCCTATACCAGAGATGATGTCCTCCACCCAACTTTCAAAAAGCTGTAAGGGTCGTCAGTAGAGATGGGTAGTCGAGCTGGGCTATCAGACGGTCACCTCTGTAGCTGTAGTGTCATTTTTCGTATGGTCCCGATGTGTAAATTAAAAAAAGTACACGTTTGTTATAATGTACAAGATGGGGACCATAATGTGGACAAAATAATAAAATAGCGAACATGATAGGGGACATTTCTACAATACATACATTATTCTTATCTATATAATAGGATGACAACAGCTCTCCAGACCTGCATCCCACCACAAAGACCACTCCATCCCTGAAGAATGAAATCATCCTAAGTGACGAAGTGAGGGAATTCGTGCCAACCTGTGGTCTCAAGGCATTGTCTCTTATAAGAGTCCTGCTGAAGGTGATGGGGTACAACTGTGGGACCCTATACCAGAGATGATGTCCTCCACCCAACTTTCAGAAAGCTGTAAGGGTCTTCAGTAGAGATGGGTAGTCGAGCTGGGCTATCAGACGGTCACCTCTGTAGCTGTAGTGTCATTATTCGTATGGTCCCAATGTGTAAATTAAAAAAAAGTGCACCTTTGTTATAATGTACAAGATGGGGGCCATAATGTGGACAAAATAACAAAATAGGGAACATGATAGGGGACATTTCTACAATACATACATTTTTCTTATCTATATAATAGGATGACAACAGCTCTCCAGACCTGCATCCCACCACAAAGACCACTCCATCCCTGAAGAATGAAATCATCCTTGTGACGAAGTGAGGGACTTCGTGCCAACCTGTGGTCTCAAGGCATTGTCTCTTATAAGAGTCCTGCTCAAGGTGATGGGGTGCAACTGTGGGACCCTATACCAGAGATGATGTCCTCCACCCAACTTTCAAAAAGCTGTAAGGGTCTTCAGTAGAGATGGGTAGTCGAGCTGGGCTATCAGACGGTCACCTCTGTAGCTGTAGTGTCATTATTCATATGGTCCCAATGTGGAAATTAAAAAAAGTGCACATTTGTTATAATGTACAAGATGGCGACCATAATGTGGATAAAATAACAAAATAAGGAACATGATAGGGGACATTTCTAAAATACATACATTATTCTTATCTATATAATAGGATGACAACAGCTCTCCAGACCTGCATCCCACCACAAAGACCACTCCAGCCCTGAAGAATGAAATCATCCTTAGTGACGAAGTGAGGGACTTCGTGCCAACCTGTGGTCTCAAGGCATTGTCTCTTATAAGAGTCCTGCTCAAGGTGATGGGGTGCAACTGTGGGACCCTATACCAGAGATGATGTCCTCCACCCAACTTTCAAAAAGCTGTAAGGGTCTTCAGTAGAGATGGGTAGTCGAGCTGGGCTATCAGACGGTCACCTCTGTAGCTGTAGTGTCATTATTCGTATGGTCCCAATGTGTATATTAAAAAAAAGTGCACCTTTGTTATAATGTACAAGATGGGGACCATAATGTGGACAAAAAAAACAAAATAGGGAACATGATAGGGGACATTTCTACAATACATACATTATTCTTATCTATATAATAGGATGACAACAGCTCTCCAGACCTGCATCCCACCACAAAGACCATCCCAGCCCTGAAGAATGAAATTATCCTTAGCAACGAAGTGAGGGACTTCGTGCCAACCTGTGGCCTCAAGGCATTGTCTCTTATAAGAGTCCTGCTCAAGGTGATGGGGTGCAACTGTGGGACCCTATACCAGAGATGATGTCCTCCACCCAACTTTCAAAAAGCTGTAAAGGTCTTCAGTAGAGATGGGTAGTCGAGCTGGGCTATCAGACGGTCACCTCTGTAGCTGTAGTGTCATTATTCGTATGGTCCCAATGTGTAAATTAAAAAAAAGTGCACATTTGTTATAATGTACAAGATGGGGACCATAATGTGGACAAAATAACAAAATAGGGAACATGATAGGGGACATTTCTACAATACATACATTATTCTTATCTATATAATAGGATGACAACAGCTCTCCAGACCTGCATCCCACCACAAAGACCATCCCAGCCCTGAAGAATGAAATTATCCTTAGTAACGAAGTGAGGGACTTCGTGCCAACCTGTGGTCTCAAGGCATTGACTCTTATAAGAGTCCTGCTCAAGGTGATGGGGTGCAACTGTGGGACCCTATACCAGAGATGATGTCCTCCACCTAACTTTCAAAAAGCTGTAAGGGTCTTCAGTAGAGATGGGTAGTCGAGCTGGGCTATCAGACGGTCACCTCTGTAGCTGTAGTGTCATTATTCGTATGGTCCCAATGTGTATATTAAAAAAAAGTGCACCTTTGTTATAATGTACAAGATGGGGACCATAATGTGGACAAAAAAAACAAAATAGGGAACATGATAGGGGACATTTCTACAATGCATACATTATTCTTATCTATATAATAGGATGACAACAGCTCTCCAGACCTTCATCCCACCACAAAGACCACTCCAGCCCTGAAGAATGAAATCATCCTTAGTGACGAAGTGAGGGACTTCGTGCCAACCTGTGGTCTCAAGGCATTGTCTCTTATAAGAGTCCTGCTCAAAGTGATGGGGTGCAACTGTGGGACCCTATACCAGAGATGATGTCCTCCACCCAACTTTCAAAAAGCTGTAAGGGTCTTCAGTAGAGATGGGTAGTCGAGCTGGGCTATCAGACGGTCACCTCTGTAGCTGTAGTGTCATTATTCGTATGGTCCCAATGTGTATATTAAAAAAAAGTGCACCTTTGTTATAATGTACAAGATGGGGACCATAATGTGGACAAAAAAAACAAAATAGGGAACATGATAGGGGACATTTCTACAATACATACATTATTCTTATCTATATAATAGGATGACAACAGCTCTCCAGACCTGCATCCCACCACAAAGACCACTCCAGCCCTGAAGAATGAAATCATCCTTAGTGACGAAGTGAGGGACTTCGTGCCAACCTGTGGTCTCAAGGCATTGACTCTTATAAGAGTCCTGCTCAAGGTGATGGGGTGCAACTGTGGGACCCTATACCAGAGATGATGTCCTCCACCCAACTTTCAAAAAGCTGTAAGGGTCTTCAGTAGAGATGGGTAGTCGAGCTGGGCTATCAGACGGTCACCTCTGTAGCTGTAGTGTCATTATTCGTATGGTCCCAATGTGTATATTAAAAAAAGTGCACCTTTGTTATAATGTACAAGATGGGGACCATAATGTGGACAAAAAAAACAAAATAGGGAACATGATAGGGGACATTTCTACAATGCATACATTATTCTTATCTATATAATAGGATGACAACAGCTCTCCAGACCTGCATCCCACCACAAAGACCACTCCAGCCCTGAAGAATGAAATCATCCTTAGTGACGAAGTGAGGGACTTCGTGCCAACCTGTGGTCTCAAGGCATTGTCTCTTATAAGAGTCCTGCTCAAGGTGATGGGGTGCAACTGTGGGACCCTATACCAGAGATGATGTCCTCCACCCAACTTTCAAAAGCTGTAAGGGTCTTCAGTAGAGATGAGTAGTCGAGCTGGGCTATCAGACGGTCACCTCTGTAGCTGTAGTGTCATTATTCGTATGGTCCCAATGTGTAAATTAAAAAAAAGTGCACATTTGTTATAATGTACAAGATGGGGACCATAATGTGGACAAAATAACAAAATAGGGAACATGATAGGGGACATTTCTACAATACATACATTATTCTTATCTATATAATAGGATGACAACAGCTCTCCAGACCTGCATCCCACCACAAAGACCATCCCAGCCCTGAAGAATGAAATTATCCTTAGTAACGAAGTGAGGGACTTCGTGCCAACCTGTGGTCTCAAGGCATTGTCTCTTATAAGAGTCCTGCTCAAGGTGATGGGGTGCAACTGTGGGACCCTATACCAGAGATGATGTCCTCCACCCAACTTTCAAAAAGCTGTAAGGGTCTTCAGTAGAGATGGGTAGTCGAGCTGGGCTATCAGACGGTCACCTCTGTAGCTGTAGTGTCATTATTCGCATGGTCCCAATGTGTATATTAAAAAAAAGTGCACCTTTGTTATAATGTACAAGATGGGGACCATAATGTGGACAAAAAAAACAAAATAGGGAACATGATAGGGGACATTTCTACAATAAATACATTATTCTTATCTATATAATAGGATGACAACAGCTCTCCAGACCTGCATCCCACCACAAAGACCACTCCAGCCCTGAAGAATGAAATCATCCTTAGTGACGAAGTGAGGGACTTCGTGCCAACCTGTGGTCTCAAGGCATTGTCTCTTATAAGAGTTCTGCTCAAGGTGATGGGGTGCAACTGTGGGACCCTATACCAGAGATGATGTCCTCCACCCAACTTTCAAAAGCTGTAAGGGTCTTCAGTAGAGATGAGTAGTCGAGCTGGGCTATCAGACGGTCACCTCTGTAGCTGTAGTGTCATTATTCGTATGGTCACAATGTGTAAATTAAAAAAAAGTGCACATTTGTTATAATGTACAAGATGGGGACCATAATGTGGACAAAATAACAAAATAGGGAACATGATAGGGGACATTTCTACAACACATACATTATTCTTATCTATATAATAGGATGACAACAGCTCTCCAGACCTGCATCCCACCACAAAGACCATCCCAGCCCTGAAGAATGAAATTATCCTTAGTAACGAAGTAAGGGACTTCGTGCCAACCTGTGGTCTCAAGGCATTGACTCTTATAAGAGTCCTGCTCAAGGTGATGGGGTGCAACTGTGGGACCCTATACCAGAGATGATGTCCTCCACCCAACTTTCAAAAAGCTGTAAGGGTCTTCAGTAGAGATGGGTAGTCGAGCTGGGCTATCAGACGGTCACCTCTCTAGCTGTAGTGTCATTATTCGTATGGTCCCAATGTGTATATTAAAAAAAAGTGCACCTTTGTTATAATGTACAAGATGGGGACCATAATGTGGACAAAAAAAACAAAATAGGGAACATGATAGGGGACATTTCTACAATACATACATTATTCTTATCTATATAATAGGATGACAACAGCTCTCCAGACCTGCATCCCACCACAAAGACCACTCCAGCCCTGAAGAATGAAATCATCCTTAGTGACGAAGTGAGGGACTTCGTGCCAACCTGTGGTCTCAAGGCATTGTCTCTTATAAGAGTCCTGCTTAAGGTGATGGGGTGCAACTGTGGGACCCTATACCAGAGATGATGTCCTCCACTTAACTTTCAAAAAGCTGTAAGGGTCTTCAGTAGAGATGGGTAGTCGAGCTATGCTATCAGACGGTCACCTCTGTAGCTGTAGTGTCATTATTCGTATGGTCCCATTGTTTATATTAAAAAAAAGTGCACCTTTGTTATAATGTACAAGATGGGGACCATAATGTGGACAAAAAAAACAAAATAGGGAACATGATAGGGGACATTTCTACAATACATACATTATTCTTATCTATATAATAGGATGACAACAGCTCTCCAGACCTGCATCCCACCACAAAGACCACTCCAGCCCTGAAGAATGAAATCATCCTTAGTGACGAAGTGAGAGACTTCGTGCCAACCTGTGGTCTCAAGGCATTGTCTCTTTTAAGAGTCCTGCTCAAGGTGATGGGGTGCAACTGTGGGACCCTATACCAGAGATGATGTCCTCCACCTAACTTTCAAAAGCTGTAAGGGTCTTCAGTAGAGATGGGTAGTTGAGCTGGGCTATCAGACGGTCACCTCTGTAGCTGTAGTGTCATTATTTGTATGGTCTTAATGTGTATATTAAAAAAAAGTGCACCTTTGTTATAATGTACAAGATGGGGACCATAATGTGGACAAAATAACAAAATAGGGAACATGATAGGGGACATTTCTACATTACATACATTATTCTTATCTATATAATAGGATGACAACAGCTCTCCAGACCTGCATCCCACCACAAAGACCATCCCAGCCCTGAAGAATGACATTATCCTTAGTAACGAAGTGAGGGACTTCGTGCCAACCTGTGGTCTCAAGGCATTGACTCTTATAAAAGTCCTGCTCAAGGTGATGGGGTGCAACTGTGGGACCCTATACCAGAGATGATGTCCTCCACCCAACTTTCAAAAAGCTGTAAGGGTCTTCAGTAGAGATGGGTAGTCGAGCTGGGCTATCAGACGGTCACCTCTGTAGCTGAAGTGTCATTATTCGTATGGTCCCAATGTGTATATTAAAAAAAAGTGCACCTTTGTTATAATGTACAAGATGGGGACCATAATGTGGACAAAATAACAAAATAGGGAACATGATAGGGGACATTTCTACAATACATACATTATTCTTATCTATATAATAGGATGACAACAGCTCTCCAGACCTGCATCCCACCACAAAGACCACTCCATCCCTGAAGAATGAAATCATCCTAAGTGACGAAGTGAGGGACTTCGTGCCAACCTGTGGTCTCAAGGCATTGACTCTTATAAGAGTCCTGCTCAAGGTGATGGGGTGCAACTGTGGGACCCTATACCAGAGATGATGTCCTCCACCCAACTTTCAAAAGCTGTAAGGGTCTTCAGTAGAGATGGGTAGTCGAGCTGGGCTATCAGACGGTCACCTCTGTAGCTGTAGTGTCATTATTCGTATGGTTCCAATGTGTAAGTTATTTTGTTCTGTATAGTCAGTGTGTGATGACACATAAGGCACCAAATATAATAAACCGATAGTCCTATAATCTAACACTAATCTAAATCCTGGCCCTTTCTACATTCTTCAGTCTTCCTTTCTGGATCCAGATATACTTTCTAGAAAGAAAAAAAAAAAAAGGGTCAGGCAAAGGCCTAGAAATCTGAAGACTAATGTAAAAATTGAAGATGGACTTCAGTTGGTTGTGTTTATATCTTATCTGAGGTCCTTAAATGAGATTGTGACTAGATGCCCCATATGTGCACATATGTGAGAACAAATAATCTATTACAATCCACCATCTACCAATTTTTCAGATTATAATCACATATTACAATGCATACGTTACAACATTCCAAATGTAATGGTCCCAGTGATCCAAAATGGTGGAATTTGCTCCACATTTTTCAGTATCACTCACTACAAAATCTGTCAATCCGTATTATTTCAATTTTGCACCTTAATGATAAATGTGGGGCAGATTATGCCAGTGCAAGCATGGTAATACACTGCCCAATGTTAAATGAGATCAATGTTTCACATTTTTCAAGTCAAGTAAAAAAATTTTTTTGGAGAAAACTGGTATTTTTTAATCATGTTAAGAATGGTTGCAACCAACAGAAACTTAATTGATGTATTTTTAACACAGGTATTACCTGTCTACATTATGTGTTACCTTTATGTAGAAGTGCAGTATTAACCTCTTCACGACACATGACATATTGGATATGTCATGGATCGTGTCAGGTTAATCACCGCCAGCTGCTGTGGGCAGCCGGTGGAGCTCTCCGCACATGTCAGCTGATTTGAACGGCTGACACGTGTGTCTTGGAGGCTGGAGTGGATCCGCAATCCACCTTTGCCTGTTAACCCCTTAGATCGTACTTTCAAAATGTGAGCGCAATGTAAATGCCCGGCACGGTAAGCTTGTACTCACCCGCTGCCATCGGAAGTCACGTGGCATGATCACGTTCTGCCAATGGTTTCCATGGTAGCAAAGGGTCATGTAATGACTCCTGTAGGTATCATGAGTCATTTCCTCTTACTGCCAGCAGAGCACCATGTGTGAGAGGAGAGCAGCAGATTAAAACTGTGCATCTGCGATCTACAAAAATGAACCAGCAATCAGACTGCTGATCCTTATAGCCCTCTATGGGAACTAGTAAAATAAAAAAAAGTTAAAAAAAGTTTTAAAAATTAAAAAAACAAAAAAACCCATAATAGTTCAAATCACCCCCCATTCGCCCCATTAAAGATTAAAAGGTTAAAAAAATAAATATGCCCATATTCGGTATTGCCGAGTTCAGAAATGCCCAATCTGTCAAAATACAAAATCAATCTAATCGGTAAACGGTGTAGCGGCATAAAAATTCTAAATGCCAAAATTACGGTTTTTGGTTGCTGCAAATTTTGCGCAAAATGCAATAACAGGCGATCAAATGTAGCATCTGCGCAAATATGGTAGCGTTAAAAATGTCAGCTCGAGACGCAAAAAAATCCCCCATCACTGCGCCATAGAGCCCAAAAAATTAGAACGCTTAGGGTTTTGGAAAATGGTGCAAAAATTGTGCCACTTTTTTTGGGAAATACTTGAGAATTATTTTTTAACCCCTTAGATAATAATAAACCTATACATGTTTGCTATGTACGAACTTGTACCAACCTGAGGCATCACACCCACTCATCAGTTTTACCATATAGTGAACACTGTGAATAAAATATTCAAAAAACAATTGTGCAATCGCACTTTTTTATTTTGCAATTTTTCCACATTTGGAATTTTTTTGCTGTTTTCCAGTACATGGTAAAATTTATAATTTCATTTAAAAGTACAACTCGTCCCGCAAAAAATAAGCCCTTATATGGCAAGATTGACGGAAAAATTAAAAAGTTACGACTCTTTGAAGAAGGGGAGGAAAAAAAAATAACACTGGAAAAACGGAATATTGCCCCTGGGTAAAGGGTAGAGTTGAGCGCGGTTCGTGGTTCGTGGTTCTCCAGTTCTAGGCTCGAGTGATTTTGGGGCATGTTCTAGATCGAACTAGAACTCGAGCTTTTTGCAAAAGCTCGATAGTTCTAGAAACGTTCGAGAACGGTTCTAGCAGCCAAAAAACAGCTAAATCATAGCTTGGTTTCTGCTGTAATAGTGTAAGTCACTCTGTGAATCAAACTATTATCACATTTCAGTGTATAGTGTGCGTGAACAGCGCCTTCAGATCACTGCTGTTTCTATAATGGCGATCACCATTTTTTTTTTTTTTTTTCTTGTCTTCCTTCCCTAAGCGCGCGCGTCTTGTGGGGCGGTCCAGCATGTCAGCCAATCACAGACACACACACAGCTAAGTGGACTTTGAGCCAGAGAAGCAACGGCATGTGTGATAGGATCTGCATGTCACATGTCCCTGCATTATAAAACCGGACATTTTCCTCCAGGACGCCATTATCTGCCTTCTGCGTCTTTGGTGTCAGACATCACTGTCGCAGCTCCGTCCTCCTGAGTCCTATAGCCGATACAGCTGTATGCGCTGCATACACAGCGTTAGACAGCTTAGGGAGAGCACTTTATAGCAGTCCTTTTAAGGGCTCAAACCGGCAGGGTCAGAGAGCCATAGGTGACAGGTCCTGCAAACAGCAACAGCGTCTGTGTAGCCAAGGTCAGGGATTTCCTCCCTGCATTTCACCATTAGGAGGGAATAGAAAGGCAGGCTTCCATTCCTCTACCCAGAGCACCACAATCCTGCCACTGTACCCTCTTGTCCTCTGCACACTCCAACTCATTATAACTAAGCCATTATACTAGCAAACACTCAGTGTACCTAGTGGCATCCTATCTGTGGCTATTGGACTTTGCTATAGTCCCACTAGTGCAAAGACATTTGCAGAGCACGTCTGCCTGCATTGCACACTCCAACTTTTTTAAACTAAGCCATTATACTAGCAAACACTCAGTGTACCTAGTGGCATCCTAAACGTGGCTATTGGACTTTGCTATAGTCCCACTAGTGCAAAGACATTTGCAGAGCACGTCTGCCTGCATTGCACACTACAACTCATTGTTACTAAGCCATTATACTAGCAAACACTCAGTGTACCTAGTGGCATCCTATACGTGGCTATTGGACTTTGCTCTAGTCCCACTAGTGCAAAGACATTTGCAGAGCACGTCTGCCTGCATTGCACACTCCAACTTTTTTAAACTAAGCCATTATACTAGCAAACACTCAGTGTACCTAGTGGCATCCTAAACGTGGCTATTGGACTTTGCTATAGTCCCACTAGTGCAAAGACATTTGCAGAGCACGTCTGCCTGCATTGCACACTACAACTCATTGTTACTAAGCCATTATACTAGCAAACACTCAGTGTACCTAGTGGCATCCTATACGTGGCTCTTGTACTTTTGTCTATTCACAGTATTGGAACGATATTTGCAGCACGTCTGCCTGCATTGCACACTCTAACTTTTTTAAACTCAGCCATTATACTAGCAAACACTCACTGTACCTAGTTGTATCCTAAACGTGGCTATTGTACTTTTGTCAATTCACAGTATTGGAACGATATTTGCAGCACGTCTGCCTGCATTGCACACTCTAACTTTTTTAAACTCAGCCATTATACTAGCAAACACTCACTGTACCTAGTTGTATCCTAAACGTGGCTATTGTACTTTTGTCAATTCACAGTATTGGAACGTTATTTGCAGGACGTCTGCCTGCATTGCACACTCAAACTTTTTTAAACTCAGCCATTATACTAGCAAACACTCACTGTACCTAGTTGTATCCTAAACGTGGCTATTGTACTTTTGTCAATTCACAGTATTGGAACGATATTTGCAGCACGTCTGCCTGCATTGCACACTCAAACTTTTTTAAACTCAGCCATTATACTAGCAAACACTCACTGTACCTAGTTGTATCCTAAACGTGGCTCTTGTACTTTTGTCTATTCACAGTATTGGAACGATATTTGCAGCACGTCTGCCTGCATTGCACACTCTAACTTTTTTAAACTCAGCCATTATACTAGCAAACACTCACTGTACCTAGTTGTATCCTAAACGTGGCTATTGTACTTTTGTCTATTCACACTACTGCAAATCTATGTGCAGCACCTCTGCATGACAACCTCGTGCTCTGTTTTTAATAAGCTATAATGATAGCACAAAATACTGCCATTTTGTGGCATCATAGAACTGGCTGTTGTATTCCATTAGTGCCCCACTGGTGACAAGCTATTTCTAGCACCTCTACATCACACCCTCATGCACATTTTGCTACGCTAATGTTATAGCAAACTCATGGAATTCATTGCTGCATTTCATAATTCGGAGGGATAGAAAGTCAGGCTTCCTTTAGCTTTTCCTTCTGTTCATAGACAGCATCTCCAAGACAAATTTCCCCTCCACGTCTAAGTGTGGAGAGGCAGCTAGTGCGCATGCGTGTGCCGATGTACCCCAGCTGCAGCATAATTACAGTGTTTCGCCTAGTGAGTATGCTCAGCCTGACTGTGCCATTCCTGACGCTAAGTCTTCATTTCGGGATACAGCGCATGCTCCCATACTAAGTGTGAAAAGCCTCTTTGCACAGGTACTTGCATTCCGTGCCGGGTCTAAGTCCTGTTTTGTGCCTAGACACCATGCTAAAGCTGATAGTCTTTTTTCAGAGACTGTATTTCATGCTACTGAGCATGCTCAGGCACTTCCTGCATCAGAGACTAGGTCCGGTAATGAACTCTTTGGCCCTGGCCCTGATGTGGGGGTCCCATATAGACCACAGGGCATCAGGTGTCCTCCCAAATGGCTTGCAGAGGCACACACCTATGACTTGTCACCGCATTATTGATGCTCAGACGATGACTGGTGAGGTGTTTGGGTCATGGCAGCCATGAGGTCATCATTGAAGTTGCGTTTCCAAATAGGACGCTAGTTATGCCACTCATGACGTGTCACTCTACTTTTGTCTCCAGGAGGTGCATTGTGGTTCACCCTGGTTTGGGGCGGACCCAGGTTATAAAAGGGGCTGGAGCCAACAAGGAGGTGCGCAGTCTTCTATTATGCTCCGAAAGAGCACACCTCCATGTGTTGAACCCATTGCGGCTTTAGGCCAGAGGTAGGCAGGGATAGGGTGGTGGATGCAGGCCACCACCACAGTTGGTAACGCAGAACGGTTAAGACCAGCTCCTGTCCTAACAGTCCTGCTTGTGCAGCCCAGTGGCATTAACAGGCCTGCTGCTGCTGATGCGCCTGCTGTCCACAGGTGTGGCCCCTACGCACACGGTCAGCGTACTCAATGGCCCCTGTGTTGTTAACAGGGAGTTCCTGGGCTGGGTGGGCATGTGGACCCTGTGACGCTAACAGGGCTCACAGTCTCCAGATCCGAATGGCGTCTAACTCGGTTCAGGCTACTATTAGTTTCATAGCCACACAGCTCTGTATCCTCCACCAAACCTTCAAGTTGCCAACCTCTCCTTTTCCAACTGGGAGCACGGTGGACACTGACTGCTGATGGGGATATATACCTTTCTCTTTCTTTTCTTATTAATATTCGTTATATAGCGGTCACAGATTATATACCACTTTATCCAAATCTGCCAGTCCCACTGTAACAGATGTTGTTTCTTCAGCAAATGTTACAGTTGCTTAACCACCAAATCCACGGACCAAAATTTTTTTCCCCTTT
The DNA here is from genome assembly GCF_048569485.1 of Anomaloglossus baeobatrachus. Taxonomy (NCBI): domain Eukaryota; kingdom Metazoa; phylum Chordata; class Amphibia; order Anura; family Aromobatidae; genus Anomaloglossus; species Anomaloglossus baeobatrachus. Next base: position 86,313,428 of record NC_134359.1, on the reverse strand, counting down.
CCAACACACCTGTTCCCCTTTCCACCAGCATCTGTCCTTTTTCAACTCATTTTGGGATATGACCAAAAGTGCAACTGTGCAGGGACACCGTACTCAACGCCATCTCAGCACAGCAGCCATCCCTCGGTCCCTCCGATGTGGACAAGTAAAAGACCATTTCCTCCTAACCATGACAAAGCGTTGAGATTCACTCTGTGCAGCACTGGTGTTTAGTGGAAAAGTAGATCTAAGATTGCGTACCACATTCTGCAGATACTCCTGTATACGTGCGTCTATTTCTATGGCAGGAATTAGTTCGCCAAATTTTGTCTTGTACCGGGGATCTAACAGTGTGGCAACCCAGTATTCAGGATTACTTCAAATTCATACAATCCGAGGGTCATGTAGGTAGTGCAGCAAGAAGGCGCTCATGTGTCTTGTGCATCCAGGAGGACCAAGTCCTTGGTGTGTTGGTGGCAGAGAGGTGAGAATCGTGCATCCTTCCTCTGCCCTCTACCCACAACCTCGCACAACCGAAATGTGAGCAAGCTCTCACTCATCTGCTGAGTCTTCCATGCCCATCGCCAGTTCGTCCTCCATTTCTTCATGGGCTCCTGCACTTTCATCAACACTTTTTGCTGATACTATGCGCCCTTGTTAATCCCTCTCCCTCACCATGACTGCCGCATAGGTGCCGCTGACCATCTGGACCTCGTAGATCTTGTTATCCCTTCCGCATATGACTCCTCCTGTACTTCCTCCCTTCCTCTTGTCCCAACACCTGACTCCGAATAATAATTACAGTGTGCTCCATCATGTAGATGACCAGAATTGTCACGCTGAGAATGACATTGCCAGTGCTAAACATCTTCGTCGACATTTCAAAACTGTGTAGCAGGGTGCATAGGTCCTTGATCTGACACCACTCCAGCAGCGTGATCTGCACCACCTCTGGATCAAGTTATCCCAGGCTATATGTCTTACCGTATTTCAGCAGGGCTCTGCGGTGCTGCCACACACGCTGCAACATGTGCAGATTCCAATTCCTGCGTGTCGGAATGTGAAGCCCCACTAGTGCAGTGTCGGTGCATTACCTTCAGGGACTCCACTCGGCTGGATCTTGTCCGGTCACAGGTAGGAAATCTTCTTTAGGATAGTCGTGACGCCACTCTCAGAATTGCGGTTAATGGGAACCGCCACTGCAGGTTGAGGGATGCCTGGGGCTGATGGTGGGTGCAGTCGGTTGTAATAGCCTCCTGAGAGTGAGGCAAGCCCCAGGGCCCTGTGTAGGTGTGTGGAACCACAAGGCGCAGAATAACTCAGCACAAGCAGAATGTCTTTCAAGGCTTTACTCACAGTTGATGGCAGGGTGAGTAACCCGGGCGTAGCTGGGATGAACCAGGCTGGAACCAGGTGTCCTTCAGGCTGCCTGATGAGGGTGACTACCGACTCGCCTTCCTTAGCCCTTCAGTGGTTTGTGGCAACCCCGACTTTGAGTCCCTAGGGGGGTCACCCAGGGAAGTAACTACTCCCCTCGTTAGTTTTAGGTCCGTTTTGCTTGTAGCCTGGACCAGCTCACTCCAGCTGCTTGCCTCCTGCGAACTATGGGCCCTAGCTGTGGCTACGTGGCTGCAGACTCTGTGGTGTTATCTTGGAGGTATAAAATGCCCCCTCATGCAGGTTTGGCAGAGAAAGGTAGATCTATCCCTGCACTGGGACCTGCTACCCGTTCGGGCCTGGTTCTCTCTGACAGTCTCCTTACTCTCCACACGTTGCTTTCTCTTAGCTATGTGCAGATTCCGGGCAGCACTCTCAGTTGACCGTTCTCCCCCGTCGGTAGTCACTGCGCGTACGCTGTCAGCTTGTGCCAGACTCCAGGGTCTGCTGCAGACGTCTGCTCACCCTGAGCTGCACTCACTAACTGGCTCACTGTTTCCTCCTCTCCTGTTCTTGCCTACGTCACCTAGCAACCAGGCTCTCTACCACACCCCTTGAGTGGAGATGGAGGCCGTGCCCATGCTTCGCCCCCTCCTGGGATCCCCAGGGGTCCTAATGTGGCTTCCTCTCCTTCCCGCCGTCTCTGAACGCTTCCGCCTTCTTCACTTGCGAGGTCAGAACCCTGCAGGGGATCTCTGGGTAGCCACACCTCTTCGTGGGCGGTAACTTCGCCCAGCGCGGGCTGCTGTTGTTTTTCAGCGCGCTTTTCATGGTGGCAATATGGCGGCGCTTCCAATTTTTCAAGCGGACCGCCTAGGCACATGGTCACCTGTCTGAACAGGTCTAGTCCTTATCCTGTTCGTGACGCCAGATGTGAAGCCCCACTAGTGCAGTGTCGGTGCATTACCTTCAGGGACTCCACTCGGCTGGATCTTGTCCGGTCACAGGTAGGAAATCTTCTTTAGGATAGTCGTGACGCCACTCTCAGAATTGCGGTTAATGGGAACCGCCACTGCAGGTTGAGGGATGCCTGGGGCTGATGGTGGGTGCAGTCGGTTGTAATAGCCTCCTGAGAGTGAGGCAAGCCCCAGGGCCCTGTGTAGGTGTGTGGAACCACAAGGCGCAGAATAACTCAGCACAAGCAGAATGTCTTTCAAGGCTTTACTCACAGTTGATGGCAGGGTGAGTAACCCGGGCGTAGCTGGGATGAACCAGGCTGGAACCAGGTGTCCTTCAGGCTGCCTGATGAGGGTGACTACCGACTCGCCTTCCTTAGCCCTTCAGTGGTTTGTGGCAACCCCGACTTTGAGTCCCTAGGGGGGTCACCCAGGGAAGTAACTACTCCCCTCGTTAGTTTTAGGTCCGTTTTGCTTGTAGCCTGGACCAGCTCACTCCAGCTGCTTGCCTCCTGCAAACTATGGGCCCTAGCTGTGGCTACGTGGCTGCAGACTCTGTGGTGTTATCTTGGAGGTATAAAATGCCCCCTCATGCAGGTTTGGCAGAGAAAGGTAGATCTATCCCTGCACTGGGACCTGCTACCCGTTCGGGCCTGGTTCTCTCTGACAGTCTCCTTACTCTCCACACGTTGCTTTCTCTTAGCTATGTGCAGATTCCGGGCAGCACTCTCAGTTGACCGTTCTCCCCCGTCGGTAGTCACTGCGCGTACGCTGTCAGCTTGTGCCAGACTCCAGGGTCTGCTGCAGACGTCTGCTCACCCTGAGCTGCACTCACTAACTGGCTCACTGTTTCCTCCTCTCCTGTTCTTGCCTACGTCACCTAGCAACCAGGCTCTCTACCACACCCCTTGAGTGGAGATGGAGGCCGTGCCCATGCTTCGCCCCCTCCTGGGATCCCCAGGGGTCCTCCCAAAGGTACACGTGTGAGACCTGATCACTATGCGCCTGTGTAGTCACACCTCGGTCAGCCTTCTGGATTACCTGTGTTGCACTGCTCCCAGTGTGGGTGTAGTACTCAGTGGTGCCTGACCAGGTCAGGGGCGCCACAGGAACATCGCATTTCCGGCGTTTAACTGCCAGACCCTAAGACTTCCGGAGTGATGAAAGTTGTTGAGCTGCTGTGTGCGCACGATGGAAGTGAGCACATAGCGAGCGTGCCCGCTGCACAAGGCCATGTAGGCCGTGATGGTGTTTTAAAAATTGCTGGAGAATTCGGTTCAACACGTGAGCCATAAAAGGCACGTGTGTCACATTGCCCTGAGGATGGCCCGCAGCCAGGTTTGCATCATTGCCGCACACGGCTGTTAAGTCACCAACGGAGTCCGCTCCGTCAATTTGTACTCCGGTCGCCAGGTGACAACGTGTTCCTTTCATGAATAGTGCTGATGATGGGAGAGTAGTCGATGCCAGCGGCGCAGGTGGACGCAGGTTATGCTCACCCACTGGGCTGCATTACCTTGACAGATGCAGAATCTCTGGCTGAATGTAGCTGGTGGGTATCTCACAGATGAAATACCATCATTCAGCTACAACCAATGGGAAGACACCACACCCTTTTTTATGCCCATCCTGTCTGCAGACCACTGCCAGACATAGCTATGAACCTCTGGTTAATTTTACCCCCAGTTCAGTTTTATGATTTTGTGTGCTTGTTACCTGACTACTTTTCCTGCTTGCTGTTTATGTACCTTGTTGGCCGATCCGCATTTCACCTCTGCTTGTTTTCTGATTAAGTCCTGGCCGTCCCATTCTGTTCCTGTTCCTCAATTAATGTTTTGACCCTGCCTTACTACTATTCTCTGTAATAGCGGTGTGACTCACATTTCCCATACATTTCAAAGTAAAACTTTGACCGCCTGATGGCATTGAGCTCTGCTGCCAGCATAGTAAGGAGGTGTGTGGTAGTCCTTGTGCACAGTTGCAAGGAAGGGTGGCCTGACCACACAGGGTTTGCGCCAAGGTAGAGGACCCACACGAGGTTGAAGAGGCAGAAGCAGTGTATTAACTTCTACATACAGAACAAGGATTGAAACAACTCGTGGGGACGGCAAGACTTGTACAGCAGACCCTTCTCCATCTCTCACCATAGTTTGCCAGTGCCCAGTCAGTGACATGTAATGACCCTGTCTATGCTTACTGGTCCAAGTATCTGTGTTGAAATGCACCCTGTCGCACACAGATTTTATCAAGGAAGTGGTGATGTTGTGTGCGACATGCTGGTGTAGCGCGGGCACACCTTTCTTAGAGAAGTAGTGGCGACTAGGCATCTGGTACTGGGGCACAGCGACAGATATAAGGTCTGTAAAATCCTGTGTGTCCACTAGGCGGAAAGGCAGCATTTCTGTAGCCAACAGCTTACAGAGGGATAGAGTCAACCTCTTCGCTTTGTCATGGGTCGCAGAAAGTGGCCTTTTATTTGACCACATCTGAGGGACAGAGATCTGGCTGCTGTCTGTAGACGGTGTTGAGTAGGGTGTCCCTGTAAAAATGCAGGTTTGTGAGAAAAGTGCAGGCGGAGACATGATGTTGCCTTCATCTTGCCTTCAGATCTGTTCATCTTGTATCATTTTTAAAAAACACAGCAAGCAAGGGTTACTCCAAGCGGAGTCTACCTTTTTTCCCAAAATTGGGCACACAGACACCCCATCAGTGGCAGCACTTGTGCCCTAGTTGCAAACAGGATGTTTTGATTTGCATCAAGCACATTCCAAATCCACAAGCATTTACTCTCCCCAGGATGACACAGGGGTAGTAAATTCCTTCTGGATCCATGACTTGTTCATTTTGATGAACGTCAGTCTGTCCACATTGTCACTGGACAGACGCGTGCGCTTATCTGTCAGCACACACCCAGCAGCACTGAAGACACGTTCAGAGACAACGCTGGCAGCTGGACACGACAAAATCTTCAAGGCGTAACTGGAGAGCTCTTGACATTTTTCTAGATTTGAAGCACAAAAGGAGCAAGGCTCCATTTGCAAAGTCATTGCATCGATGTTCATTTGGAGATACTCCTGTATCATCCTCTCCATCCGTTGACTATGTGTCAGACTTGTTGTCTCTGGTGGCCTTGCAAAGGAGGGTCTAAAAAAATTATGAAAAGATTCCATAAAATTGCTGTTACCAGCTCCAGATACGGTCCTACTGGTACGGGTAGACTGTTAAAGATGACGAGGCCGTCCCATGTTTGTCAAGTTACAACTGGGAGAATCACTCCCTTCACCTGCACGGTTGTTTGGTGGAAAAGCCGAGCTAAGATCGAGTAACAGCTTCTGCTGATACTCCTGCATACGTGCGTCCCTTTCTATGGGTGGAATTATGTCACAAAATTTGGACTTGTCCCGGGGATCTAATAGTGTGGCAAGCCAGTAGTCATCATCACTTCTAATTTTGACAATACGAGGGTCATGTTGGAGGTAGTGCAACAAGAAGGCACTCATGTGTCTTGCGCAGCCATGCGGACCAAGTCCACGCTGTGTTTGTGGCATAGAGGTGCTAACCGTTCTTTCTTCCTCTGTCATCTCCCCCCAACCTCTTTCAACTGAAATTTGACCAAGGTCCCCCTCATCTGCTGAGACTTCCATGTCCATGGACAGTTCGTCCTCCATATCTTCATGTCCTTCTGCACCTTCCTCAACATCTCGCCTGCTACCATGCGCCCTTGTTGATCCCTGTCCCCCATGGTCCCATGCCTGCCGCGTTGGTGATGATGAACGTCTGGACCTTGGTGATGTTGTTGTGTCTTGCGCATATGAATCCTCCTGTAGTTCCTCCCCTTCCTGTTGTCCCACCCCCTGACTACGAATAGTGTTTAGCGTGTGCTCCAGCATGTAAATGACTGTAATCGTCATGCTGATAATGGCATTGTCAGCGCTAAACATATTCGTCGCCATGTCGAAACTGTGCAGAAGGGTGCATAGGTCCTTGATCTGAGATCACTCCATCAGGGTGATCTGCCCCACTTCTGCATCTCGTTGGCCCAGGCTATACATCATGACGTATTGCACCAGGGCTCGCCGGTGCTGCCACAGTCACTGTAACATGTGGAGAGTTGAATTCCAGCGTGTCGCCACATCGCATTTCAGGCGATGAACCGGCAGGCCGAAAGACTTCTGGAGCGATGCAAGTCGCTCAGCTGCGGCGGTTGAACGGCGGAAGTGAGCACTGCAGACAGTTTCCGTGCCCTGGTCAGAAGGCCATCTAGGCCGGGATAGTGTGTTAAAAATTGCTGGACAACAAGGTTCAACACGTGAGCCATACAAGGCACGTGTGTCACCTTGCCCAGGCGAAGGGCCGCACCCAGGTTTGCAGCATTGTCGCACACGGCCTTACCAGGCTGCAGGTTGAGTGGAGACAACCATTTATCAAAATCAGTCTCCAGAGCTGCCCACAACTCAGTCGCTGTGTGACTCCTATTTCAAAGACATGTCAAGCTAAAGACCGCCTGATGCCGTTGCGCTCTGCTGCCAGCATAGTAATGAGGGGTGCGTGATTCCTTCTGCGCAGTGAGAACGCTGGTGGCCTGACCAGGCAGGCTTGGGGCGGAGGTGGAGGACCCAGATGAGGTGGAGGATGCAGAAGCAGTGGCGGAACTTGGACAGACAGAGGATTGACACACAAGTTGTGGGGACGGCAAGACTTGTGCAGCAGACCCTTCACCATCTATCACCATAGTTACCCAGTGGCCAGTCAGCGACATGTAACGTCCCTGTCCATGCTTACTGGTCCAAGTATCGGTGGTGAAATGCACCCGTTCACACACAGAGTTTCTCAAGGAAGCGGTGATGTTGTGTGCGACATGCTGGTGTAGCGCGGGCACACCTTTCTTAGAGAAGTAGTGGCGACTAGGCATCTGGTACTGGGGCACAGCGACAGATATAAGGTCTCTAAAATCCTGTGTGTCCACTAGGCGGAAAGGCAGCATTTCTGTAGCCAACAGCTTACAGAGGGATAGAGTCAACCTCTTCGCTTTGTCATGGGTCGCAGGAAGTGGCCTTTTATTTGACCACATCTGAGGGACAGAGATCTGGCTGCTGTGTGTAGACGGTGTTGAGTAGGGTGTCCCTGGAAAAATGCAGCTTTGTGAGGAAAGTGCAGGCGGAGACATGATGTTGCCTTCATCCAAAGTTGGTGCTATCGATGTCTGAGAGAGCTGTACACACTCACTTGTTTCCCCTTCCAAACCAACTGACGACCTACCAAGCAAACTGCCTGTTGCGGTTACAGTGGTGGAAGTTGTGGGTGGAAAAACAGGTGTGACAGCTGTCCCCACAGTCCTAGAAGATGACGAGCGCGCGGATGCCCTGGAAGGGGCAGGCGGTGGATGGTTGGCTCCACTAGGCCGCATTGCAGCACGGTGAGCTTCCCACCAGGCCATATGATATTTATTCATGTGACGATTCATGGAAGAAGTTGTCAAACTGCTGAGGTTTTGACCTCTACTAAGATAACCATGCCAAATGTTACAGATCACATAATTTGGCCGATCTTTTTTTATGTCAAAAAAGGACCAGGCTAGGCAAGGCTTAGAGGCCATGCGACCTGTTGATCCACCCCGAATAATGCTCAGAGGCAGAGTGGTGGCTGAGGATGCAGTTGTAGACGTGCTACCAGTGCTCCGACTGTGTCCAGGAAGGCGCCAGGTTACTTAGACGTCGGTTGCATCCTCCTCCACCGCCTCTGTTGACCTCCTCGAGTGTCTGACTGTGGGTTGACAGTAGGTGGGATCTAGAACTTCATCATCAATTGTTGTGTTTGCACTCCCCTCCCCCTCAGACCGAGTTTCTTCTTGCCCTGACCGAATATTTAAGTTGTCATCCCAATCGGGTATCTGCGTCTCATCTTCATCAGTATGTTCCTCATTGCCTATAACCACAGTTGTTGGAAAGGCAGCATTTTGGTAGCCAACAGTTTGCATATGATGAAAGTCAACCTCCAAGCCATGTCATGCCCTTCTAAAAGCATGTAAAACACAGCGAGGGGACTCCAACCACAGTCTCCCTCGTTGCCACTAACTGGGCCACACACACCCCACTTGACTGGCATCGGTTGAGCCCCCTTTTGAAAAAGAAAAAGATGCTTTGCATGAAGCACTCTCAAAAATACGCGTGCCTTTCCCGTCCCCTGGCTGACCCAGGGGAAGAAAAGTCCTCTGAGAGCCATGACTTGTTCATCTTAATTCTTTTCGAAACACAGCGAGGGGACTCCAACCACAGTCTCCCTCGTTGCCACTAACTGGGCCACACACACCCCACTTGACTGGCATCGGTTGAGCCCCCTTTTGAAAAAGAAAAAGATGCTTTGCATGAAGCACTCTCAAAAATACGCGTGCCTTTCCCGTCCCCTGGCTGACCCAGGGGAAGAAAAGTCCTCTGAGAGCCATGACTTGTTCATCTTGGTTCTTTTCGAAACACAGCGAGGGGACTCCAACCACAGTCTCCCTCGTTGCCACTAACTGGGCCACACACACCCCACTTGACTGGCATCGGTTGAGCCCCCTTTTGAAAAAGAAAAAGATGCTTTGCATGAAGCACTCTCAAAAATACGCGTGCCTTTCCCGTCCCCTGGCTGACCCAGGGGAAGAAAAGTCCTCTGAGAGCCATGACTTGTTCATCTTGGTTCTTTTCGAAACACAGCGAGGGGACTCCAACCACAGTCTCCCTCGTTGCCACTAACTGGGCCACACACACCCCACTTGACTGGCATCGGTTGAGCCCCCTTTTGAAAAAGAAAAAGATGCTTTGCATGAAGCACTCTCAAAAATACGCGTGCCTTTCCCGTCCCCTGGCTGACCCAGGGGAAGAAAAGTCCTCTGAGAGCCATGACTTGTTCATCTTGGTTCTTTTAGAAACACAGCGAGGGGACTCCAACCACAGTCTCCCTCGTTGCTACTAATTGGGCCACACACACCCCACTTGACTGGCATCGGTTGACCCCACTTTTGAAAAAGAAAAAGATGCTTTGCATGAAGCACTCTCAAAAATACGCGTGCCTTTCCCGTCCCCTGGCTGACCCAGGGGAAGAAAAGTCCTCTGAGAGCCATGACTTGTTCATCTTGGTTCTTTTAGAAACACAGCGAGGGGACTCCAACCACAGTCTCCCTCGTTGCCACTAATTGGGCCACACACACCCCACTTGACTGGCATCAGTTGACCCACATTTTCAAGATGAAAAAGATGCTTTGCATGAAGCACTCTCAAAAATACGCGTGCCTTTCCCGTCCCCTGGCTGACCCAGGGGAAGAAAAGTCCTCTGAGAGCCATGACTTGTTCATCTTGGTTCTTTTAGAAACACAGCGAGGGGACTCCAACCACAGTCTCCCTCGTTGCTACTAATTGGGCCACACACACCCCACTTGACTGGCATCGGTTGACCCCACTTTTGAAAAAGAAAAAGATGCTTTGCATGAAGCACTCTCAAAAATACGCGTGCCTTTCCCGTCCCCTGGCTGACCCAGGGGAAGAAAAGTCCTCTGAGAGCCATGACTTGTTCATCTTGGTTCTTTTAGAAACACAGCGAGGGGACTCCAACCACAGTCTCCCTCGTTGCTACTAATTGGGCCACACACACCCCACTTGACTGGCATCGGTTGACCCCACTTTTGAAAAAGAAAAAGATGCTTTGCATAAAGCACTCTCAAAAATACGCGTGCCTTTCCCGTCCCCTGGCTGACCCAGGGGAAGAAAAGTCCTCTGAGAGCCATGACTTGTTCATCTTGGTTCTTTTAGAAACACAGCGAGGGGACTCCAACCACAGTCTCCCTCGTTGCTACTAATTGGGCCACACACACCCCACTTGACTGGCATCGGTTGACCCCACTTTTGAAAAAGAAAAAGATGCTTTGCATGAAGCACTCTCAAAAATACGCGTGCCTTTCCCGTCCCCTGGCTGACCCAGGGGAAGAAAAGTCCTCTGAGAGCCAAGACTTGTTCATCTTGGTTCTTTTAGAAACACAGCGAGGGGACTCCAACCACAGTCTCCCTCAATGCCACTAATTGGGCCACACACACCCCACTTGACTGGCATCAGTTGACCCACATTTTCAAGATGAAAAAGATGCTTTGCATGAAGCACTCTCAAAAATACGCGTGCCTTTCCCGTCCCCTGGCTGACCCAGGGGAAGAAAAGTCCTCTGAGAGCCATGACTTGTTCATCTTGGTTCTTTTAGAAACACAGCGAGGGGACTCCAACCACAGTCTCCCTCGTTGCTACTAATTTGGCCACACACACCCCACTTGACTGGCATCGGTTGACCCCACTTTTGAAAAAGAAAAAGATGCTTTGCATGAAGCACTCTCAAAAATACGCGTGCCTTTCCCGTCCCCTGGCTGACCCAGGGGAAGAAAAGTCCTCTCAGAGCCATGACTTGTTCATCTTGGTTCTTTTAGAAACACAGCGAGGGGACTCCAACCACAGTCTCCCTCGTCGCCACTAATTGGGCCACACACACCCCACTTGACTGGCATCAGTTGACCCACATTTTCAAGATGGAAAAGATGCTTTGCATGAAGCACTCTCAAAATTACGCGTGCCTTTCCCGTCCCCTGGCTGACCCTATATAAAAACAAGCCGACTGACCCCGGCTTGGCATCGTGTCTGGATGTTATTTCATATAGGTTGTACAGGATTGCCGGTCTCTAATTCATGATGCATCAAGCTACTGGCATATTCCCTTTAAAGTCATTAAAAGAGGAAATATTTCCCCTTTCCGATAATAAGAATTGAATTCTTCCTATAGATATCTGCATTTATGTAACACCTGCTCCAGAAAGATATATGTTAGTTATTGTCGGGCTCGTCTCTGCTGTGTAAGATAAATATTTCCTAACGTTTATCTGAAATTACAGCTTTCTTATTGTCTGTTCAGAAGAGATTTTTTATTTTTGCTCTTTGTATTTACTTTTTCAAACTTAGAGCATGATGCAGATATCTCCTTTTATTAATATATGGATTTTCTTCAGTTTTAGACATTCAAATTAAACATTCAAATGTCTTAAATAACATGGGAAAAAAACCTTTCTATAAAGTTATATAAAGACTATTATACTGTATATTATCCTACACCCACCAGAGAAAAAGGACCAGGCCATGATCCTACGTAGTGTAAACTCTGAATATCTCCCATTGGGGTTAATCTGCAGGTTAATAGTATTCTGAACCTGTCCGGCGCCTGAACATTAAACCCCGCTGCCGGGAGGAAATTAGCTTTAATCCTCCCAGCAGCATTCTTATATCAGTCACGGGGACAGCACCGGTGCGGGTTCAGTCACCGGACTGTGTATGGAAAGTGGCAACTGAAACCACACCAGCCGCATTGTCACTGTCAGTCAGTGCGGTGGGTCATATTACAGCCGCCTCTTTCCATATCAGAGCGGTGACTGACGTCAACGCCACCCCCATTACTGAAACCGGAATGCTGCCAGGATGTCATGGGGTATGTAGCAATGGAAGCGGGGCTCTTGAGCTGACCCTAAGACTGGGGCTCCTGCGCTGTCCTTTATCTCGAAGGTATTCTCACACAGGAACACACAGACAGACAAAGAGACATACAGAGACAGAGATATAGAGACAGAGACGTACACACAGAGAAAGAGACACACACAGGAACACACACAGGGACACACAGACAGACACAGAGACAGAGATACAGAGACAGAGAGACACACACAGAGACAGAGACCCACACACAAACAGAGACACACACAGACAGAGACACACACAGGGACACACAGACAGACACAGAGACAGAGATACAGAGACAGAGAGACACACACAGAGACAGAGACCCACACACAAACAGAGACACACACAGACAGAGACACACACAGGGACACACAGACAGACACAGAGACAGACACAGAGACACACACAGAGACACACACACAGAGACAGAGAGACACACACAGAGACACACACAGAGACACACACACACAAACAGAGACACACAGTGACAGAGACACAGACAGAGACACACAGACAGAGACACACATACACATAGAAACAGAGGCACAGAGAGAGAGAGAGAGACACACAGGGACACACACACAAAGACACACACAGAGACACATACAGAGACAGACACACACAGAGTCATAGACAAACAGAGACAGAAACACACAGAGATAGAAACACACAGACACACAGATAGACTGACAGAGAGATAGAGTGAGAGAGACTGATAGACACTTAGTTACTATCCCAGGCAACGCCAGGTACTACAGCTAGTATGTTATATTTTCCTGTGGGCTGCAGGATCCTGTGTTCAGGGATGTGAGGGTTAATGTGACCCCCTGGCACAGCCAGGTTGTCACAGAAAGGGTTAATCCTCCTTGGTAATTTGATCTCACACCGGTGCAGCCAGACAAGCCACAGCCCCAGTGTAGGAGAAAAGCAGGGCAGAGGGGAGGGGCTGGGGCAGAGAGTGTGTGGAGAACAGACAGGACAGAGGTCTGAAGTTGTAGCTCCCGGCTGGGAGTGAAGGGTGCTCTGAGAGGGCCGGGACAGGCCGTAGTGAGGAAGGGGCCAGAACAGGTAGCCGGAGCAGGGCGGTGGCCCCTCGGTGCCTGGGTACCCGGATCACTACAGGGGAGTGGATTCCCCGTTCCCGGCTGAGGAGCAGTGGAAGAGAGAGGAGAGAAAGGCACTTGGCTGCAGGGAAGAACAACAAGGAGCTGCTGCACCGTGTGTGGGACAATAACACCCCCGTACCGAAGGCTGCGGACACCGGCAATTCCTAGTTTACCAGTGACTCCGTGTGACTTTCTTGTGAGTACACCCGTGCCCTCGGGCACCGCACCGCAGCACTGCGCCCTGCTCCCTGCATACCCCATCACCGGGCCCCGGGACTACCAACCCCCTACCCACGGAGGGGAGAAATAACATCTAGCTGCCCCATACCGTTGCTCCAGGGATCCCCGTCCAAAGCAGCGGTGGTGTTCCAACTTCACCACAACTGTGGGTGGCGTCACGGACAATCTCCCTTACCCAAATCCCCTTTTACTGTGGAGCCTGGGATCACAGACCGGGTCACGCTACCGTGATACCCGCAGGAGTGACCCTGTGGCCCGGATCTGAGTACCCCTGGTCCCCGGGCGACACATTTGGCGTCACGAACAGGATCCGACCGCTCTGCCGTTTGGTAGAGGTGCGCCTTGTTACCGCCGGAGGTGTCCGGCCGAAAGTTTGCAAAGCCGCCATTTTGGGCGCGAAAATCTCCCGCCCAGCACCTTCTTCCCCAAGCGTTGGGCGCGAAAAAGAGGCTCCGCCCCCGAGAACGCGGGCGGAAGTGAAGCTCCGGAGGACCGGAAGCGAAAGGGAAATTTTAAAAGCTGCTGGAAGGACTGCTCCCGAGTACCAAGGGGGAGCAAGAAGACGGAACCGCAGTTTATGTGACTAAGACTGTGGAAGCAGGGACGCCAGGACTCTGCCAGCATTTGGTTCCTGGAAGAGGCCGCCGCAGCGATGCACCGACCCGTTACCCCTGTTACCGGTAGCGGAGCCCGCAGCGCTTGTTGGGGAGGACCCAGGCCTGGGGTCCCCAGGCCTCACCTTTGTCACCACCCTGCCACCGGCCCCGGCAGTCCGCCCGGCCGCGACGGAGATGACGACGGCTCCGGCAGTCCGCCCGGCCGCAACGGCAGCGAAGTACTGGTCCCGTTGACCGATCTGGAGCCGTTTCTGGACTGGGGTCAAGGGGTGCTGCCTGGGTTTTAGGGGCAGCACCAAGGCTAGGTTGTTTGGGGTGGGTGACTAAAGGACCTGTTACGTTGCCATTATTGAAAATGCATGTGTGAAAATGTTTAAAATGTTTTACCCTTTTTCCCAGTTTAATAAATGTTGGTGTCTCGACGGCCCGAGGACGGGCTGTGTTTTACCAAGGGGGAGTGTGACCCCCTGGCACAGCCAGGTTGTCACAGAAAGGGTTAATCCTCCTTGGTAATTTGATCTCACACCGGTGCAGCCAGACAAGCCACAGCCCCAGTGTAGGAGAAAAGCAGGGCAGAGGGGAGGGGCTGGGGCAGAGAGTGTGTGGAGAGCAGACAGGACAGAGGTCTGAAGTTGTAGCTCCCGGCTGGGAGTGAAGGGTGCTCTGAGAGGGCCGGGACAGGCCGTAGTGAGGAAGGGGCCAGAACAGGTAGCCGGAGCAGGGCGGTGGCCCCTCGGTGCCTGGGTACCCGGATCACTACAGGGGAGTGGATTCCCCGTTCCCGGCTGAGGAGCAGTGGAAGAGAGAGGAGAGAAAGGCACTTGGCTGCAGGTAAGAACAACAAGGAGCTGCTGCACCGTGTGTGGGACAATAACACCCCCGTACCGAAGGCTGCGGACACCGGCAATTCCTAGTTTACCAGTGACTCCGTGTGACTTTCTTGTGAGTACACCCGTGCCCTCGGGCACCGCACCGCAGCACTGCGCCCTGCTCCCTGCATACCCCATCACCGGGCCCCGGGACTACCAACCCCCTACCCACGGAGGGGAGAAATAACATCTAGCTGCTCCATACCATTGCTCCCGGGATCCCCGTCCAAAGCAGCGGTGGTGTTCCAACTTCACCACAACTGTGGGTGGCGTCACGGACAATCTCCCTTACCCAAATCCCCTTTTACTGTGGAGCCTGGGATCACAGACCGGGTCACGCTACCGTGATACCCGCAGGAGTGACCCTGTGGCCCGGATCTGAGTACCCCTGGTCCCCGGGCGACACATTAACACCTAGCTAGCTAGGGAGAGGAAGGAGCATTAGAGTCAGGAGAAGAGAAAGGAGCATTAAAGGCAGGAAGAGAGGAAGGAGCATTAGAGTTGTCGCGGGCGGAGGAGGGGACGCCGCGCCTTCCCTACTGCTCGGGTCCGGCTGCCGCGGCTGCTGTGGCCTGCCGCTGCTTGGTGGCTCGAGCGATGGGCCGGATCCCGGGGACTCGAGCGGCGCTCTTCGTCCGTGAGTGAAAAGGGGATTGGGTTGTTGGGATAGTGTATTGTCCGTGACGCCACCCACGGTTGTGGTGATTTGTTAACACCACCGCTGCTCTGTATGGGGAGCCCGGGAGTGATGGTGTGGAGCAGCCAGTTGTTGATGTGCCCCTCCGTGGGTAGGGGTTGTGGTGCTCCCGGGGCCCGATGATGGGATTGGAATGGTGGACAGGCGGGTATGGGGCCTGTGGAGGTACAGGGGCACAGGGGCAGCGCTGTGCCGCACGGCACGGAGGTACTCACTCAGCCAGTAACCACGACACAGTTCTCGGTAAACAAACGGCTGGTTGGACGGGTCCCTCGGACGGTTCACGGTGCTGCGGTTCCCTGCAGTTAGCTGTGACGGTCTCTTCCCTGCACCTCT
The DNA here is from genome assembly GCF_048569485.1 of Anomaloglossus baeobatrachus. Taxonomy (NCBI): domain Eukaryota; kingdom Metazoa; phylum Chordata; class Amphibia; order Anura; family Aromobatidae; genus Anomaloglossus; species Anomaloglossus baeobatrachus. The sequence goes on along the minus strand of NC_134359.1, from coordinate 86,297,729 downwards.
GAAATGTCTCTTTGGTAGCGATGGGTCCCCACCGGTTACCCGCTCCCCGGCTTCAATCTGGGCCGGAGGAGCCTCTCTCTTGCCCGCAGGCGCTGGCCCTGGGAAACTGGTGCCTTGGCGGTGGCGGTGTCTCCCCTCAATGGTCGGACTGTTGCCTTCAATCGGGACTTAGTTGTTAGGAGACAGACATCCCCTTCACTGACAGATTTGGCAAATTATGGCGACTCCTAGCCTTGCCGGGATCCAAAAGGCCCCTGCCCTGGTGCTGACTGTCCTTTGTATACTGCTCCAGACCGCCAGGCCACTACCCGTCCGCGGTCCTTCCAGCAACCTCCAGACAGTCCCACTGCAGACTATCACCGCCGTCTGCTGACCTTGCTGTCACTGTCCAGGCACCCAGCCACGGACCAACTTCAGGCTTTACTACTGTTTCTTTCCTTTTCACTTCAGCTTCTCCTACAAGCTCCTCTAACACTTCACTTCCTTCACTTGACTTTACTCCTTCCACTTTCTCCTCCAAACTCTATCTTGCTTCCTCTCACTTCCTCTCCCTTTTCTTATCTGCCTGGTTCTTCCCGCCTCCAGGGCTGTGTACTCCTCGGTGGGCGGAGCCAACCGCCTGGCCCACCCCCTGGTGTGGACATCAGCCCCTGGAGGAAGGCAACAAGGATTTTAGGTTAGCTGTTGTACCTGCAGGGAATGTGGGGTGCGTGTGTTGTTGTGACCTGTGACCCCTGGCTTGCCCAGGGCGTCACAGAGTCAGGAGGAGAGAAAGGAGCATTAGAGGCAGGAGGAGAGGAAGGAGCATTTGAGTCAGGAGGAGAGGAAGCTCCTGGTGTAGGGGTCAGTGTGTAGAGTACTGGTGAAGGAAGGAGTTGTTCTGGTGAAGCTGGTGTGGTGTGAGACACATTGCACAGAAACAGCAAGAAACCGTTAAAAGGAACCTGTTGCAGCAACACTGGTCACATTAGCAGACAAGCTGGAAGAGAGCAAAGAAATGTAAGAAACCAAGAATGTAGTGAGTCCATTGTATACCAGTGGGGGCGCACTGGTGAAGTAAGGGTGCTGCTGTGGCGCCCTGGACTTGCCAGGTCGTCACAGGTACTACAACACACACCCCCACCCTGACACAGGCACATCAGCCAGACACAAAATCCTTGTTGCCTCTCTCGAGGGGCTGATGTCCACACCAGGTGGGGTGGAGCCAGGCGGTTGGCCCCACCCACTGAGGAGTTCACAGTCCTGGAGGCGGGAAAGGAAGAGAGTTCAGTTAGGGAAGTGGAAGTAAATAGTGAGAAGGAGCAAACTGACCGTGTCCGGGTGTGTGGCACAGGCACAAAAAGCAAGGTTGGCAGACGGTGGTGGCCGTCTGCAGGAGAGGCGAATCAACGCGTAACCGCAGGACCGGGGACGGATGGTGGCCCGCCGGTACCGAACCGGGGAGCGAAGTGAAGCCAGCACACACAGGCAGGGCCTGCGGACCCCGACCAGGCTTGAAGTCGCCATTAGAGGTCAAATCCGTCAGTGACCGGAACCCCAGGGGTTTCCTAACAGCCAAGACCCGATTGAAGGCAACCGTCCGACTAACAAAAGGAAATACAGCTACCGCCACAGCTAGAGTTCCAAGGGCCAGAGCCTGCGGGCAAAAGGGCTCCTCCGGCACATATACACGCTGGGGAGTGGGTTACCGGTGGGAATCCATCGGGACCGAACATACACAAAGATGCAGGGAAAGGCAGCCACCACCAACCGTCCAGAAGAAGTCACAGCAGCCGGCTGCGGAACCCGTCCATCCAGCCGTTTGGTTTACCAGAGACTTTGTGTACATTTGTGGCTGAGTGAGTACAACCGTGCCGTCCGGCACTGCGCTGCGCAGTCCAGGCGACCCTGCACCTTGCCAACCCTGCCTCCCCGTCACCTCACCGGGCCCCGGGACCACCAACCCCTACCCATAGAGGGGGGAAACAACATCCCAGCTGCTCCCTACCATCGCTCCCGGGATCCCCGTCACCAGCAGCGGTGGTGCCCAACCTCACCACAACCCGTGGATGGCGTCACGGACCAAATCCCCAAACCAAACTACCCCCTTTCACTCACGGGTGAGGAGCGCCGCTCGAGTCCCCGGATCCGGGCCCACCGCTCGAGCCACCGAGCAGCAGCAGCGCCGGACCCGAGCGTTAGCGAGCGCGCGGCAGCGGCGTCCTCCCCGCCCGCGACAACTTGGCGTCACGAACAGGATCTTACCGTTCTGCCGGCTGGTAGAAGTGCGCCTTGTGCCCCGCCGATGGTGTCCGGCCGAAAAATTTCAGAATCCGACATCTTGGGCGCGAAGATTTTCCCGCTCAAGCGTCTTCTCGAGCAGTGGAGGCGCGAAAGCCGAAGCCCCGCCCCTGAAGAGTAGGTGCCGAGAAAAGAACAAGGGGGGGGCGGTAACAAGATGTCTGCGCCCGACGGAGCCGCTGGAGGAACGGCGGTCGCAGCCGCAGCGGCACCCGTGGATGGAAATGGGCCAGCCCATGCTCCGGTCGCACGAGCAGGGGAGGCCGTGGCCCCCGCCATTGCTCAGGTGATGCCGTTCTCCTTGCCCTATGTGCCCGGAGCTACCTGGCTGCCGCAGTACGACGGAAAACCTGATGCTTTACAGGTCTTCCGGAAGAAGCTTAACCCGGTCCTTGAACTGTATCCTCTGACCGATAAGCAACATGCAGCGGTAGTGCTGGGGCAGCTAACCGGCGCGGCTGAGCAGGAGACGGAGACCTGGACCGAGGGGGACCGGTCCACCGTGGCCACTATCTTTGAAAAGCTTCAGATTGCCTTCAAGACCCGCACCGAAGCCAAGCTGCGGATGCAGTTTTATCAATGGCGACAGCGGCCTGCATATAGTATTAGAGACTATGCCTTGCGCCTGCAAACTTCCCTCCGTACGCTGAAGCGGGTGGATACCATTAATGATGCGGACAGCAACAAAATGTTAGTCAAGCAGTTCATGCAGGGGCTGGGATCCCCAGAGGACCGCAAGCAGCTCCGGCTGTGGGCCCTAGAACATCTTAACGTGGACTTTGCCATGCTGAAAGAACGGGCCATCAAAGCTCTTCAGCCCCCAGCGTCCGACGTCCCTGAAGCGGCCCCATGGCCAGCTGAGACGGCTCCCATCTTGGTAGCCCCTCCTCTCCCAGCTCCCTCGGCCCCTGCAGCCCCTGGCGGAATGATGGAGGAGCTGGCTGCCCAGGTCCGTCGCATGGATGGAGACCTCACCAAGATCCTCGCCGCACTCCAGCCTCCGACGAGATCCAAGCCCCCGGGGAGGATGCAGCTCACTGACAGCCCGGAGGACGTCCCCTGGATGCAGCGAAGAAGGGCCAATGACTCATGGTATGGACCTCCAATTTGTTACAGGTGCAGCAAGCCCGGCCACTACTCCCGACGGTGTCCGTTAAACGAGCAACCCCTGGGGCCAAGGGCCAATCCTCAGGAGTAGAACCCAGTGGCCCCCCAGACTGGCGGGACCGGTACATATGAGCCCGTCCCATCATCCCTCTGGCAGTAGATGGCATCCCGCTGATGGTACTCCTGGACACTGGATCCCAGGTAACCACGATACCATACACACAGTATCAGCGGTATTGGGGGGATGATGAACTTGCCCCTCCAGACGGTAGCATGACACTGATCGCAGCTAATGGACTCCCCTTGACACAAGGGGGATACAAGCAAGTGGCCATGACCGTGGGATGGGCTGAACTGCAGCACCAGGGAATGATTGTGATAATGAATGAACCCAGCGACCATAACCCGAAGGTAGTGCTAGGGACTCTGTGACTCACACTATTATGAAATTTCAGCGTATAGTGTGCGGGAACAGCGCATTCAGATCACTGCTGCTGTGATAATGGCGATCGCCATTTTTTTTTTTTTTCCTTGTCTTCCTTCCCTAAGCGCGCGCGTGTAGTGGGGCGGGCGAGCATGTCAGCCAATCCCAGACACACACACAGCTAAGTGGACTTTTAGCCAGAGAAGCAACGGCATGTGTGATAGGATGTCCATGTCACATGTCCCTGCATTATAAAAACGAGTATCTGCCCGTCTGGACGCCATTATCTCTTCTGCGTCCTTGGTGTCAGTCATGGGTACGGGATTGAAATAGACCAGGTGAGTGCTGCTGAGAGCAGTTCTACTATTCATATGTGAGGCCGTATGGCACATTTTATAAAAATATTTTAGTGTAGGACTGCCTCAAATGAGATTTGCCGTGACGTGGCAAGGCAGCTCAAGAAATTGCAATTTTTTGCCAAAAATCTCAAAAATTTTTATAATACAGTTTGGAATGTTTAGTGCTGAAGTGCACATTTGGTGCTGGCTTTTTGTTTTTTCTTCATTGAATTGGTCGGTGGTTGACCTCCACCTTGCTATGCACCCCAATTTGGGATGTATTCCATCTGTCTAGATTTTGGCGGTTGGTGACTGTTCACATTAAGTCATCAGGCTTTGTCCACAGGCTATATACTTCATGCAGCATTTGCTTGGACCTGTCCCGCCCACAACCATGACTCAGTCATGGGTACGGGATTGAAATAGACCAGGTGAGTGCTGCTGAGAGCAGTTCTACTATTCATATGTGAGGCCGTATGGCACATTTTATAAAAATATTTTAGTGTAGGACTGCCTCAAATGAGATTTGCCGTGACGTGGCGAGGCAGCTCAAGAAATTGCAATTTTTTTGCCAAAAATCTCAAAAATTTTTATAATACAGTTTGGAATGTTTAGTGCTGAAGTGCACATTTGGTGCTGGCTTTTTGTTTTTTCTTCATTGAATTGGTCGGTGGTTGACCTCCACCTTGCTATGCACCCCAATCTGGGATGTATTCCATCTGTCTAGATTTTGGCGGTTGGTGACTGTTCACATTAAGTCATCAGGCTTTGTCCACAGGCTATATACTTCATGCAGCATTTGCTTGGACCTGTCCCGCCCACAACCATGACTCAGTCATGGGTACGGGATTGAAATTGACCAGGTGAGTGCTGCTGAGAGCAGTTCTACTATTCATATGTGAGGCCGTATGGCACATTTTATAAAAATATTTTAGTGTAGGACTGCCTCAAATGAGATTTGCCGTGACGTGGCGAGGCAGCTCAAGAAATTGCAATTTTTTGCCAAAAATCTCAAAAATTTTTATAATACAGTTTTGAATGTTTAGTGCTGAAGTGCACATTTGGTGCTGGCTTTTTGTTTTTTCTTCATTGAATTGGTCGGTGGTTGACCTCCACCTTGCTATGCACCCCAATTTGGGATGTATTCCATCTGTCTAGATTTTGGCGGTTGGTGACTGTTCACATTAAGTCATCAGGCTTTGTCCACATGCTATATACTTCATGCAGCATTTGCTTGGACCTGTCCCGCCCACAACCATGACTCAGTCATGGGTACGGGATTGTAATAGACCAGGTGAGTGCTGCTGAGAGCAGTTCTACTATTCATATGTGAGGCCGTATGGCACATTTTATAAAAATATTTTAGTGTAGGACTGCCTCAAATGAGATTTGCCGTGACGTGGCGAGGCAGCTCAAGAAATTGCAATTTTTTGCCAAAAATCTCAAAAATTTTTATAATACAGTTTGGAATGTTTAGTGCTGAAGTGCACATTTGGTGCTGGCTTTTTGTTTTTTCTTCATTGAATTGGTCGGTGGTTGACCTCCACCTTGCTATGCACCCCAATCTGGGATGTATTCCATCTGTCTAGATTTTGGCGGTTGGTGACTGTTCACATTAAGTCATCAGGCTTTGTCCACAGGCTATATACTTCATGCAGCATTTGCTTGGACCTGTCCCGCCCACAACCATGACTCAGTCATGGGTACGGGATTGAAATTGACCAGGTGAGTGCTGCTGAGAGCAGTTCTACTATTCATATGTGAGGCCGTATGGCACATTTTATAAAAATATTTTAGTGTAGGACTGCCTCAAATGAGATTTGCCGTGACGTGGCGAGGCAGCTCAAGAAATTGCAATTTTTTGCCAAAAATCTCAAAAATTTTTATAATACAGTTTTGAATGTTTAGTGCTGAAGTGCACATTTGGTGCTGGCTTTTTGTTTTTTCTTCATTGAATTGGTCGGTGGTTGACCTCCACCTTGCTATGCACCCCAATTTGGGATGTATTCCATCTGTCTAGATTTTGGCGGTTGGTGACTGTTCACATTAAGTCATCAGGCTTTGTCCACATGCTATATACTTCATGCAGCATTTGCTTGGACCTGTCCCGCCCACAACCATGACTCAGTCATGGGTACGGGATTGTAATAGACCAGGTGAGTGCTGCTGAGAGCAGTTCTACTATTCATATGTGAGGCCGTATGGCACATTTTATAAAAATATTTTAGTGTAGGACTGCCTCAAATGAGATTTGCCGTGACGTGGCGAGGCAGCTCAAGAAATTGCAATTTTTTGCCAAAAATCTCAAAAATTTTTATAATACAGTTTGGAATGTTTAGTGCTGAAGTGCACATTTGGTGCTGGCTTTTTGTTTTTTCTTCATTGAATTGGTCGGTGGTTGACCTCCACCTTGCTATGCACCCCAATTTGGGATGTATTCCATCTGTCTAGATTTTGGCGGTTGGTGACTGTTCCCATTAAGTCATCAGGCTTTGTCCACAGGCTATATACTTCATGCAGCATTTGCTTGGACCTGTGCCGCCCACAACCATGACTCAGTCATGGGTACGGGATTGAAATAGACCAGGTGAGTGCTGCTGAGAGCAGTTCTACTATTCATATGTGAGGCCGTATGGCACATTTTATAAAAATATTTTAGTGTAGGACTGCCTCAAATGAGATTTGCCGTGACGTGGCGAGGCAGCTCAAGAAATTGCAATTTTTTGCCAAAAATCTCAAAAATTTTTATAATACAGTTTGGAATGTTTAGTGCTGAAGTACACATTTGGTGCTGGCTTTTTGTTTTTTTTTTTTACACACACAGATAAGTAGACTTTTAGCCAGAGAAGCAACGGCATGTGTGATAGGATGTCCTTGTCACATGTCCCTGCATTATAAAAACGGGCATCTGCCCGTCTGGACGCCATTATCTGCCTTCTGCATCTGGGTGTCAGTCACCGCTGGCGTAGCTCCTGTCTCCGATACTGCTGTGTACGCTCTACACACAGTGCTATACAGAATAGGGATAGAAGTTTCTATTAGCCCTTGTAAGGGCTAATACCAGCAGGCACAGAGCCATAGGTGACAGTCAGGTCCATGAAAACAGATTTTAACAGCTACACAAGATAACAGCGTCTGTGTAGCTAAGGTCAGGGATTTTCTCGCTGCATTTCCCCATTAGGAGGGATAGAAAGTGAGGCTTCCTTTCCTCTACCCAGACCCACAACCCTGCCACTGTACCCTCCTGCCCTTTGCACACTCAAACTCATTGTTACTAAGCCATTATACTAGCAAACACTGAGTAAACTTAGTGGCATCCTAAAAGTAGCTGTTGGACTTCCATTAGTGTCCCACTAGTGCAAATCTATTTGCAGAACCTCTGCATTGCACACTCAAACTCATTGTTACTAAGCCATTATACCAGCAAACACTGAGTAAACTTAGTGGCATCCTAAAAGTAGCTGTTGGACTTCCATTAGTGTCCCACTGGTGCAAAGCTATTTGCAGCACCACTGCATTGCACACTCCTGCTCTGTTTTTAATAAGCTATAATAATAGCAAAAAATGCTGCCAGTTAGTGGCATCCAAAAAGTGGCTGTTGTACTCCATTTGTGCCCCAATGGTGCCAAACTATTTCTAACCCCTCTGCATGACACCCTCCTGCTCTGTTTTTAATAAGCTATAATAATAGCAAAAAATGCTAATAGTTAGTGGCATCCAAAAAGTGGCTGTTGTACTCCATTTGTGCCCCACTGGTGCCAAGCTATTTCTAGTACCTCTGCATGACACCCTCCTGCTCTGTTTTTAATAAGCTATAATAATAGCAAAAAATGCTGATAGTTAGTGGCATCCAAAAAGTGGCTGTTGTACTCCATTTGTGCCCCAATGGTGCCAAGCTATTTCTAACACCTCTGCATGACACCCTCCTGCACATTTTGCAACGCTATTTTTATAGCAAACTCATGGAATTCCTTGCTGCATTTCACCATTAGGAGGGATAGAAAGTGAGGCTTCCTTTACTGTCCTGGTACACACAGAACACGGCCACTGTACCCACCTGCCCACTTTTGCCACGATATTTAATTTGCCCAAAGAGCTGACACTTTTTCTGCCATCCTAAAATTGTCTGGAATACTAAGTTAGTGTTCCTTTGCTGCCAAGCAAGGTACAACACATGTGCGTTCTACACTCCTTTCCATTTGTGGAACACAATAATTAACTGCAGGTAGTCCAGCCAATGTTTCACGAAGGTGCAGGCGTGGATATAATGTTGCCTTCATCCAATGGTGGTTCTCTCGATGTCTGACAGCTCAACAATACCATCTGTTTCCACTTCCAAAACAAGTGACGACCTGGCAATCACACTCCCGCTTACGGGTAAAGGGGTGGAAGTTCATCGTGAAAAAGCATGTGTGACTGCTGTCCCCACAGTCACAGAAGATGAAGAGCACGCAGATGCACTTGATGGGGCAGGCGGTGGTTGCACAGCCCCGCTAGGCCGCATTGTAGCACAGTGAAATTCCCTTTGCGACTTATGCTTCATTTTAAGTCTTGTATTTGGTGGGATCGACAGTATGCAGCAAAACCACGCAACATGAAAAGCACTGTTTGCAGTTGGGTTCACAAATGATTCTTTCACTTTCCCAAAACAAACAATAAGAACCATACATTAAATTGAAATAATAGAACAATCTAATCAGTGGCCTACTGCTTGCTAAGCCCTCTGGGTAGCAGCAGTAATTGTGTGTTTGTGCGTGTGTGTGTGTGTGTGTGTGTGTGTGCGAAGACAACTAACTAGTGGCGCATCACAAGAGCTTCCCAGTTATCTACCTATACATAGACAAAACACATCACCCACCCTGAATACCCTTGTTAGCTGAAGCCTCACAGATAAGGCAGATGATAACAGTGTGAATGCAAACCACACAGCTCTGCAACACAGTCATGTAAATTTTGAAAAGCAACATTCAATGCAAACATGTGTCGCTGTCCCTCTATGATTTAAACTGTACGTGACAATTTGACAGTGCAGAGGCAGCAAGTATGATTGTCTATATAGTCGTCCTACCCAGAACAGATATGTGTTTTCATAATAAAACAAAGTGTTGCGTGAACGCATTACTGTCTGGGCACAGCCTACCGTACCCGGGTAATGTGATGTCCAGTTGCCATAAATACAGACTTTACGCTCCTATAATGGTTAACAGTATAGACAGCACCGGAAGAATGTTGGTCTGTGGCACAGGATGCTGCTCACTGGTGTTACGGTACTCCTCACAAAACTCCAAAATGACTCCCCTCACAATTGAACGAAGTATTTCCGCGGTTGCTCCTTCCTGTGTGCCGATTTACCCCAGCCGCAGCCTAACTCCAGTGTTTCGCCAACTGAGTATGCTCTGCCTGACTGTGTCATTCCTGAGGCAAAGTCTTAATTTTGGGCTACAGCGCATGCTCGTTTGGACTGTGCCTGAGTCATTCTGCGACCTGCGGCTCAACACACTTACACAGGGCCCTGGTGCTTGACTCACTCTCGGGAGGCCACTAAAACTAACTGCACCCAACATCAGGCCCAGGTGTCCCCTTACACTGCAGTGGCGGTCCCCACTGACCGCAATACCGAGAGTGGCGTCACAAAAATACATATAAAGAAGCAACCTAAGTGTGACCAGACTCTTCCTCCACGTAGAGTCCCTGAAGGTAATGCACCAACACAACACCCGTGGGACTTCACACTGACTGAGGAAAGCCTCTTTGCACAGGTACTTGCACTACGTGCCGGGTCTAAGTCCTGTGTTGTGCCTAGACAGCATGCTGAAGCGGAAAGTCTTTTTTTCAGAAACTGTATTTCATGCTACTGAGCATGCTCAGGCACTTACTGCATCAGAGGCTAGGTCGGGTAATGAACTCTTTGGCCCTGCCCCTGATGTGGGGAGCCCATATAGACCACAGGGCATCAGGTGCCCTGACAATTTGGCCAGGCCACTCCCAACAGGCTTGCAGAGGGCCGCCCCTATGACTTGTCACCTCATTGTTGTTGGTCAGACGATGACTGTTGAGGTGTTTTGGTTGTGGCAGCCATGAGGTCATCATTCAAGTGGCCATTCAAAATAGGACGCTAGTTATGCCACTCATGACGTGTCACTCTGCTTTTGTGTCCAGGAGGTGCATTGTGGTCCACCCTGGCTTCGGGCGGACCCAGGTTATAAAAGGGGCTGGAGCCAAGAATAAGGTGCCAAGTCTTCTATTATGCTCCGAAAGAGCACACCTCCATGTGTTGAACCCATTGCGGCTTTAGGCCAGAGGTAGGCAGGGATAGGTCATCGATGCAGGCCGCCACCACAGTTGGTAACGCAGAACGTTTAAGAACAGCTCCTGTCCTACCAGTCCTGCTAGTGCAGCCCAGTGGCATAAACAGGCCTGCTGCTGCTGATGCACCTGCTGTCCACAGGTGTGTCCCCTAAGCACACGGACTGCGTAACCAATGGCCCCTGTGTTGTTAACAGGGAATTCCTGGGCTGGGTGGTCGTGTGGACCCTGTCACGCTAACAGGGCTCCAAGTCTCCAGATCCGAGTTGCGTCTAACTCGGTTCAGGCTACTATTTGTTTGAGAGTCAACCTGCTCTGTATCCTCCACCTAACCTTCCAGTTGCCAACCTCTCCTTTTCCATCTGTGAGCACGGTGGACACCGAATGGCGATTGGGATATCTACCTTTCTCTTTCTTTCCTTCTTAATATTTTTGATATAGCGGTAACATATATACCACCTTATCCAAATCTGCCAGTCCCACCATACCAGATGTTGTTTCTTCAGCAAATGTTAATGTTGCTTAACCACCAAACCCACGGACACAAACTTTTTTACCCTTTCCAACACACCTGTTCCCCTTTCCACCAGCATCTGTCCTTTTTCAACTCAGTTTGTATATGAAAAAAATGCAACTCTGCAGAGACACCGTACTCAACGCCGTCTCAGCACAGCAGCCAGCCCTCGGTCCCTCAGATGTGGACAAGTAAGACCATTTCCTCCTATCGATGAAAAAGCGTTGAGATTCCCTCTGTGCACCACTGGTGTTTAGTGGAAAAGCAGATGTAAGATTGTGTACCAACTTCTGCTGATACTCCTGCATACGTGCATCCCTTTCTATGTCAGGAGTTATTTCGCAAAATTTTGTGTTGTACCGGGGATCTAACAGTGTGGCAACCCAGTAGTCAGCATGACTTGGAATTCGTACAATCCGAGGGTCATGTTGTAGGTAGTGCAGCAAGAAGGCGCTCATGTGTCTTGAGCATCCAGGAGGACCAAGTCCTTGGTGTGTTGGTGGCGGAGAGGTGAGAATCGTGCCTCCTTCCTCTGCCCTCTCCCCACAACCTCGCACAACCAAAATGGGAGCAAGCTCTCACTAATCTGCTGAGTCTTCCATGCCCATCGCCAGTTCGTCCTCCATTTCTTCCTGGGCTCCTGCACCTTCCTCAACTGTTTGCTGATACTATGCTCCCTTGATAATCCCTCTCCCCCACCGTACCATGACTGCCGCCAAGATGCCGCTGACCATCTGGACCTTGTAGATCTTGTTATCCCTTCCGCATATGACTCCTCCAGTACTTCCTCCCTTCCTCTTGGACCAACACCTGACTCCGAATAATACTTACAGTGTGTTCCATCATGTAGATGACCAAAATTGTACGCTGAGAATGTCATCGCCAGTGTTAAACATCTGCGTCGACATTTGTAAACTGTGTAGAACGGTGCATATGTCATTGATCTGACACCACTCCAGCAGCGTGATCTGCACCACCTCTGGATCAAGTTAGCCTAGGGTATACGTCATAACGTATTTCAGCTGGGCTCTGCGGTGCTGACACAGACGCTGCAACATGTGCAGATTAAAATTCCTGCGTGTCGGAACATCGCATTTCTGACGTTTCACCGCCAGACCTTAAGACTTCAGGAGCGATGAAAGTTGTTGAGCTACTGGGTGCGAACGATGGAAGTGAGCACATAGTGAGCGTGCCTGCTGTACAAGGCCATGTAGGCCGGGATGTTGTTTTAAAAATTGCTGGAGAATCAGATTAAACACGTGAGCCATACAAGTCACGTGTGTCACATGGGCCTGAGGAAGGCACGCTGCCATGTTTGCATCATTGTGCACATGGCTGTTAAGTCACCACCGTAGTCCGCTACGTCAATTTGTACTCCGGTCGCAAGGTGACAACGTGTTCCTTTCATGCATAGTGCTGATGATGGGAGAGGAGTCGACGCCAGCGGCGCAGGTGGACGCAGGTTATGCTCACCCACTGGGATGCGTTACCTTGACAGATGCAGAACCACAGGCTGAATGCAGGTGGTGGGTATCTCACAGATGAAGTAGCATCATTCAGCTACAACCAATGGGAAGACACAACACCCTTTTTTAGGCCCCTCCTGTCTGAAGACCACTGCCAGACATAGCTATGAACCTCTGGTTACTGTTACCCCCAGTTTAGCTTTATGAGTTTGTGTGCTTCTTACCTGACTACTTTTCCTGCTTGCTGTTTAGGTACCTCGTTGGCCGATTTGCATTTCACCTCTGCTTGTTTTCTGATTAAGTCCTGTCCCTCCCATTCTGTTCCTCTTCCTCACTTAATGTTTTGACCCTGCATGACTACTATTCTCTGGAACTGCTGCTTTCCACAGGTATTGATCAACTTGGGCCCTGTGTCATTCAACATCACTGTATAGGGATTAAAGGGTTTCAGGGTTCTGGGGGTCCAGCTTGGTGAGTGGGTTCCCTCTAGCCTATCCTTTACAGCTTGTCTGAGTGTGTTGATCTAGGCAGGCGTTACACCGTGCCCTCGACAGAAGGACATGTAGGCCGGGATAGTATTTAAAAATTGCTGGAGATTCAGATTCAACACGTGAGCCATACAAGGTACGTGTGTCACATTGCCCTGAAGAAGGTCCGCAGACTGTTTAGCATCATTGTCGCACCCGGCATTCCCTGGCTGCTGGTTGAGTGGAGACAACCATTGATGAAACTCGGTCTCACTCTACAGAGCTTACCGTCCACAATTCCTCAGCGGTGTCTCACATTTCCCCTACATTTCAAAGTAAACATTTGACCGCCTGATGGCCTTGAGCTCTGCTGCCAGCATAGTAAGGAGGTGTGTGGGATTCCTTGGGCGCAGTTACAAGGAAGGCAAGCCTGACCACACAAGGTTTGGGCTGAGGTGCAGGAATAACACGAGGTTGATGAGGCAGAAGCAGTGGAGGAACTTGTACATACAGAGGAAGGATTGAAACACACAACTCGTGGGGACGGAAAGACTTGTACAGCAGACACTTCTCCATCTATCACCATAGTTACCCAGTGCCCAGTCAGTGACATGTAACTCCCCTGTCCATGCTTACTGTTCCAAGTATCTGTGGTGAAATGCACCCTGTCACACACTAATAATAATATTAATAATAATCTTTATTTCTATAGCGCCAACATATTCCGCAGCGCTTTACAATTCACACACAGAGTTTCTCAAGGAAGCGGTGATGTTGTGTGCGACCTGCTGTGTTAGCGCGGGCACCCCTTTCTTGGAAAAGGAGTGAAAATGGCCATCGGCTCTTGGGGCACTGCAATGGGCATAAGGTCTTGAAAATCCTCAGTGACAAAAGGGTGTAAAGGCAGCCTATCTGTAGCCAACAAGTTGGAGATGCCGAAACTAAACCTCTTAGGCATGTCATGCACTTCGAAAATCATGTAAAAAACAGCGAGGGGACTCCAACCACAGTCTCCCTCGTTGCCACTAATTGGGCCACACACACCCCACTTGACTGTCATCAGTTGTTCCCCCTTTTCAAAATGAAAAAGATGCTTTACATGAAGCACTCTCAAAAATACGTGTGCCTTTCGCGTCCCCTGGCTGACCCAGGGGAAGAAAAGTCCTCTGAGAGCCATGACTTGTTCATCTTGGTTCTTTTAGAAACACAGCGAGGGGACTCCAACCACAGTCTCCATCGTTGCCACTAATTGGGCCACACACACCCCACTTGACTGGCATCAGTTGATCCCCCTTTTCAAAATGAAAAAGATGCTTTGCATGAAGCACTCTCAAAAATACGCGTGCCTTTCGCCTCCACTGGCTGACCCAGGGGAAGAAAAGTCCTCTGAGAGCCATGACTTGTTCATCTTGGTTCTTTTAGAAACACAGCGAGGGGACTCCAACCACAGTCTCCCTCGTTTCCACTAATTGGGCCACACACACCCCACTTGACTGGCATCAGTTGATCCCCCTTTTCAAAATGAAAAAGATGCTTTGCATGAAGCACTCTCAAAAATACGTGTGCCTTTCGCCTCCCCTGGATGACCCAGGGGAAGAAAAGTCCTCTGAGAGCCATGTCCACAATGTCAGTGGACAGACGCGTGTGCTTATCTGCCAGCAGACCCCCAGCAGCACTGAAGACAGGTTATGAGAGAACGCTGGCTGCAGGACACGACAAGATCCCCAAGGCGTATGTGGCAAGCTCAGGCAATTTATCCAGATTGGAAGCCTAAAATGAGCAGGGCTCATGTTGCACAGTAATGGCATCGATGTTTCCTTGCATATACTCATATATCTGTGTCTCCTCCTCTTTTTCCTTGTCCAGCTCTTTTGTTTTCGCATGAGTATATGTCCTTGTCACTTTCCCATGTGTTTGTGTTGTGTTGTGAGTTGTTTGTCACCTTTTGGACACCTTTGAGGGTGTTTTCTAGGTGTTTTTATGTGTTTGTGATTGCCTGCCATTGTTTTCTATGGGGTTCGAGTGGTTCGCCGAACTGGTTCGCCGAACCGAACTCGAACGAGACCTCCGTTCGGCAAACCGAACTCGAGCCGAACCGCGACCGGTTCGCTCATCTCTAGTCAAGTCCCTGGTGAAACAAGGCTCTGCTGGAATAGACCCTGCTGCCCCCGCCGAGGCCCAACGACTGTGGAGGGAACGAGCCCGGCTGTACCTGCACCAGGGGAAGCTGTATCGGGAATTTATCAACCCGAAGACCCATGAGAAGGTTCGCCAGCTGGTGATTCCCTAGACTAACGTGCCCACTGTTCTGCAGGCATACCATGACGGTGCCGGGCACTTTGGGTGGAAGAAGCTGGAGATGCTGTTGAGGGAGCGATTCTATTGGAGTGGGATGCGGGAGTCTGTGGAGGCCTGGTGCCGAGAATGTGGTCCCTGTGCACTGAGAAGAAGGGATGAGGCCAGCCAAAAGGCCCCTTTGCGCCCAATCATTACGCATCAGCCGCTGGAGCTGCTCGCCCTCGACCACGTGAAGCTCACCCCTAGCTGAAGTGGGTACACCTATGCTCTGACCATTGTAGACCACTATTTGAGATTCATGGTGGTTGTCCCAGTTAAAGATCTGACCGGGCGTACTGCAGCCAGAGCCTTCCAGGCCTACTTTTGTCGACAACATTGGTACCCGGAGAGGGTGCTGACCGACCAGGGTCCAGCTTTTGAAGCAGAAGTGTTTCAGGAATTCTGCCAGTTATACGGCTGTAAAAAGATCCGGACCACCCAGTACCATGCACAGACTAACGGCATGTGTGAAAAGATGAACCATCTGGTCTTGGACCTCCTTAAGACCCTGCCGTTGGAAGAGCGGAACTTATGGCCGGAAAAGCTGTCCGATCTGGTAGACATGGACAATAACATTCCTAGCAGCTCCAAAAAGTGCACGCCCACGTACCTAATGAGAGCCCGACCAGGCCGGTTGCCGGTGGACCTAGAAATGGATTTGGAGGCTCCAGAGGCCCTTCCTTCCACTGCTGACTGGGACGCCCGGCGGAGGGCGCAGTACCGACAGGTCCAAGAATACGTAGAAAAGAACTTGTGTCGGAGTCGGGGACAGCAAGAACAGTGCCTCAACAGGAAGGCTCCTGCAGGTCCCTTTCAGCCTGGGGATGTAGTACTGAAGCGAAAGAGAAGAACCCATAAGCTGGATGACCAATAGGAGAAGACCCCGTATGTTATACAACCCACTGAGTGGGAGAATGTGAAGGCCTACCAGATCAGTCGTGACCAGGGGAAGACTTCGGCCATGGTTTCCAGAGACCACCTGAAGAGGTGTCCACCACCGTTGAGGGTGGCAACTGAAGTTCCGGCCCCCAGACAGGCTGGGGAGAAAGAAAAAGAGGTAATCCACACCATGATGGGCGATTTTCCGGCAGATTGGCCTTTGCAGAATGGCGCAGTGATTCTTCCTGTGATACTGTTCCCACAACCTGTGGAGGAAAAAGAGATGGAAGTCGCCGCCAATGAACCAGTGCCCAGGGATGCACCTATACCCAGCCCCCCTGCGTCTCCGCCTGCCCCACATAATAGACGGGAAGGGGAACCAGTTTTTTCCTCCGCCCCACTGCCTGTCACCACTAACATTGGGCCCCGAAGGTCCACACGCCCCAACCTAGGCCGACCCCCGCTTAGGTACAGGGAAACTACCATTTAGGGGTGTTACACGTTGAGTGTGTAAATAAGTAAATGAATGAATCAACCGAGCAAATAACCTGATTGACACCGTGATTGACCCGGCTGTTGCCGGCAAGTTGTCCCCGCAGGGACCCTTTGTACCGTTGGCATGAGGAACTCTTCATGGACATGCCTGAGAACTTGCAGGGCACCCACGAACTGGTGGGATTGTAAATAAGTTGGGGCATGTTTTCCGTTGCCGCCTCCGGAGAGGCAGATTTGGAGGATGGGCCTGGAGGAAAGTGATGGCCCAGGCCCGCCACTACCACAACCGGTGGCGATCCTCCGGGGGTCAGGGGTCCCCCATGGACGTGGGGTCCCCTGAAGTGAAAGCCGGGTGCGAGTCACCGTACCCGTTCCCGCTCGGGCAGCCTGGATCTGGACTGGGGTCAAGGGGTGCTGCCCACTTCTTAGGGGCAGCATCAGGGCTAGGTTGCTTGGGTGGGAGAGCGGAAGCTGTCCGTCCGTTATTATTAAAAGTGTGTGTATATGTGGTTTGTAACATTTAAGTGACCTGCCTCCCGTAAGGGAAGATTTAAAATGCTTAAACTGTTGAAAGAAAGAAAATAAAACCGGTGAAGGACGGGCAGCCCGCAGACGGTCTGCATTTAAATAAGGGGGAATGTGGCGCCCTGGACTAGCCAGGTCGTCACAGGTACTACAACACACACCCCCACCCTGAGACAGGCACATCAGCCAGACGCAAAATCCTTGTTGCCTCCCTCCAGGGGCTGATGTCCACACCAGGTGGGGTGGAGCCAGGTGGTTGCCCCCACCCACTGAGGAGTTCACAGTCCTAGAGGCGGGAAAGGAAGAGAGTTCAGTTAGGGAAGTGGAAGTGAGGAGTGAGAAGGAGCAAACTGACCGTGTCCGGGTGTGTGGCCCGGGCACTAAGCGCAAGGTTGGCAGACGGTGGTGGCCGTCTGCAGGAGAGGCGAATCAACGCGGAACCGTAACACCGGGGACGGATGGTGGCCCGCTGGTACCAAACCGGGGAGCGAAGTGAAGCCAGCACACACAGGTAGGACCTGCGGACCCCGACCAGGCTTGGAGTCGCCGTTAGAAGTCAAATCCGTCAGTGACCAGAACCCCAGGGGTTTCCTAACAGCCAAGACCCGATTGAAGGCAACCGTCCGACCAGCAAAATGAAATACAGCTACCACCACAGCTAGATTTCCAAGGCCCCGAGCCTGCGGGCAAAAGGGCTCCTCCGGCACATATACACGCTGGGGAGCGGGTTACCGGTGGGAATCCATCAGGACCGAACATACACAAAGATGCAGGGAAAGGCAGCCACCACCAACCGTCCGGGAGAAGTCACAGCAGCCAGCTGCGGGACCCGTCCATCCAGCCGTTTGGTTTTCCAGAGACTTTGTGTACATTTGTGGCTGAGTAAGTACAACCGTGCCATCCGGCACCACGCTGCGCAGTCCAGACGACACTGCACTTTGCCAACCCTGCCTCCCCGTCACCTCACCGGGCCCCGGGACCACCCCTACCCATGGAGGGAGGGAACAACATCCCAGCTGCTCCCTACCATCGCTCCCGTGATCCCCGCCACCAGCAGCGGTGGTGCCCAACCTCACCACAACCTGTGGGAGGCATCACGGACCAAATCCCCAAACCAAACTACCCCCTTTCACTCACGGGCGAGGAGCGCCGCTCGAGTCCCCGGATCCGGGCCCACTGCTCAAGCCACCGAGCAACAGCAGCGCCGGACCCGAGCGTTAGCGAGCGCGCGGCGGCGTCCTCCCCGCCCACGACACTGCCCCACTAAGAAGACAAGGAACAGGAAGCGGCTCTAAGAACAGTTCTCGTAAGGGATCACTGCCTATGGCTGTGGGTGCAGGATACTCAGCGAAACATATTGACCCTTGGACTCCAGGGCCATAGAGATGAAGGGCTTATTTAACTTTCCTGGCTAAAAGAATGTTCACAAGTAATATGCCGTCATTGGAAACTGCAATGATTGTGTGTCTGAGTTATACAGAAGATACCATGAAGTGTGCTGCCTGCTGTATTATGTGACCAAGTGTTGTGCCAAGTAAAGACTACTTTGTTGTTATGAATTTGTTTGTCGTCCTTATCTGGAAGTCCTATTGACCTGATGAAGAGTGTAACAGCATTGCTCCAAGTAACACTATCAGCACACACAGACCCAGAACTCTCATTTAAAACCCGTGTCTCGGGGTGCTGAACTTTACACTCTTGCCCACACAGACCCAGAACTCTCATTTAAAACCCGTGTGTCGGGAGGCTGAACTTTACACTCTCCCCCATGGCTACTGCCCCGGGCACCATTGCTTCAGCCATGCGCTGCAATCTCCTGACATTTGAAAAAGAGATCACTCTCCGTCATGGTACTCCCATGACATCTCTGCATTACAACTATATTTTCTAATTCCACTAAGTAATGTTCATGAACATGGATATTTATATATAGATTGCGTTTGTTGCCCTGGAACAAGCACTCTGCCCTCAATTGGATGCATTTTATACCACAGTCACGGTATTGGCATGGGCTATCTACTAGTAAGAATTAAATGTGTAAGCAATGGAAGTTCCCATATTTAGGATCCACACCAAACCCATCAGGTAGATAATAAGTGGCCAATTTACTATCTATTTACTGCTAACCTACATGACCATCTATGATCAGACATAATTACTACCCTTGTATTTCGGTTTGATTTATTGCAGAAGCCATAAGTCCTAAAATTAATAACTAATTTATACAAATAATTAAGTATTACATATTATAAAAAAATGAGAAGACAAATCATTCAGTTTTGAACTCTTTATTAGAGTTGAGCGCGGTTCGCGGTTCGAGGTTCTCCAGTTCTAGGCTCGAGTGATTTTGGGGCCTGTTCTAGATCGAACTAGAACTCGAGCTTTTTTGCAAAAGCTCGGTAGTTCTAGAAACGTTCGAGAACGGTTCTAGCAGCAAAAAAACAGCTAAATCATAGCTTGGTTTCTGCTGTAATAGTGTAAGTCACTCTGTGAATCAAACTATTATCACATTTCAGTGTATAGTGTGCGTGAACAGCGCCTTCAGATCACTGCTGTTTCTATAATGGCGATCGCCATTTTTTTTTTTTTTTTCTTGTCTTCCTTCCCTAAGCGCGCGCGTCTTGTGGGGCGGGCCAGCATGTCAGCCAATCACAGACACACACACAGCTAAGTGGACTTTGAGCCAGAGAAGCAACGGCATGTGTGATAGGATGTCCATGTCACATGTCCCTGCATTATAAAAACGGACATTTTCCTCCAGGACGCCATTATCTGCCTTCTGCGTCTTTGGTGTCAGACATCACTGTCGCAGCTCCGTCCTCCTGAGTCCTATAGCCGATACAGCTGTATGCACTGCATACACAGCGTTAGACAGCTTAGGGAGAGCACTTTATAGCAGTCCTTTTAAGGGCTCAAACCGGCAGGGTCAGAGAGCCATAGGTGACAGGTCCTGAAAACAGCGCCAGCGTCTGTGCAGCCAAGGTCAGGGATTTCCTCCCTGCATTTCACCATTAGGAGGGAATAGAAAGGCAGGCTTCCATTCCTCTACCCAGAGCACCACAATCCTGCCACTGTACCCTCTTGTCCTCTGCACACTCCAACTCATTATAACTAAGCCATTATACTAGCAAACACTCAGTGTACCTAGTGGCATCCTATCTGTGGCTATTGGACTTTGCTATAGTCCCACTAGTGCAAAGACATTTGCAGAGCACGTCTGCCTGCATTGCACACTCCAACTTTTTTAAACTCAGCCATTATACTAGCAAACACACAGTGTACCTAGTTGTATCCTAAACGTGGCTCTTGTACTTTTGTCTATTCACAGTATTGGAATGATATTTGCAGCACGTCTGCCTGCATTGCACACTCTAACTTTTTTAAACTCAGCCATTATACTAGCAAACACTCAGTGTACCTAGTTGTATCCTAAACGTGGCTCTTGTACTTTTGTCAATTCACAGTATTGGAACGTTATTTGCAGGACATCTGCCTGCATTGCACACTCAAACTTTTTTAAACTCAGCCATTATACTAGCAAACACTCAGTGTACCTAGTTGTATCCTAAACGTGGCTCTTGTACTTTTGTCAATTCACAGTATTGGAACGTTATTTGCAGGACATCTGCCTGCATTGCACACTCAAACTTTTTTAAACTCAGCCATTATACTAGCAAACACTCAGTGTACCTAGTGGCATCCTAAACGTGGCTATTGTACTTTTGTCTATTCACACTACTGCAAATCTATGTGCAGCACCTCTGCATGACAACCTCGTGCTCTGTTTTTAATAAGCTA